>NW_019154100.1:21127442-21579013 GCF_002288905.1 Enhydra lutris kenyoni | reverse complement strand
CATATGATAATTGTCTTTCTCTGATTGACTTATTTCGCTCAGCATAATACCCTCTAGTTCCATCCATGTCGTTGCCAAAGGCAAGATTTCATTTCTTTTGATGGCTACATAGTATTCCATTGTATATCTATACCACATCTTCTTTATCCATTCATCTGTTGATGGACATCTAGGTTCTTTCCATAGTTTGGCTATTGTGGACATTGCTGCTATAAACATTCAGGTGCACCTGCCCCTTTGGATCACAACATTTGTAAATGTAGGTTATTTACAAATACCCTAATAAATAGGGTAAATACCCGGTAGTGCGATTGCTGGGTCATAGGGTAGCTTTATTTTCAACTTTTTGAGGAACCTCCATGCTGTTTTCCCGAGTGGCTGCACCAGCTTGCATTCCCACCAACAGTGTAGGAGGATTCCCCTTTCTACGCATCCTCGCCAGCATCTGTCATTTCCTGACTTGTTAATTTTAGCCATTCTGACTGGTGTGAGGTCGTGTCTCACTGTGGTTCTAATTTGTATTTCCCTGATGCTAAGTGATGTGGAGCACTTTTTCACGTGTCTGTTGGCCATTTGGATGTCTTCTTTGCAGAAATGTCTGTTGATGTCCTCTGCCCATTTCTTGATTGGATTGTTTGTTCTTTGGGTGTTGAGTTTGATAAGTTCTTTGTAGATTTTGGATACTAGCCCTTTATCTGATATGTTGTTTGCAAATATCTTCTCTCATTCTGTCAGTTGTCTTTTGGTTTTGTTGACTGTTTCCTTTGCTGTGCAAAACCTTTTGATCTTGATGAAGTCCCAATAGTTCATTTTTGCCCTTGCTTCCCTTGCCTTTGGCGACGTTCCTAGGAAGAAGTTGCTGTGGCTGAGGTTGAAGAGGTTGCTGCCTGTGTTCTCCTCAAGGATTTTGATGGATTCCTTTCTCACATTGAGGTCTTTCATCCATTTGGAGTCTATTTTTGTGTGTGGTGTAAAGGAATGGTCCAGTTTCATTTTTCTGCATGTGGTTATCCAATTTTCCCAACACCATTTGTTGAAGAGACTGTCTTTTTCCCATTGGACATTCTTTCCTGCTTTGTCGAAGATTAGTTGACCATAGAGTTGAGGGTCTATTTCTGGGCTCTCTGTTCTGTTCCATTGATCTATGTATCTGTTTTTGTGCCAGTACCATACTGTCTTGATGATTACAGCTTTGTAATAGAGCTTGAAATCTGGAATTGTGATGCCACCAACTTTGGCTTTCTTTTTCAACATTAAGAGGAATTACATTAATTTCTTTTTTTTCTTTTTAAGATTTTATTTATTTGATAGACAGAGATCACAAGTAGGCAGAGAAGCAGGCAGAGAGAGAGGAGGAAGCAGGCTCCCTGCTGAGCAGAGAGCCTGATGCGGGGCTCGATCCCAGGACCCTGGGATCATGACCTGAGCCGAAGGCAGAGGCTTTAACCCACTGAGCCACCCAGGCGCCCCAGAATTACATTAATTTCTTTTTTTTTTTTTTTTTAAAGATTTTATTCATTTATTTCACAGAGAGAGATCACAAGTAGGCAGAGAGGCAGGCAGAGAGAGAGATAGAGTAGGAAGCAGGTTCTCCGCTGAGCGGAGAACCCGATGCGGGACTCGATCCCAGGACCCTGAGATCATGACCTGAGCCGAAGGCAGAGGCTTAACCCACTGAGCCACCCAGGCGCCCCAGAATTACATTAATTTCTTAATGTTAAACCAAACTTGTACTTCTTAGATAAATCCTACCTGGTGATGATGTATTATTCTTTTTATATAGGGTTCATTAGATTTACTAAAATTTTGTTAAGAATTTTTCCATCTATGTTCATTGTTGGATATTTACCTATAATTTTGTTTTCTTGTAACATCTTTGTTCATTTTGATACCAGAGTAATGTTGGTCTCATAAAATAGGAGCTCTTCAATTTTCTTTGTGGTAGAATTCACCAGTTAAACCAAGTGGGCCTGAAGTTTTCTTTAAAGGAAATGTTTTCATGGCAAATTCAAGATATAAGATTATTCAAGCTATTAATCTATTCTTTTTAAATTAATTTATTCTTGAGTGGGCTTTGGTAGTTTGTGTCTTTCAAAGAATTTGTCCATTTCATCTGAGTTGTAGGATTTATTCGCATAAATGATTTCAAAAGATTATCTTATTTTTCTTTTAATATCTGTAGAACCTGTAGTGATGTCACCACTCTAATTCTTGATATTGGTAATTTGTGTCTTTTTTCTTAATTTGTTCATTCAGTCCAGTGGTTTTTCAGTTTATTGATGCTCTCAAAAAACCAGCTTTGGGGGGCGCCTGGGTGGCTCAGTGGGTTAAGCCTCTGCCTTCGGCTCAGGTCATGGTCTTAGGGTCCTGGGATCGAGCCCCACATCGGGCTCTCTGCTCAGCAGAGAGCCTGCTTCCCTTCCTCTCTCTCTCTGCCTGCCTCTCTGCCTACTTGTGATCTCTGTCTGTCAAATAACTAAATAAAATCTTTAAAAAAAAAAAAAACAGCTTTGGATTGCATTATTTTTCTTTTTTTTCTTTTCTTTTTTTTAAATTTCTTTTTTTAATTTTTATTTTTAAAAATTTTTTTTGTTTTATAATTATTCTTTTCCTTCTAGTTTCTTAAGGGATAACTTTATTAATTTGGGTTTTTCCTTTTTATATGATATAGGTGTTTAGTTGTATAAATTTCTTTCTCAATACTACTTTAAATGTCATCACATACATTTTTTAAAAATTTGATTTACTTTTTTTAAGGTTTAATTTAAATTCCAGTTAGTTAACATGCAGTGTAATATTAGTTTCAGGTGTACAATATAGTGTTTCAACACTTCCATATATCACCTGGTGCTCATCATGACAAGTGGACTCCTTAATACCCATCACCTAATCCACCCCCTCACCCATCACCTCCCTGGTAACCCTCAGTTTGTTCTCTATAGTTAAGAGTCTGTTTCTTTTCTTTCTTTCTTTCTTTCTTTCTTTCTTTTTTTTTTTTAAGATTATTTATTTATTTGAGAGAGAGAGAGTGAGTGAGCATGAGAGGGGAGAAAGTCAGAGGGAGAAGCAGAATTCCCGCTAGGCTGGGACCCCAATGCAGAACTCGATCCCGAGACTCCAGGATCATGACCTGAGCCGAAGGCGGTCACTTAACCAACTGAGCCACCCAGGTGCCCAAGTGTCTGTTTCTTGGTTTGCTTCTCTGTCTTTTCTTTTCCCTTTGTCTGTTTTGTTTCTTAAATTCCACATATGAGTGAAATCATAGAATATTTGTCTTTCTCTGACTTATTTCACTTAGCATAATACTCTCTAGCTCCATCCACGTTGTTGCAAATGGCAAGATTTCATTCTTTTTTATGGCTGAGTAATACTCCATTGTGTATATTTACCACATCTTCTTTATCCATTCATTGGTTGATGGACACTTGGGCTGTTTCCATAATTTGGCTATTGTACACAATGCTGCTATAAACATCTGGGTGCATGTATCCCTTTGAATTAGTGTTTCTGTATTCTTTGGGTAAATACCTAGTAGTACAGTTGCTAGATCACAGGATACATTTTGATTATGTTTGGTTTCATTTTAATTCAGTTCAAAATACTTTTGAATTTCTCCTTTGATTTCTTCTTTGATCCATGTATTATTTAGAAGTGAGTTGTTTAGCTTCCAAATATTTAAAGATTTCTAGGCCACCTTCTGTTCTTGATTTCTTTTTCTTTTTTCTTCTTTTTTTTAAACGATTTTATTTTTAACTAATCTATACACCTAACATGGGACTTGAACCTATAACTCCAAGATCAAGAGCTGCACACTCTACCAACTGAGCTAGCCAGGCTTCCCTCTGTTTTTGATTTCTGATGTAATTCTACATAGGTTAAGTAATATACTGTGCATTATATGAATTTTAAAAAAATATTGTGTTATGGCTTAGAATATGGTCTATCTCAATAAATGTTTCAGATGCATTTGAAAAGAATGTGTATTCTTCAGCTGATACATGGAGACTTTTATAAATGTCTATTAGGTTAAGCTGGTTGAGAATGCTATTAACCCACTGAGCCACTCAGGCGCCCCTTGAGAATGCTATTAAAGTCATCTATATCCCTGCTGAATTTTTTTCCTTTTTAATTAACATATAATGTATTATTAGCCCCAGGGGTACAGGCCTGTGAATCGCCAGGTTTACACACTTCACAGCAGTCACCATTTCACATACCCTCCCCAAAGTCCATAACTCAACCAACCTCTCCATTCCCCCACTCCCCCCAGCAACCTTCAGTTTGTTTTGTGAGATTAAGAGTCTCTTATGGGGGCGCCTGGGTGGCTCAGTGGATTAAAGGCCCTGCCTTTGGCTCAAGTCATGATCCCAGGGTCCTGGGATCGAGCCCCATGTCTGGCTCTCTGCTCAGCAGGGAGCCTGCTTCCCTTCCTCTCTCTCTGCCTGTCTCTGCCTACTTGTGATCTCTGTCTATCAAATAAATAAATAAAATCTTAAAAAAAAAAAGTCTCTTATGGTTTGTCTCCCTCCTGATCCCTCTAGTTCCATCCATGTCATCTACAAATGGCAAGATTTCTTTTGATGGCTGCATAGTATTCCATTGTATATCTATACCACATCTTCTTTATCCATTCATCTATTGATGGACATCTAGGTTCTCTCCATAGTTTGGCTATTGTGGACACTGCTGCTATAAACATTTGGGTGCACGTGCCCCTTCGGATCACTACATTTGTATCTTTAGGGTAAATATCCAGTAGTGCGATTTCCCTGCCGAATTTTTTCTACTTGTTTTATCAATATTTAAGAGATGTATTGAAATCTCTGAATAAAATTGTGAATTTTTATTACTCTTTTCAGTTCTTGATAAATTGATTCTTTTATTTGTTTTTTAAAAATGATTTTATTTATTTATTTGACAGAGAGAGAGGGAATAGAAGCAGGGGGAGTGGGAGAGGGAGAAGCAGGCTTTCTGCTGAGCAGGGAGCCTGATGTGGGGGGCTCGATCCCAGGATCCTAGGATCATGACCTGAGCTGAAGGCAGACGCTTAATGAGTGAGCCAATTAGGTGCCCAAATTGATCCTTTTAAAATTATGAAAAAACCTTCTTTATTCCGTTTTTTTTTTTTTTTTTTTTTTTGCTCTGAAATCAAATTTGACTACTATTAAGGTCATAGTCTACCTTCAAGTAATATTGCATATCAGTTAGGAACCTTAAAATAAAATATTTCCAATATCTATCTATCTATCTACAAGGTGCTACAGATCTGGTCCCTGACTATCTCACACAACTCTCTGCTCATCCCTTTCTTCTTAATCAATGTGACCCCCAACTCCAGGCCATTATATTAGCTATTCCCCTTATTTAAAATAATACCATCTTTGTCGTGGTTACTGATTTATTTCCTCTTGGGTCTAAATCCGCTCTTTTGCCTTATAAACATTTTTCCTTTACCAGTTAGTAAAGGAATGTCACCCTTGTCTGTTAAGGGTGCCGGAAAAACGTTGCACAAGGAGGGAATTTTTCTTCTCTTTTTGGTGGCTTTCTGGGAAGGCTCCTCCAGGATAAGCTTTTCTTTCTGCTGCTCTGCTTGCAGAGTTTTGTCAGAGTAGGTGCCTGCTGAGTACGGTTTTCTCCTATGTTTGGCCAGCAGATGCTTTCTCCAGCTCTTGGCTTGGCCAGGAAGGTGTAACCAGGGGACCCAGACAGCACTGGTCTGTGTTTTTGCCAGGTGACTAATGCTTGCACCTGCTTATACATGGAACTGTACTTGACTCCTGCAGAGGGCAACCTCTCCAGCTCCTGGTTCCAACAGTACTCTGTAGCTTCTCCTGGTACCCAGTAGGTTGTGGCATGCAACAGGACAGATTTCCAGCAAACTCCACCAGTGAGGTACCTTAGCAACTTCTCTGCTATCCACTGAACCAAAGCTGTGTCCTCTGAACCAAGGTATGAATCTCAGCCTTGACAGGGGGAAAAAATGAGACTCTTCCTTGGATCTCTATTTTAACCTCAGTAGTGGTTGCTACTTTTATCTCCTACCTCTGCATTCTTTAAAGTTCTCTGAATTTTCACTAGCCAATTCCTGTTACACCTAAAGGAACTAGAAAAAGAAGAACAAGCCCATTCTTAAGAGTTTTCTTGACCCCAAAATGGACTGTGACATATATGGTCTTGTTTGAGGGCCACCTTCTTAAAGCATCACAGTGATATTACAGTGAAATTTGGGAAAGACTTATGTTTTGTACACTTAGTGTTATAGTAATATTTTATCATAAATTCTAAATATTATAAGAATTAAATAAAAATTAATTGGAGAACATGTGAATAAAACTTAAACCATTACCCATTACCTCTTTATACTGGATGGATTCCTCAGACCTGTTAGGAAGGTCTGACTTGCTGCTCTTCACAGAGTACAGAGGAACGGAGTTGATACTTATTTCAGTAGACACTGATTCCATCTGTTCATCAGCTTTTCTAATATCCTTAAATGAAGAATATATATTACTATTAGAACAATGTTTTCAAAATTCAAGACTTTTCTTAAGCACCCCTCTAAAACTGTATTGCCTTTGATACTGAAAGTGATACATTCCTGTGCAGCTCTTGCTGAAGTTTTCAGGCTTGGTAGAGAGCTAGTAAGTCCAACTTTTACTAAAATGTTAATGGGTGACAAGAGCTTATTGTGGCTTCTTTTCCAAAGACCTGTACTTCAACTGGAAAAAATAATGCCTTAGTTCAAAACAATTATTCCATTAGTAGGGACAGATTTTAGTAAAAAGAGCTTCGTGAGGGAGATGACTCACTCTTTCTGACTCTGCTGCTACCTACAGAAGAGTAGCTACTTTTCCTACCCTTTTGTAGAGCTTGTAAATTTATAACATATCCCTAGGCACTTAAATGTGATGCTAGCCCTGGGCATGAGAGAGATCTCAGGAGGCAGGAACACTTTCCAGGCCAGCAACTCCTGCCCATTCCAAACTGCTCAGAAAGCGAAATCAGTAGGACCAGTTCCTAGAGAATAAAAAATCCCAGAGACATCAAGTTAACTTAAAAACAAAACGAAACAAAACCCAACTACAACAAAAAACAACTGTTTAAATCACTGGATAGGATGAAGTTCTTTTTTTTTTTTTCTTTTTTTTTTGATAAGATGAAGTTCTAAACCAGATTGCTCTAAGTCTAGTTTTTGTTTTTCTTGCTATTCAGAGAAATGAGACCAAATTTAGTGAAATAAAGAAATTACATATTTCCTGCTCCTCTGAATGTGGTGTAAGTAAATCTGTGGCTTCTCCATGAAGAGACGGGATGGGAGACAAGACAGAAATGAGCAGCCTGGTTTGGATGATGGTGTCCCAGACCAGGGTGGGGAGCGGAGACAAAAAGCCTTACGTGGATTTAGGTGCAAATGAGAATATGTACGTGGAAGTCTTTTCAGTGACTGTGATTCTTTGACAAGCTTAACAACTATTAATCAGGCATTTCAAAGTACAGTAAATTTTAACCAGCCTTATAGTATCCTAACATCTTTAATCAGACATTCTTCTATGCTATCACTTTCTCTTTTTTTCTATAAATTTCTCTACCAAGAAAGAAATCCTTTGTCTTTTTTCAAGAGCTATTTACTTTGTAGCAAGTTTAAAATAAAAATTTGACCTCTTCTCATAATAAATTTTTCTAAGAAGTTTCTTTAACAGGTCAAAGACAAGCTCTTTTCCTGAGAAGGCTGCTAGACAAAATAATGATGACAAGAAGTTTTGGTATGTATCTATCTCTACTTGTTTTTATTTAATTTTCATGCGAAAAGTCACTAAAGGAATAGGTCTGGAAATAATCATGTATGTTCAAGGTAAATAATTATAGCATTAATCTTCATGGTTTGAACTTTCATAAAAAGTTTGACTGAATAATGTTAGTATTAGTAATATAATAAAATTTAGTATGCCAACATAGATTCTAAGCACTTTACATGAATGACTCATTTAATACTCACAGTAATTCATAAATAAGTTACTATTATTTTCCCCATGTTAAAGATTAGCAAACTGAGGCACAGAGAATTTAAATAACTCACCTAAGGTCCTAAAACTGTTAAGTGGCAGAGTCAGGATTTTCAAATTTATGATGTCTCCAGAGCCCATAATCCTAACCACTGCTATTCTGTTTCCTGAAATTGATTCCCTTAGCAATATTAACTTCTTAGTACTTAGGGACACATGGATTCTAATAAACTGATTCATTTGGGCACTATAGGCACAGCGGTAAATATGCACTTCTAGGATTTCAGAAATGAGTTCCTGTCCATGGAGATATCATGGATGTTATATTTACTATGCAGTACCCAGAATATTGTAGTTGTTCATTGAATATTAAAATGGTATTGTTTTATCAGAATGAACATTATTTTAGGTAACGAGAGACTACTAATCCATTTTGAATAAGGCATTTTAAGTATTTATACATTTATACCACAAACACTCCATTTTTATTTTCCTTACACTGTGAAACTCTTTAATCTAAGACCTAATAATAGAGTTTTTGTTTAGTTATAATGAAAAATTAAGACATGTTACTTCAAAGAAAGATCTGAATATACTGGTTTAAAAAAAAAATCTCAAAATAGGGTTAATTTAACCATAGCTATTTTCTTTTATTATTATACTTTTTAGTTTGAAAATATTGAACTTCATAATTTCATAACTTATTAAGTCTACTCTGGAAAGAAAATCATGCAAATTCAACTCGCATATAACAGCTAACTTTTATTTTTAAAGTAAAATATGGCCTAATGTGAAATAAAATTGGAACTGGCAGTTTTTGAATCAATATAAGATTATATTTTCAAACTTTTTAAAGACTATCCCTGCTTTATAGCAAATGTTTAAAAATAACTTATTCTAGCATTGTGGAGAAAGCTAAGGTTTTAAATGTGAAGTTTTGAGTTTGATGATGAGATGGAGGATCATAACTTTCTAAATTTTCTAATTTGTGAAAATTATTAAGTTTTAAATTTTAATTCCAGTATAGTTAACATACAGCTTTATATTAGTTTTACATGTATAATATTGTGAGTCAACAATTCTATACATTACTCAGTGTTGGTCATGATAAGTGTATTCTTTAATCCCCATCACCTATTTAATTTACCCTCCCCTCCTCCCCCACCCACCTCCCCTTTGGTAACCATTTATTTGTTCTCTATAGTTGAAGACTCTCTTTCTTGGCTTCTCTCTCTCTCTTTTTCCCTTTGCTTATTTGTTTTGTTTCTTAAATTCCACATATAAGTGAAATGGTATTTGATTTTCTCTGACTGACCTATTTCACTGAGCATTATTCTCTCTAGTTCCATCCATGTTGTCACCAATGGCAAGATTTCATTATTTTTTATGGCTGAATAATATTCCAACACACACACACACACACACACACACACACACACACACCCCACATCTTCTTTATCCATTTATCAATCAATGGACACTGGGGTTGCTTCCATAATTTAGCTATTGTAATAAAGCTGCAATAAACACAGGGTTGCATGTTTCCCTTTGAATTTGTGTTTTTGTATTTTTTTGCTAAATATCAAGTAGTGCAATTACTGGGTCAGAGGGTAGTTCTATTTTTAACTTTCTGAGGACCTGCCATACAGTTTTCCACAGTGGCTCCACGAGTTTGCATTCTCACCAATAGTGCATGAAGTTTCCTTTTTCTCCACATTTTCACCAACACTTGTTTCTTGTGGTTTTTATTTTAGCCATTCTGACAGATGTGAGGTGATATCTTATGATATTTTTGATTTGTATTTTCCTGATGATGAGTAATATTGAGCAGCTTTTCATGTTGGGCATCTGAATGTCTTCTTTGGATAAATGTCTACTTATATTTTCTGCCATTTTTAAATTGGATTTGTTTTTTCTCATGTTGAGTTATATAGGTCCTTTATATATGGAATAATAATATTAACATAAAAAATGTAATCAGAAAGTTGAAGAAGTAAAATAAACTGCAAAGCAGTGAGATTTGTTGTCTGTACATGACCCCTTGAAAAGAAGACTGCCTTCCAGGTCAAGAGAAGACCTGGGCCAGAAGGAGGAAGTTAGCTACAGCCAAATTCCTACAATTTATATTAATGTGTCCTAATGAAAAAACTATGTGAGATCACCTGGCATGCTGAAATGTGGATCTGAAAAAAAAGAATATGCCAGAGTGCCTTCAGCATTATCATACCTCCTTTTGATTGGCTAAAGCTTTTGATTGATAAGCTTTCTAGTCTACCTGAGAGGGTGTGGTTTATATAACATACATTTTTATATATATCCTTTTATTCAGCAAGCATTTATTGAATGCCTATATGTGTCAGGCAATGCGTTAGGTGATTCTGATACAGTAAAGTAAGTCAGAGTGGAAAAAAAAAATAACAACTCTTCTGCCTGGTTTCTAAGAATTTCCATGATTTGGGGGTGCCTGGGTGGCTCAGTGGATTAAAGCTTCTGCCTCTGGCTCAGATCATGATCCCAGGGTCTGGGATCGAGCCCCGCATCGGGTTCTCTGCTCAGCAGGGAGCCAGCTTCCCTTCCTTTCTCTCTGCCTGCCTCTCTGCCTACTTTTGATCTCTGTCAAATAAATAAATAAAATCTTAAAAAAAAAGAATTTCCATGACTTGGCTTTCTAATACAACTGTTTTTGATTATGCTCCCAACATTCATTTTTACTTGTGGGAGGAAGGCTGGTTTTTCTGTTTGTTGCACACCAAGTTCCTTCTTATATCTGTGGTGCTTCTCCACCCACAAAGACTTCTCTTCCTCTTCTAACTCCCACCTTCTAGCCTTCAAGACTTCTTCATGAAACCTTCCATGGGTAATCTAGCTTCCCCTCTCCCTACCAGTTTTGGTTATTTCTGTATTTTGTAACATCCATATGCAAGATTCTGCATTTTGCCTCTGCAACTAAGTTTTCAGAGATTGTGTGTTAAATTTGTGTTCTAATGAAAAGATGACAGTATATAGAGTTAGACTGTTCTGGATCTGCCATGTACAAGCTTTGAAGCCTATTTGCAGTGCACCCAGCAATTATTAGGTGCTATGTACCCATTAATTCTTTAGTTTTCATATTATCTAGCACAATGCTGAAGATATTAATCACAGTGAACTTCTTCATTGAGGAATTCCTTGGTTGCTTTCTGAAAACTGAGATGATGATTCAATACTTCTGTGGTATGATCTCTGAAAAGTTAAAAAAAAAAACCCTGCTAACATAGCATTATATAACATAAACATACCTGTAACATTGCAAGTGAATAATATAGACCTTGGTTTGCTATTAGTTCAGCATGTGTTCCTTTTTCCACCACCATCCCATCTTTCATAGTCACAATGAGATCTGCATTTCGAATAGTGGAAAGTCGGTGTGCTATGACAATTGTAGTCCGACGTTTGCTTGCCTACAAAAGAGTAAGTATAAAAAATAAATAAGAAAATAATATAAATAACAAACTCTGCAATATTCAAGAAAGCCTATTGTAGTATTTTTTTAAAAGATTTATTTATTTGAGAGAGAGAGAGAAAGGGTGCACATACAAGTAAGAGGGAGGGGCAGAGGAAGAAGGAGAGAGAAAATCTCAAGTAGACTCCCCATGGAGTGCAGAGCCTAACATGGGGCTTGATTTCACAACCCTGAGATCAGACTTGAGCCAAAATCAACATCAGATGCTCAACCAGCTCAGCCACCCAGGTGCCCCTGTAGTATTATTTTAAATATCAAGGAAACTTATCTGTGCATATAGAAATTTGGACTTTAATAGATTAGGAAGGCCAATAAAAATTAGAATAAAAAGAAAATCTGAAAGTTAATTAGATTCTAATTTGGTGGACTTGTAAAATTACAGTATCTTGAACTAGACAGGAAATTAAAGATCATTTATTCTGAGCTATGTAATAATTGCCTGGCTATTAGTAACTAAAAGTAATTCAGTAACTTAAACTCACTATTTTCTTCATCTCTAAAATGTTAAGTAATCTCTATTACTTAACTAGTTGGGTATGAATTCAAGGTAATACATATTTTTAACTTTTTCACAAATTTCTTACAGATATGGAAAAGTACTCGTAAATGCATAGATTAGTGCATTTAACAAAAAAATACATCCAGATGCATAACATCCATTTTTTAAAAAGGTCATTACCAGGACTCTGAAACTCTCTTTAGGCTCTGTTCAATCACTGTCACTGTTTATCCACACCACTAGTGATAGGTAATCACTATCCTGACTTTAAACTGTATAGATTAGTTTTGATTTTCTGTTGTATTTTATGTAAGTGGGACCATGCAATATATACCCCTCTGTATCTATGAATTTTTGTTTAACATTACGTTTTTTTATATTCATCCATTTTGTTGTATTTAGTTGCAGATCATTCATTCTTATTACTGAGCAAAATTCCATTTGTATATACCACAATTTATCCATACTATTGCTGATTGGCATTTGGGAAGTTCCAGGTTTTTTCTGTTATGAATAGATTCCTATACACGTTTATTGGATGAACATATATGCAGAGAATTCTACAAGTTACATACTAAGGAGAAGAACTGCCCAGTTTTTTTAGGTTCTGCCAAACAGCTTTTTAAAGTGGTTGTCCCAATTTATAAACTCCCCAAATGCAGGAGAGTTATGGCTACTCTATTCTCACTAACACTTGGTACTTTTTGTCTTTGGTAGGTGGGTACTATCATATGTGGCTTTATTTGGATTTCCCTGATGACTGATAAAGTTGAACAACTTTTCGTATGACTAGTGATGATTTGGATATTCTCTGCTGTGAATTGTCAGGTTTTGCTTGGTTTTCTGTTGGAACTGTCTTATTCTTGTTAATTTTCAGGACTTGTTTATATATTCTTTTTTGAGGACTTAGTCACATAATATTACAATGAAAAAATGCTCCACATCATTTGCCATCAGGGAACTACAAATCATAAACACAATGAGATACCACCTTACGCCAGTCAGAATGGCTAAAATTAACAAGACAGGGAACAACAAATATTGGTGAGCATTTGGAGAAAGAAGCACCCTCTTATAAAAACTACTGATGTATTTATTACCTTGGCTAATTGAATTTAAATTAAAAAAATAAGGAAAGTTCCAGTGAAATCATATATATCATTCAGGTTCCAAATGGCAGTAGAGAGGTGGTTAACTACCTAAGTTGGGTACTCTACCTGGACTTTAATTTTTAAAATTATTTAGGGAAACAGGATTGGGGATAGAGATACTACAAATCATCAAAACTAGGCTTCTGGGGCACCTGGGTGGCTCGGTGGGTTAAAGCCTCTGCCTTTGGCTTGGGTCATGATCCCAGGATCCTGGAATTGAGCCCTGCGTCATGTTCTCTGCTCAGTGGGGAGCCTGCTTCCCCCTCTCTCCCTCTGCCTGCCTCTCTGCCTACCTGCGATCTCTGTCAAGCAAATAAATAAAATCTTAAAAAAAAAAACAAAAAAAACTAGACTTCTGCATTAAGCAGATATTGTTACTAATTTAGGTTTTTGAAATATAGTCATCTGTAAATATACATACACATGTAAAAATATATTTATGTCAAGAGTACATCCATACATATATACATATTCAATATAGGTGTATACATTCCTGATATGTCTGTGTATGTGTGTGTTTGTGTGTGTGTGTGTGTGTGTGCATGTATGCATGTTTTGTACTCAACCATGCCAACTAAGAATGTTAGAATTTGGGTTAGTAAGGAGGAATGACACCTAAAGCTCAGAAGTGAGGGTAAGTCACTCTATCAGTCAAAAGTTCCTCCTAGTCATGGTGGCAGTAGAGACCAGTTTCATGGTATATGAATTATTCAGTTGCTCAAGGCCCCATAGCTTAAAAGGGTCCCACTATTGGTTTAGTGCTCTGCTGTTATCATCTCGTAATTCTTGGTAATTTTTGATAAAGAGGCCCCACATTTTCATTTCTCACTGGGCTTCACAAACTATGTAGCTGGCCCTGACCACTGATAAAAGTAAAAAGATTTCCAAATAGGTGTACCTTTGCTGGTTTGTGTCAAGCATAGATATTAAGAGTCCTTAAAACAAGCAGATTAAAAAAGAGGGGAAAAAAGGATAGTTTAACATCTTTCCAAGGTTGGATCTCTCCCTGTCATGACTCAATAACATTATAATAATGAGACTCTGTAATTATTATTCAAAGCATCTAAATGTGTATTATATTTAACCTACATCTCCTATCACACAGACTAGATAATACAGATAGTTGTTTCTACCTCCAGCAGCCCAATTTCATTCTTCTTTTCTAAAAGTATGAGATAATGAGATAATTTCATCAAATTTCCACTGATTTTTTAGATTGAAAGCAGATCATCATACTGCATGAATAGCTAAGGAAGTTTTATGAACTACAGACTAAGAAGACTCACGATACAGGAACAGTCTACTGTTTCAATAACAATTCATACTATAGATACTCTAATATATATAATGATGCATATAACTATTGTATTACATGCTAATTAAGTACAAATAGTAAATAATCTCATATATAGTGTATCATGTTTATAAAGGAAAACCTAATTTTTTCTTTTTTCTCTGGAGAGTTTACTTATTTATTTGACAGAGGGAAAGTCGGAGAGAACAAGCAGGAGGAGGAGCAGCAGAAGGAAAGAGAGAAACCACACTGCCTGCTGAGTTGGGAGCCTGATGTGGGGCTCAATCCCAGGACCCTGGGGTCTTGACCTGAGCTGAAGGCAGATGCTTAAATGACTGAGCTACCCAGGCACAGCAGGAAAACCTAACTTTCAATAATTTCTTCATTATTTGTGTTCTCTGGAATCACAAATCCTAGGTTTAAATCTTTTTTCTGTCAATTTCTGGATTTGTGGTGTCAGACTAGATATTTAAACTCCCTGAGTCTTAGTTTCCTCATTTGTTAAATGGGGAAATATGTCACCTATATTTTAGAGTTATTGTGCAGATTAATGTTTTTGGTACCATGTTCTGCACATGGGAAGTTCTTAGGAGATAACTAATTTTTTTTTTTTTAGGGAGAGAGATAGAGTACATGCACCTGGGGAGATGGGGGAGTGGGGAGGGAAAGAGAGAATACTAAGCAGGCTCTATGATCAGCATGGAGCCCGATGTGGGGCTCAATCTCATGACCCTGAGATCATGGCCCAAGCCAAAATCAAGAGTCAGACACTTAACAAACTGAGCCACCGAGGCACCCCATAAATAACTAATTTTAAATTATTAATCAAATATCTTCAAGCTGGAGACTCTCGAGTATTTATTGAGGGCAATTCCAAAGCCCTTGACAGAGAGAGCTAATAAGGGGGGACAAAAAAAGAATTACAACATAAAGTAGTAAGTATACAACAGAAGCTATATAAAAATATTATAGCACAGACATAATTAACTGTTTAGTTGAATAGAGGAACATTGCCAAATAGATGACTTTTGAGTAAAGTCTTAATACATGAACAAAGGTTTGCCAAGTGGGAAAGAGAGAGGGGGGCAATTATGACAGAGGCTATGGCAAGACCAGGCATTTGGGCCTAACAGAACATGGATTTATGAAAAAATACTGAGGTTCACATATAGCAGAGGTGTGTGAAGAATGGAAGGTCATGGGCCTAGGAATAGAATATTTGGGACTAGTTCATATAAAGCAATGCTAAGTAACATTTCTTCTCTTATTGGAAGTTTCAGAATGGGGAAATTGTTTATATAAATGATATTTGCTCTTTATAAATTACCCAACACTCTGTATCTACATATGGATATAGGACTTTCAAGGTCTTTCTCAACACTTAGATTCTATTTTTTTTCCCTAGAAGCCAATCTTACCATGTTTTTGAGATATAAGACATTGTAAAATGAGCAAGGTAAAAATTATTGTATGCTATAATGAATAAATATAGACATGATATTTTGAATTACTTTTGCTAATTTGTTTTTTTACTCAAGACAACTGAATATAAATATGTTAAATATTACATACATATATATGTGTATGTATATAATTTTAATTTCAGGTGACTCACACTAGCTTTATCTTTTTTTAGAAAAAGATTTATTTATTTATTTGAGAGAAAAAGAGCAAGAGAGCACAGAGGGAAAGGGAGAAGCAGACTCCCTGCTGAGCAGAGAGCTCAATATGGGGCTCTATCTCAGAACCCTGAGATCCTGACCTGACCCAAAGGCAGACTTAACCGACTGACCCACCAGGCACCCCTAGTTTTGTTATCTTTAATAAAGAAATAGGAAGGCCATAAAATAATCATCCATCAATGAGCTAAACAATATTACAGATTAACTATTAACTACTGATGGCAAAAATAATTCTTTTGAAAATATATTTTAAAGAATGTTAGAGTGTAAAATGTTCTATAACATTCCTCTGTTTGGTTTTGCTCACACAGTCCTATGAGCTGTCTGGGAAGATAGGTTTCTGAGAGATAGGAAAATTGGGGCTCAGAGAAATTAATGGGTGCCAGTCCATATAGAGGGTAGGTGACAATGCTACAACATAACTCAGGTCATTTGAATACTCTAAGTCCACAAACTCTGCTGCATCTTTGTGGCATGATGTGTTCCTATTAATGTGACTAAAGCCCTTTGCATTGACTGCTTCCCATTGCAAATTTTCTTTTCCCTGTATCTTGTACCAGCACTAAAGATAGGCCTTCATTTGGCAAGTATACATCTTTGTAACAGTTTTACACATGAACCAAGTATACCCATTTAAACTCCCTCTGTTGAAATGCAGATAATGATGAGAATTACTGATCTTTAAGAGTGATCTTATAATATTGGGCATACATATCAAAAGAGCTATTTTTGATTCTATAACATATACTTCATCTAAACAATATTTATTTATATATTTATTTTTGAAAGATTTTATTTATTTATTTGATAGAGATCACAAGTAGGCAGAGAGGCAGGCAGAGAGAGAAGGGGGGAAGCAGGCTTCCTGCTGAGCAGAGAGCCCAATGTGGGGCTCCATCCCAGGACCCTGAGATCATGACCTGAGCTGAAGGCAGAGGCTTAATCCACTGAGCCACCCAGGCGCCCTAAACAATATTTATAAATATACCCTCTGACAGTTTATTGTATATGATTTAAAAGATGGGTGGTTTCTAAATTTTATAAAAAATAAAAAAGTGGGGTGCCTGGGTGGCTCAGTGGGTGAAGCCTCTGCCTTCAGCTCAGGTCATGATCTCAGGTCCTGGGATCGAGCCCCGCACTGGGCTCTCTGCTCAGCAGGGAGCCTGCTTCCACTCCCCCAACCCCCCATGTGCCTCTCTGCCTACTTGTGATCTGTATCTGTCAAATAAATAAATAAAATCTTTTAAAAATTTAAAAAAAAAAAGTGAGTATTTGGAAAAGGATAATACCAAAGCAGTGCCTCAAAAAATGGAGTAAGTGGTATAAAAAAAAAAAAGACAGACTTCTGTTTTCATCCCAAGATGGACTATCAAGAATAAGATTTTAAAAATAAATAAAAATTTATTCCAATGGCTAACATTAAAATGCCTGGTTATCCCAAGTGTTGGCAAGTATGTGGACTAGCTGTAATTCTTATATATTACAGGAGTATAAAAGGAAAATAATTTGGTAGTTCATTTAAAATTTAAACATACTCCTACCATAAGGTCCATTTAAATCCTTGATATTTATTTATTTATTTATTTATTTATTTTTTTAAGATTTTATTTATTTATTTGACAGAGAGAAATCACAAGTAAGCAGAGAGGCAGGCAGAGAGAGAGGAGGAAGCAGGCTCCCCGCTCAGCAGAAAGCCCGACGCGGGGCTCGAACCCAGGACCTGGGATCATGACCCGAGCCGAAGGCAGCAGCTTAACCCACTGAGCCACCCAGGCGCCCCTAAATCCTTGATATTTAAATCCTAGATTTAAATCCTGTCCATTTAAATCCTAGATATTTACCCAAGAGAAATAAAAGTGCATGTCCACAGAAGACTTACAAATGAATGTTCAGAGTAACTTTATATGTAATATCCAAAAACTGTAAACAAACTGAATAACTTCAATGGGCATCAATACCAATCATCTCAAACAGTGGTACATCCATATAATGCAATACTATTCACCAATAAAGAGGAACTCTTGATACCTTTCACAATATCAACAGGTCTGAAAACAACTATGCTGAGTGCAAGAAGTCAGGCAGGACAGAATTCATAATATATGATTCCGTTTACACAAAGTTCTACAAAATACATGGTAATCTATACTGGTAGTAAACAAATTAGTAGTTGATAAGAGTGGGGCAGGGCGGGGAGAGGGAAGGTTGAATGGAGTGTTTACAAAAGGCATGTGAAAATTTGGGGGAGTGATTTTTTCTCTATGTTGATCGTGGTGGTTTCATAGGTGTACATGTAAGCCCAAACTTTTCTAATCGTATACTTTCATATGTGCAGTTTAAGTCAGTTAAATCTCAAAAAAATCTGTTAAACAATGTCGAACAAAAGAAGCATCTGTATTTATAGCACCCAAGTTGCCATTCTTGAAGTTCTCTAAGAATTCTGAATGGGATTGAGGCACTTTGATGAACATAATGCAAAGGTAATGATAAAGTGGGTTGAGGAGCAACTAACTGTATTGTAGGTAGGAAGATTTATTTTTCTTAATTGCTGCATGGTCTGATAATGTACACATAATTATGTTGTTAATTGGCAATTACAAGCATATGTGAATTTCTCTAGGTTATATTTATGAGTAACATAGTCCTCAGAAAAGAGGTCAAAACACTAAAATGTTTAGTGCTTCCTTTATTTTTCAAATTGCCAAATATATAGACATTTTATTAAACTAACAAGTGAAAGATAATTGGGAAGAGAGTTTTTATTGTTTGCTTTTTGTTTTCCTCAGTTTCCAATTTACTTGTATGTGGTAATTCTAAGCCTTGCTATACAGAATCATCCTAGTGAATGGTACAATAAAATTGGTAAAATGTTATTTTTTTGCTTTGTTTTTATTTTTCCTATCTATCTATCTATCTATAAAATATTTTATTTGTTCACTTGACAGAGAGAGACAGAGATAGCGAGAGAGGGAACACAAGCAGGACAAGTGGGGGAGGGAGAAGCAGCCTCCCAGAACCCTGGGATCATGACCTAAGTTGAAGGCAGATGCGCAATGACTGAGCAACCCAGCCGCCCCTGCTTTAGTTTTTTTAAAATAAACTTTATTTTAGAATAGTTTTAGATTTAGGGAAAATGTGCAAAGACTTCAGTATTCCTATATCCTGTACACAGTATCTCCCAATGTCTACATCTGACATTTCTTTTTTTTTTTTTTAAGATTTTATTTATTTGACAGAGAGAGAGATCAGAAGTAGGCAGAGAGTCAGGCAGAGAGAGAGGGGGAAGCAGGCTCTCTGCTCAGCAGGGATGCTGAGGCAGATGCGGGGCTCGATCCCAGGACCCTGAGATCATGACCTGAGCCGAAGGCAGCAGCTTAATCCACTAAGCCACCCAGGTGCCCCTACATCTGACATTTCTATGATGCATTTGTTAAAACAAATGAACCAGTATCAATACGTTAAATTCCATACGTTATTCAGATTTCCTTAATTTTTACTTACTATTCTTTTTCTGCTCCCAGATCCCCTTCTCAATACACTACATTTAACCATCTTCTCTCCTCAGGCTCCTCTTCACTGTGACAATTTCTCAGATATTCCTTATTTTTTATGAACTTGATAGTTTTGAGGAATACCAGTCAGATACTCTGTAGAATGTCCCTCAGTCTGGATTTGTCTGATGTGCCTAGTTTTTAGAGATAAGACATTCAGCCTATAGTAATCCCACTTTTCTCATTCAAACTTCAATTTTAACTGTATGCTGGGTCTTGAGACCCGGAGACTGGCCTCCAGAACCCTAAAGGGCAATGAACATGGAATGGTGTTGTTGAGTAGGCATGCATTAGGACTACTAGTACAAAGGTGAAAATACTCAGACACCCAGGCTCCTGGCTCATATATCTCTCATTTATTCAATTACATTCCCTCAAGGTGACAAATGTTTTCTTTTAGAGAGGGGGAAGCAGGCTGCTAAGCAGACAGCCCGATGTGGGGCTTGATCCCAGGACCCTGAAACCATGACCTGAGCTGAAGGCAGAGGCTTAACCCACTGAGCCACCCAGGTGCCCCTAAATGTTATTTTCTAAAAGCAACCAGATCTCAAACCTTAAAGATGAGGGTGTAAGATGTTACAAATTAGCTAAATGATTTCACAATACTATTAAATACTTCTCAAAGCAAATTAATATGTATGAAATTTACTTAAAATATATAAAAGGGCACATATAACACAGATACTCTAAGGAGAATGTAGGGAAAAGGAAGTTATAAAACCAATTAGGAGACTGCAATTAGAAAAGATTTGAGAATCGTGTGCAGTCTTATGACATAATCAGAATTACAAAGTTTCCTGATGCAGGTTGTATTTTCTAGACCTTCTTTTCTTCATGGGAGGCTCACTTCACAGGTATTTTTGTACACCTTACTTCTAATATTTCTTCACTTCTTAGCCATTACATATGGAACAAGTTTACTTATTTTGTAAAAGTTAATGCTGTTGTCTGACATCTGAAAACTGACAGTAAGGGATGACATTTCTGCAGTTGTGCCTTAGTGAGCACTGATGTTCCTGCAGACCGGAATGGACTGCATTTACCCATCTGTACCATCTTTACTCTGCCAGGCTCATGGTCCAAACTCTAAATATTTTATTACAGTTTAATCTATTATAGCATGAATTAGTGTCTGAGTCTTTCAAACCACAAAAAATGCCTAATACTTTAAAAGGTAAAAAACTAGGGGTCCCTGGCTGGTTCAGTCAGTAGAGCATTTGACTCTTGATCTTGGGGTTGTAAATCTGAGTCCCACATTGGAAATAGAGGTTATTTTTAAAAAATTACAAAATAAAAAGGGAAAAAGCTATGCTTTGAAAAACTCATAACATGGGCTTCCAATTATCTTACACAGTTAAGGTACTATGAAGTGCACTATAAAAATACAGCTCCACTACCTCATCATAAATGGGACCAAAAACTGATGTATTAGCAATAGGAGACAACACTAATTGTTTCAGACTTAAAACATGGGAGAAATTTTGGAAATCAAGACTTTGTAGAAAACTGATCAAAGAAATTTGAGCTGATGCTTTGGTTTTTGTTGTTGTTGTTTTTTAACAAGAAGTATTATAAAAATAAGGGAGGTAGTAGAATCCATTCCACTGATTTTTTCAGATGTCTCAGAGAAGATATGGTAGATTTTCAATATGTCTTTGTTGCTATTAGTTCTTCCAGAGAGTACCAAGTTGAAGGAACTTCCTAGTATCTTCTCCCCTCCTTCATAGTTTAAACAAAGTTAAAAGCCAGACAATTAGGTATTTAACCAAAAAAAGGTCAACAGGAAGGTAGGTCTCTACTTGACACTTTGCTGGCATTTTTTTAAGATTACTTTGTAATTCCATGCACAACAATAAATCACCTGGTAATTAACTTGCACTTTGAAATAGAGGCTGTTTTAAAACATCCCTCATGGAAATACTAGGGCAGAGATAAGGGCCTGAGGAGGCTAGCTAGGTTTTCACTAGTGGTGGTCATGTGCCTTGAATAAAGGTTAGCAAGAGGAAAAGAAAGAACAATGTAAAACTGTGAGCATTTGAGAGGGTCTGAATTTGACTGGTGGGTCAATTAACAGGGGTAATATACTCTCTGTTAAAGCCTGTAAACTCAAGAGTTCTCATGTCCCACAGCAAGCAAGGGGTGGGAAACCTATGGAAGGCAAGTTCCCACTGACTGCATCCTAGCAGGTTGGCTCAGGTGGACTTGGGGCTCACTGATGACATATACTTCGTGATGTAATACAGTCTTGTGGTCTTCAAATTCTTTTTTTTTTTTTTAAGCTACAAAATCCTTTTATTAAGTAAAAGCACATGTGGAAGCTTAACAGATTTAAATTAACCATACAAACTAATAGTTAGTTGCCATTTGAATTTTTGGAGTGGTGGCACACAGCCCTCCCTGCTCAACCACCCTCTCTACTTCCCTCCACTCCTCAAAAGGCTCCTGAAGGGGCGCCTGGGTGACTCAAGTAAGTGAGGCATCTGGCTTCGGCTCGGGTTGTCATCTCAGGGTCCTGGGATTGAACCCCATGTTGGGCTCCCTGCTCAGTAGAGAGTCTGCTTCTCCCTCTGCCCTTCCCCTGCTTGTGCACTCTCTCTCTCTTTAATTAATAAATAAAATCTTAAAAAAAAAAAAGACGCTCCTAGAAAATGCTAGTACCTAATACTCCAAGAATAGTCCAAAAAACCTCTCGTTACTGTTTTACAAATTTCTTCCCTTTGAGCTACTGAATTTTAATTGAACATGTGCTATAAAAAGGTCTTTATGGCAGTTTTAAGGAAACACAGCAATTTTGGTGTCTTAACTACCTTATGATGTTGAAAGTCAATTGGCTTGCCATTCTTCTGAGTCAACACTGGTTCCATAGCTGAACAATGTAGAATTACTGTAAGGCCACTTCACCTGCCCGAAAATGCTTTCTCTTTTGTAAAACAGAGTGGCAAATAGCAAAATATCATATTTAATAAGTGATTCACCTCCTACTCAAACCTCTTGTTTTCAGCTTGCAGGGATCTACTCATGTGAGAATATATATATATACACACACACACACTAAGGTTAAGACTCTATATAGAGTAAAACACATTCAAAATCTAAACTCTTTGATGAGATGAGGCCACATGAACTACTTAATTAGGAATATGGAACAGTACTCTATAGTACAATGTTTTCTTTTTATAACCTGAAATATCTCCATTCTCTCTTCTAAATAAATTAACAAAGAAGTTAATAATTGATAATAATAAAATTATTCATAGCCATTTAATACCTTTCTCCTTCATTTAACTTTATTAAGCAAATATCTGTGGAGAAATTACAACAAAAAATTAATGATAAAGTAGATGGTGGGCAAGAAGAGAAAATGCTACAATAATTAGCTCATCTTTCTTCCAGGAGGGAATAATATCTTATCTAGCCCAGAATACTGATGAACAAATAATATATTAGAAATATATTATTATATAACATAGATTATATATTAGAGATATATTATATAATATAGATATATTATGTAGATTATATAAGAGATATATTAGAGATATCTTATTTGGTAGCAATTAGAAAAATTAATATCTTATATAGAAGGTTTTCTTATTTATGGGGGAGGATGAGGCTTAGGAATAATTAAAATTTACAGAAATTACCAAGATAGTTACTTGTATCATGGAAAAATATTTTGCTATATTTTTAAGGCTTTTTATTATATTTTTTTAAGACTCTGAAATATCCTGCTGAGTAATAATGATTTAAAACCATTTGTAAAAGAAAAACCCATGAGCTATATACACAATAGGATCCAAATAAGCAGCTTAAGGGGACAAAAGTGAGTCTATTATAAGCTGACATGGGAGCTTCAATTTGGGTATGGTTTGTTTCTTTCCCAAGGAGGCAATGTGGTTTCAGAAAAAGCCTAGTGTTTTCTTTTCCTGTTTTTTTTTTGTTGTTGTTTTTTTTTTAACTCTGGTAAAATATAAATAACATGAAATTTACCGTTCTAACTATTTTTAAGGGTTGGGTCCTCCTGGATCAGAGAGGTCAATTCCTTCTGTATCATTATCCTTTTATATTTAGGCTTAGATTGCTATTCTTTTTCTTTTTCTAGTGGTAAAATATATATAAAATTTTAACCCGTTTCAACCGTTTTAAAGTGTATAATTTAGTGGAATTAAGTACATTCATATTGTTGTGCAACCATCACCACTATCTAACTCCAGAACTTTTCATCCCAGGGTGGAACTCTATACCTCTTTAAACAATAACTTCCCATTCCCCCTCTCCCTTAGACCCCCATAACCTCCATTTTACTTTCTGTCTATGAACATGACTATTCTAAGTTTCTAATATAAATGTAATCACATAATATTTGTCCTTTTGCATCTGTTTTTCAGTTAGAATAGTATCTTTTAGGTTCATCCATGCTGCAGCATGTGTCAGAATTTCCTTCCCTTTTAAGACTGAGAACTATTCCATTGTATATACCTATATTTTGTTTATCCATTCATCTGTCAATGAGCACTTAGGTTGTTTCTACCTTTTGGCTATTGTGAATGATGCTGCTGTGAACACTAGTATATAAATATCTGTTTGAATTCCTTTTTTTAATTTTGTTGGGTATATACCCAGAGGTGGAATTGCTGGATCATATGGTAATTCTATCTTTAATAAGGGGCTAGTTTTGAAGGGTCATCTGGATTAAGATTTAGTTTAAGTTCCTAGCAGATGTATAATCTTGAGGCAAGATAGCACAGTGGCTATGTGAATGAGTTAAAGAAACATGTCTGGGTCCACATTTTGGCTTCATTGTTGCCTACCTGTTATTCAACCTCTCTGTGCTTCAGTGTGCAAATCTGTAAGATAGGAAAATAAGTGTTCATATCTCATTGGGTTCTTTAACACTGAGCCACCCAGGCGCCCCTCTCATTGGGTTCTTATAAGGATTAGCTACTATCACCCATTTATTCCTTTACTATACCTAAAATAATGACTCATGAATGGCCTCAGGGCACCTCTAAACCCTTCAATATATACTATATGTAAATCTTGGTGTACAAGTGCATTTGTAGATTTTTCTGGGAGTTACGGTGATTTATTTTTCCCTTTCTTAGTCACATTCAATGGGGACCTGAGCTATCAAAGAGGAAGAAGCACTATCCTAAAATAAATCAGTGGTCTATAATTTAACACCAAGCCTAACAAATGTGAGCTTGATTAGGCAGGCTTATAAAGTGTTTCATGATGCTTTTAGAATGAGATAGTCTCTATGCTATCTTCATTCTTCTGGCTAAATTCTAACCAAGGAAATCCCCTTGCAGAAATTCCCTTTCTGTTCTCAACTATTATGAAGTTGCTACAAATGGTTAAAGAAAGAAAGAAAGAAAGAGAGGAAGAAAGAAATGAATAAATCCCTAATTCTACATATAAAAAGCAAATATATTTAATTGAAAAAATGCACCAAATGTGTAATAATTAACCTATTTTTAACTTTGGATAACCACTTCTTTGGGCTTAATTTAATAAAGTAGCCCACAGCTTAATGCAATATACCAATTTTCTTACTGTTCAGTTCTCCAAGTAATATAAATATGTTAAGGAGCCTCTGAGGAAGATCAGCAGAATGCATCACAGTGAGAAAGAACAGTAATGATAAAGAAAGCCCATGAGGGCGGCAACAAAGCAGCTCTGTCTCTTCAAAGAATAAAACTGTAATGGAAACCCTTCCCTCATAATTAGCAAAGGGTCTTTTTAAAGGTTCTCCATTGATGTGGTGTAGCTGACCCTCCCTTAGTAATAATTATCCCTAGATTTGCATACCACTTTTAACATTTCAAAGAGCTTTCACAGGCTTTATCCCAAAGTCAGTGTGGGCTTCCTCTGCTTCCCCAGGGGCCTACAGGTTTTTACTGCCATCCCTCCTCTACTGGGACTGAATGGCAGCCTGTTACATTGGCTTGCTGGGTCCAAACCAGTAGCAGAGTGGAAGCACATAGCCTGTAGCATAAATCTTTATTCACTGACTCCAGGTTCCCTTCATGAACAAGATAAGTGAAGCAAAACTACTTTGCAACAAGCCTAACTTAAGAAATCCAGAAAATAGGACTTCAGGCTTTGAAACTATTCTGTATCACACTCATACATTTAACAAATGCTTACTAGCTGTTGACTAAGGACCGGGCATCATTTTAGTGCTGGCGATACTGCAGTTAACCAGTCAAAGCCTTTGTCACCACTGACTTTATATTCCAGTGGAGAACAGAAAACAAAATAAACAAATACACATGCAGTTTGTTAGCTGATAAGTAGTGCTATGGCACTTTAAAGAGCAGCCAATGTTCGGGATGTGAGGTTCCAGAAGGAGTGTGGAGACTGACTCCACAGAAACTTGTAGCTTATTATAAGGAATTTGGTTTTTACTCAGAGTCAAGAGTGAGTTAAGAAGCCACAGGAGGATTTGAAACAGAACATGACATGTTCAGATTTACATTTTAGTAGCATCACCTGAATGCTGTGTTAAAAACAGATTGCATGGGGGGGCACCTGGGTGGCTCAGTGGGTTAAAGCCTCCGCCTTCGGCTCAGGTCATGATCCCAGGGTCCTGGGATCGAGCCCCATGTTGGGCTCTCTGCGCAGCGGAGAACCTGCTTCCTCCTCTCTCTCTCTCTCTCTGCCTGCCTCTCTGCCTACTTGTGATCTCTGTCTGTCAAATAAATAAATAAAAAAATCTTAAAAACAAACAAACAAACAAAAACCAGATTGCATGGGCATGAGTGGGGGCAAGAAGTTAGCTACTGCAATAATCTAAGTGAGGACAAGAGTGATAGATGCCTGATGCTCTTTTAGTCTAAACGCACCATCTGCTGCAGGAAACCACTGATTTGATTGATTTCTTTCTTTTTCTTTTTCTTTCTTTCTTTTAGATTTATTTGTTCTTATTTGAGAGAGAGAGCATACGCAGGTGGGGTGGGGAAGGGCACAGGGAGAGCAAGAGAGAGAATCTTAAGCAGACTCTCCCTGGGTGGGGAGCCAATGTGGGGCTTGATCTCACACCTTGAGATCATGACCTGAACTGCCTGCTTTTAGATCAGTGACTACTTTAGACTGCTTTAGATAAGATAACTAATCACTACAGATTAGTTTTACTGTTCTAGAACTTGATGTAAGTGGAAAGCAATGAGGGTAAAGGGGAGGCTGGGTTGGGAGGAACAAGTGAAGGCTCTGGTGTAGAGGGAGGTGGATACAGCATTCACCAACAAGAAGGGATACATTTTGTTGTTTCCTCTTTATTTGGTTAGTAGCTTACAAGATATTTTGAGCTGTAAAAATCTGCTGCCTATTGTAGTTTAGACCATATTATGCAGCAGGTGTGAGAGTTCTTAGATGAGCAGAAATGAGATCTGCTGCAAGCCCTCCCTTGTTAGGTAGGGACCTCTCCAAAGGTTTGATTCCACAACTGTGCTCTGTGTGGTATGTATAGAGGACTTTCATGGCACTGGAGCTCTTGTTACCTTTACGATATTTTATTTCTTCTCTTTGCTATGAGTCATTTTCCAATCAACTGAGGCATATATAATTACTCAGTTTATTGTGCTACTTGTCACCCCATTTGTTACCATTTACTTCCATCCCACAAGACTGGCAAAACCTACTTAAAGAAGTTTCACACTTATACACCTCCACAATGTCAATAATCCCCTCACGTTTAAAAACTGAAAAACAATAGTAAATGAATTTTTAAAAACTTAAATTCCCTCATAATTCTGCCATACAATTGGTATTTTTATACATGTTGTCTTCATTTTTGTGCACAAGGACACCTATTGTATATAACTGTATCATGGTTTATATTTTATGTTGCTCTCTTATTATGATATAGATTTCACTTTAACCAGTAGTAAAAAAAATCTTTTATTAGTTTATAATGTTACCAAGCAACTATCATTTTAGAAGTTTGAGCAAGTTCTGATTGCCTGAAGTGATTAACACATTGGATGAAAAGGCAATGGGCACTTAACCTCTAAAAAATGGCTGGAGCCTATTATGATATGTTTTAAAAAATCTTATATATCTGTTAACTGTATCTCAATAAAATGAAAGCAAATCTTATATAAGTTAAAAGATGGTTATGTTAAGTATAATAAATTTTTGTACATTCACGCCCTAAGGAACTAAGCATCACGACTGAACACAATTTGAGTGCAACACATAAGCAACACACGGCACTCTTATTTTGGAATGGAAACAAGGGTAAAAACTTACACAATCTGACTTGCAAGTAATAATAGTAACTAACAGATTATTCAATAAGCAGTGGGGACTCTGGTGGACTGTATCCATTTCTGGTTGCACAAAGTTAATACTTAAAAAGAAAAAGCCTGTAATCTTCTTAGGCAGAAAAACACATTTTCAAACAAGCTCAAAGTAATATGTGTCATTAAGCCTTCTGAAGGGTCTGAAGGCCATGATTTTAAAAAGGGGTTGGAGACACCTGGGCAGCTCAGTCAGTTAAGAGTTTACTCTTAATTTCAGCTTGAGTCATGATCTCAGGGTCTTGAGATTGAGCCCTGTGTTGGGCTCCTTACTCAGCAGGGAGTCTGCCTGAGATTCTCTCTCTCCCTCTCCTGCCGCCTGTCCCCCTGCTCACTCTTTCTCTCTCAAGTAAATAAATAAATCTTAAAAAAAAAAAAAAGTAAAAGTAGGGTTGCCCATTGAAAGAAGTATTCAATGGTTTTTCATATGGCAGTGATATGAAAAATTATTCCCCCAAATTACTCTCCCAAATGCAATGCAATTTGGTAAACGACCATCCCTGCATTGTGGTCCTGAAGTATGTCAGCAGTTAGCAGTAAGCAGGAGGTTAGTGTGCAGTTAGAGGGTCCAGGGTTCTTAGAGGAGGATGGTTTAAGGGCAGGAAAACCAGACTGTATGCTTCTCCACAAGAGGTGAAATTAAGTTAAGAACTCTTTGGGGTTGTGCTAAAAGAGGACACACACACAAAAAAGAGGAAAAGTGGTCACAGAAGAGAACCCACAGGTGTGTAAAAAAGAGACTAAGAGTTGATGTGGTTATAGCTGTGATGGTGGTAGTGGTGTGGGATCATTATGGGGAGGCGTAAAGTGCAGAGCTATTGGAAAAGAGGCATAGATGGGATGACTGCTTGGATATCAGCCTCTTGTATGTTTTTAGCAGCAGCTATGGCATCTTCTTCTCTCGTCCAAATCACTTCCATCATGTAGAAGTTTTTACAAGGGTGAACACTCTGCATCAGTATCTTAACGACGGCTCTGAACTCAAGAAATAATCTACTGCAGAGCCATACTTTCTTGTGTTGAACCAGGACTATGGATATAAGAAATGATCTGCTCACTTACCTTCTCCAGTGCAGCTTGAACAACTGATTCACTTTCTGCATCAAGGGCAGATGTAGCCTCATCTAAGATCAGGATCTTTGGGTTTCGAACTAAAGCTCGAGCAATAGCGATTCTCTGTTTCTGTCCTCCACTCATTTGTGCTCCTTTTTCTCCTACCAAGGTATTAAATTTCTATTTGAAAAATCAGAAAAAGCACAAAACAAAAGACAGCATGATCAAGTCATTTGAGTAGGAAATGACAATCACATATTATTACATATTATGTTTTAATATCAGCTTAATCACTACTTCAGCCTGGCTGCTTTTGACCTTTGATCTGTTCTTTGTAAATACAAACAACTATTTGAAAAAAAGAGTCTAGTAAAGAGAGGACCTAAGAAAAATTTGGCTAGTACTAAAATAAATGAGAACGGGACACCTGGAGGTTAAGTTTAAGTCTGCCTTTGGCTCAGGTCATGATCCCAGGGTCAAGGATCCCAGAATGGAGTTCCACATTGGGCTCCCTGCTCAGCGGGGAGGCTGCTTCTCTCTCTTTCCCTCTGCCTGCAGCTCTCCCTGCTTGAGCTCTCTCTCTCTGACAAATAAATAAATAAAATCTAAAAAAAAAAAAAAAAGGAAATGAGAACGTATGATCATGAAGGATTTTTAGGTGGATTAATAATAATTTGAACCAATTTTCAAAGTTTTTAAAGACAGTTTTAGAATGCACTGATATCTTTAAAAGAACCACAGTAATACAACTACATTCTTAACTATTTTTTAAAAAGATTTTATTTAGTTATTTGACAGAGAGAGAGAAATATCACAAGTAGGAAAATAGGCAGGTAGAGGGATAGGGGGAAGCAGGCTCCCCACTGAGCAGAGAGCCCGATGCAGGACCCTGAGATCATGACCCGAGCTGAAGATAGAGGCTTAACCCACTGAGCCACCCAGGCACCCCTACATTCTTAACTATTATTTGAAAGGTTTACTAACAACTTAATATATTACCTACAATTTCCTTCCTGGATATTCTGGGTCGTGAAAGAAAGTATGGGAAGATTAATGCAAAATCAAACTTCTCAAAATATTTTTCCATCTTGGAACACTTTTTAGGCCTTCTTTTGCTTATTTTGTTTTTTTTATTTTTTGGGATATAATTGGAGATAATTTCTAGAACTAACGGAACATAGTAATATTGTACTGGATTATGTCCATGACCCACAGCTCATTTCTTCAAGGTTATAAATTTAAATAGTCTCTAAAACTTTGATTATTTTAGAGTCTGGCCTTCACATAAAAAAAAAAAAAAAAAACCACCATAAACCTTATTGAGAAATAATTTATACATAATAAAATGCACACATATTAAGGATATGGTTCTATGAGATTTGACAAATGATTATAGCCATGTTATCACCACCCCAGTAAAGATACAGAATATTTCCATCACCCTAGAAGGTTCCCTCATTAATCTTTCCAGTCCAAATCCACACACTGATTTTTATCACTATAAATTAATTTCACTAGTTCTAGAACTTCTAATGGATAGAATCATACAGTGCATGCCTTCTTTTGATTTATTTTTTAAGAACAATTTTAGGTTCAAAGTACATTTGAAAAGATGGTATAGAGATTTCCCATATACCTTTTACACACACATGCAATGTCCCCCATTCCACAGGATATCCCCCCATCCAACATCCTCCACAAAAGTGGTACATTTGTTATAACTGATGAACCTACGCAGACATATCATAATCACCCAAATCCATAGATTACATTAGGATTCACTCTTGGTGGTATACATTTTGAGTTTGGACAAATGCATAATGACATGTATCTGACTGTTATAGTATCATACAGAGTGTTTTCACTACCCTAAAAACCTGTGCTCTGACTATTCTTCTCCACCTCAAACTCTGACAACTGCTCATCTTTTTTACTGTTTCCATAGTGTTGCCTTTTCAGGAACATCATATAATTGAAATCATACAGTATGTAGGTTTTTCAGACTGGTTTCTTCCACTTACACATTTAGGATTTTTCCATGACTTGACTGGTCATTCTTTTTTTTTTTTTTTTTTAAAGATTTCATTTATTTATTTGACAGACAGAGATCACAAGTAGGCAGAGAGGCAGGCAGAGAGAGAGAAGCAGGCCCCCTGCCGAGCACAGAGCCCGATGCGATGCGGGGCTTGATCCCAGGACCCTGAGACCATGACCTGAGCCAAAGGCAGAGACCTTAACCCACTGAGCCACCCAGCGCCCCGACTGGTCATTCTTTTTAGCACTGAATAACATCCTATTGTCCAGACATATCACTGTTTATTTATCCATTCACCTACTGAAAGACATCTTGGTTGCTTCTAAGCTTTGGGGATACAAATAAAGGTGCTGTAAACATCTGTGTGTAGGTTTTTGTGTGAACCTAAGTTTTCAACTCCTTTGGGTGAATACCAAGGAGCATGATTAATAGATAATATGATAAGACTATGTTTAGTTTTATAAGAAACCAACAAACTGTCTTTCCGAATCTCCATACCATTTTATATTCCCACCAGCAATGAATGAAAGTTTTTGTTGCTCCACATCCTTGTCAGCATATGGTGTTGTCAGTGTTTTGGATTTTGGCTATTGTAAAAGACATGTAGTTGTATCTCACTGTTTTATTTTGCATTTCCCTGATGATATTTGATGTGGAACATTTTTCACACACTTATTTGCCATCAGCATATCTCTTTTGGTGAAGTGTCTGTAAAGACGTTTGGTCAATTTTAAATCAAGTTGGTTTCTTGTTGAATTTTAAGATTTGTTTATATATTTTTGAATAACAGTCCTTTATTGGATACGTGTTTTGCAAATGCTTTCACCCAGTCTGTGGCTTATCTTCTCATGCTTTTGTCTTCTGCAGAACAGAAGTTTTAATTTTAATGAAGTTCAGCTTATCAAAGACTTCTTTCATGGTTTGTGTTTTTGATGTTGATTCTAAAAAATCTTCCCATACCCAAGTCATCTTGGTTTTCTCCTCTGTTATCTCTAGAAGTTCTATGATTTTGCATTTCATATTTAGATCTATGATTTATTTTGAGCTAATTTTTGTGAAAGGTATAAGGTCTGTGTCTAGATTTTTTTTACATGTGGATCTCCAGTTGTTCCATTTGTTCATTGAAATGAGCAATAACACATTATATGTGCTCTGTTGTATTGCTGTTGCTCTTTTGTCATATGCTAGTTGATTATATTTATGTGAGTCTGTTTCTAAACTCTGTACTCTGTTCCATTGATCTATTTGCTTAGTCTTTCACCAATACCACACTGTCTTGATTACTGTAACTTTGTAGTAAGTTCTAAAGTTAGATAGTGTTGTCCTTTAACTTTGTTCTTTAATATTGTGTTGTTTGTTGTGGGTCTTTTATCTCTCCATATAGATGTTAGAATTGGTCTGTTGATATCCACAAAATAACTTGCTAAGATTTTGATTGGAATTGCACCGAATCAATAGATCAAATTGGGAAGAACTGACATCTAGGCAACATTGAGTCTTTCTCTCCACAAACATGGAATATCACTCTATTTAAAAAATTCTTTGATTTCATTCATCAGTCATGTGGTTTTCTTTATATAGTTCTTATACATACTTTTTTAGATTTATACCTAAGTAATTCATTGTTTTGGATGCTAATATATATAGTGTTGTGCTTTTAATGTCATATTCCACTTGTTCATTGTTGATATATAGGAAAATGACTGACGTTTGTGTTTTAACCTTGTATCCTGCAGCCATGCTATAATTGCAGTGTGTGCTTTTTCAGTCTGTCTTACCTAGCATAGTATTTCTGAGATTCATCCATAATGTGTGGATCAGCAGTTCACTCCTATTTATTTCTGAGTAGTGCTTCCACAAAATGTGAATCTATCTTGGGTTACCAAATTCAACAGAAACAAAAACAAAAAATGATGGAGCTCAGTTAATTTTGATTTTCAGTTAACAGTGAATACCTCTTGTTTTTTTGTTTTTTTTTTTAAGATTATTTATTTATTTATTTGACAGAGAGAGAAAGAGAGAGAGAGAGAGAGAGAGCACGCACAAGTAAGCAGAGGGAGAGGGAGAAGCAGGCTCCCCAGTGAGCAGGGAGCCCAATGCAGGACTTGATCCCAGGACCCTGGGACCATGATCTGAGCCGAAGGCAGTTGCTTAACCAACTGAGCCACCCAGGCGCCCAACAGTGAATACTTCTTTAGCATAAGTATATCTCATACACTATTTAGGATATACTTATGCTAAAATTATTCATTGCTTATCTGAAATTCAAAATGTACTGAAAATCTTGTATTTCATCTAACAATCATATATCAATCACAATTTGCTTATCTATTCAACTGCTAATGAACATTTGAAATGTTTCCAACTTTTGAATAGTATGATAAAGCTGCTACAAACATTTATGTACATAATGTTCTTGTGGTCATATTTTCATTTCTTTTGGAAAAATATGTGGGGATTGAATGCTGAATCGTAAGTATATGTTTAACATTATAATAAAGTGGCAAATTTCTTTCTAAAATAACTGTACCAATTCACTTTATTCAGAATGAATAAGAGACTTAATTGCTTTACAGCCTCATCAAAAGTTATTACTGTCATTCTTTTTAGTTTTGGCCATTCTAGCAAGTGTGGAATGGTATCTCACTGTGGTTTTACTTTGAATTTCCCTGCTGACTAATAATGTTGAATATTTTTTGTCTGTATATTGTCTATTTCTTTTTGTGGGTGTTTGAAATATCTGTTCGAGTTTGTACATTTGTTTTATTATTGTGTTGTAAGAGTTCTATCTATATCCTGAGTGTGTGTCCTTTGTCAGATCTATGTATTGTGAATATTTTCTTTCATTCTCTCTTATCTTTTTACCTTCTAAATAGTGTATTTTAAAAGGTTTTAATTTCAATAAAGTTCAATTTATTATTTTTTAGATAATAAATGCTTCCCTATCTAAAAATTCCTTGAGTACTTCAAAATCACAAAGGTTTTCACCTAAGTTTTTATTTCTGAAGTTTGATACTTTAATTTTTTTTAAAGATTAATTTATTTTTAGAGAGAGAGTGTGAGTACAAGTGGAAAGAGGGGCAGAGGGAAAGGATCTCAAGCGGACTCCTTGCTGACTGGTGAGCCTGACTTGGGGCTCAATTACATGCCCTGAGATAATGACCTCAGCTGAAATCAAGAGTTGGACACTCAACTGACTAAACCACCCAGGCGCCCCTTGATAGTTTAAGTTTTTACATTTGATCTAAGATACATGTCAAATTAATATGTGTTGGGGTGAGGTAAGGGCCACATTTCATTTGTTTTTCTCATATGGATATCCAATTTTTCCAGCACCATTTATTAAAAAGACTTTCCTTTCCCCAAACAAATTAATACTGGCCTTGTCAAAAATCATTTGGCTAGATATGTGTGGGTCTTTTTTCTGGGCACTAGTCTCTTCTACTGATCTACATGTCCATTGCTGTGTCATTTCCACTGCCTTAATGGTTGTCTTAAAATTAGATATTTATGTCTTCCAGCTTTGCTGTTTTTTTTTTTTTTTAATAATTGTTTTCCCTTTCTTGGTCCTTTAAATTTTCAAATAAATTTTGGAATCAGCAGGTCAATTTCTAGACACACAAAAAAAAACTACTGGGATTTTGACTTGTATAGCATCAGATTTTTCAGTTTTGGGAGAACACATATCTTTAAAAATACTGTATCTCTAAATCAATGAATAAGTTACATTCTGTTTATTTAGATATTTAGTTTCTCTCAGAAACATTTCATATTTTTCATATAGATGATTTACACATACATTAAATTTGTTCTATTTTAATATTTTTTGATGTTATTCTGAATACCACTTTTATTTTCATTTGTTACTGTTGCCTCTATTTAGATATCTAGTCAACTTTTTTTATAGTTATAGGTCTTATTATCTGCTTCTTTTTGAGTGAGTTTTGGTGATGTCTTTCAATAAATTGACCCTCAACTAAGTTGTCAAATTCATAGGCATAGCTTTTCTCATATTAAACCTGTAATCTTTTAACCTCCTTGAGATCAATAATGGTACACTGTCTTTCATTCCTGATATTGGGAATTTCTCTCCTCTATTTTGATTCTTTATCAGCCTTGCTATGGTTTTACTGATTTCATTAATCTTTTTAAGCAAACAACTTTTGATTTTAATGATTGTTTCTAATGTTTTTCTGTTTTTGCTTTCACTCATTTTTGCTTTCACTCATTTTTGCTCTAATCTTAATTATTTCCCTTCCGCAAGTTGGGTTCAACTTGCTCTTACTCTAGTTTCTCAAATTGGAAGCTTCACTTACAGATTTTGGATCTTTTGTTCTTTCTCAAAGAAGAATTAAGGCTATAAATTTCTCTTAAAGCAGTTCTTTAACTGTATTCTACAAGTACTGATAAATATCAGTTTCATTTTTATTTAGTTTAAAATAGTCATTAAGTTTCATTGAAAATTCCTCTTTCAGGGAGCCTGAGTGGCTCAATGGGTTAAGCCTCTGCTTTTGGCTCAGGTCATGGTCTCAGGGTCCTGGGATTGAGTCCTGCATTGGGCTCTCTGCTCAGCAGGGAGCCTACTTCCCCCTCTCTCTCTGCCTGCCTCTCTGCCTACTTGTAAACTTTTTCAAATAAAATAAAATCTTAAAAAAAAAACTTCCTCTTTCAGCTCATAAATTATCTAAAAGTGAGTTAGTTAATTTTCAAATACTTGTGATTTTCCAGCCTATGGCCATACCACCCTGAACGCGCCGATCTCATCAAATATCTGTGGATTTTCCATATATATTTCTGTTACTGATTTCTATACTTTAATTCTATTATTGTCTGAGAACATTTTTGTATGTTTTCTTTGAACTTGCAAAGTTTTTTTTTTTTTTTAATGGCCCAGTATATTGTTTATCTCAGTGAATCTTCCATGTGTACTTGAAAAGGATGTATTCTGCTTTATTGGGTGGAGTGTCTTATAAATGTCAGTTAGAGCTAGTTGGTTGATAGCATTGTTCAGGTCATCTAATTACCTGAACTTACTGATTTTCTGCCTACTTGTTCTATCAAGTACTGATGGCTTCGGTAAAATTGTGTGTTTTTCTTTTTCTTCTTTCAGGTCTAGCAGTTTTTGCTTCGTGCATTTTGAAATTTTTAAGTGCATACACATTTAGATTATGATTTCTTGCTTATGGGTCATAGTTTCCTGTTTCTTTGGGTATCTATTTGTTGCAGAATATATACTGAATTCTGTGCACATTATGTTGGAAAAACTATTGAATTCTATTTTCTTCTGAAAACAAAGTTGATTTTTGTTCTAGTAAGCAATTCGAATCCTGACTGATCATTTTGAACTTGTGTAATTCTGGTTTTATGCTTTGTTGGGTGAATCTGTAGAAAATCTTTAAACTTGGCAGGACCCAACCTATAAGTTCTATCTCCTTTGGGGATCTTGTCATGGCTAGGTTTTAGAATTTGTTAGGGCAGGTCTAGAGTCAGCATACTCTAAGGTATGGTCTTTAATCTTAAGGTGTGGCCTTTTTTGGTGTCTCAGCTATATGCCTGTGGTATTGAAAAGGTATAAATGTTATTGCTCCACTATGGCTGGGCTGGGTGCTTTCAACATCCCCATCGCACTCCCTGACTTTTAGAATCTCTATTATACTCAAAGTTTTGTTGCAGTTGCTCTTTGATAATCCTTGGGAAGTCTCATCCTCAGCTAAGGATTCCTAAGGGGTGCCTACAGGGACTTCTGTCCCCATACCTTAACTCTACAGCTCTTTCATTGCCTCTCCAGTTGCTTAAGCTGCTGTGAAATTCTATCTCTGCCTTTCAGTTTAGTGGAGTGCCATGTTCTGTCTGGATTCTAGTTCACAGAGATGGGGTCAGAGATTTGTTCCTACGAGGAATGCTGCAACTTTATGGGCTTTCCTCATGAGTTTCCTTTCTCTCAGGGATCACGGTTTTGTGTTACCTCTTGTCCAATGCTTGGAAACAATTATCCTAGGCCTAATATATTTTAAGCACTTTTATGGTTGATTATGGGAAAAGGCTAGGAAATATCAGTTAATCCTAATACATTAATTTAAAAATATGTGCATATCATAGAAGTAATGGCATTTATTTTTAAGTGCCAATTTCCCCAATTTTTCTATTGAGGACTTCTAGAAATCTTATTTATTACTGTGCTTATTATTTCTCTGGTCAATCATGGCTGTGTAATTTAGTTTCCATCATGATAAGCCAGTATCTTTAATTTGTTCTTTGGATTATATCTTTAAGATTTACATAAAATTTATAGCAAGGGACATCTTCGTGTAAATACTGACCTTCTACTAAAGGCAAGTAGTAACTTACAGGGTATGAGTTAAGAGGTCCAGAAAACTCCCTAATTCCAAGTGGGAAACTGAAGATCCTTGGTGTTTGAGGAAAGGAAGTCACTGAAAGTGCTAAAAGGTCAAAGAAAGGAAGTCTGTTTTCCCAAACTACAAGGCAAAGAATGATCTCAAGCCTTTAATGAGTTTGCTATTCCAATTATGACCCAAAATAATGGGGGATAAAAGATAATTAGTGACATAACAAAAGTTTTTATTAAAAGAAAAAGAACAAAATTATTATGACTCATGGAGTATGGTTTGTAAAATATATCCACTGAAATAAACTTTTCTGTTACTGTTTCCTTTTGATGTAGTAGAATTTTATTCTGTATTTTATTTTTTAAAGATGTATTTATTTTAGTGAGAGAGAAAGGGAAATATGTGCACGTGGTAGGGCAAAGGAAGAGGGAGAGAGAGAGAAAATCTCAAGCAGACTCCCTGCTGAGCAGAGTCCACCACAGGGCTTGATCTCATGACCCTGAGATCATGACTAGAGCTGTAATCAAGAGTTGGACGCTTAACTGACTGCACCACCCAGGCACCCCTTATTCTGTATTTTAATTTCAAATCTCATCCTTTTGTAATTTACAGAATGCTCCCCACAATAGTTTCAAGGTGATTTTGATGAATGAATACTTTGGGAAATGTAAATAAATGGTTTTATACCTATCAATTCTAAATACCCATTAGGATGTGATATAAACTAATATCAAGAGTTTTAGTTTATTATATCTCTTTCCAAATATGATTTTACTTCTGTTGTCCATTATTGGCTTCATGTGCTCCTTTTTTCTTTTTTAAAATTTTTTAATGTATAATATATTACTTATAAAAAAGTATAAAACTTATAAAACTGAGCAACCTTCAGTTTATTTTCTGAGCTTAAGAGTCTCTTATGGTCTGTCTCCCTCTCTGGTTTCATCCTATTTCATTTATTCCTCTCCTTCCCCATGATCCTCATGTGCTTCTAAAAAACAGTCCTGGTTTTCCTTTTGCCTTATCACAGAACCAATCTCCACACTGTCTGTGACATTCTCACTTTTAGCCACAAGATGGCCTTACAAATCAACAATTTGCAGACATAGCAATTCTCAGTTTGGACTGATGATTTTGTCTCATATTTCTTTGTTATATATTATTCATTTATTTTTCTTTTCCAGTTGCAGTGAGAACCAGTAAGAACTAAGTATGATTCAATGATGCATTTCTTCTTCTGGTTGTTGCCATGCTTTCTCATTAATAGATGTTTCATTTAGGACAATCCAACAGTTATTCACACTGCCCCTACTCTGTAGAAGTTATTGTTTTTGTTATCTTATTTTTGGAATATTGCCCTGCTTTAGTTCTAAGTTAAGACCACAGGCTACATAGTGTACTTACATTGGGAAATGCCATTATAAAATCATAAGCATTTGCTTCTTTTGCTGCTTTCTCAACCTCTTCATCAGTCACTCCATTTCGTCCATATTTAATATTGTTATTAATGGTGGTCTCAAACAAAACAGGCTCTTGGCTGACCACTCCAATATGTTCTCGGTAATGGTGTACATTCAAAGTTCTGATGTCATTCCCATCCACTGTGATCTGCCAAACCAAAGGAATGAATCATGTTGTGATGCCTTACACTGCATTGTGTTTAGAGTCTTTTTAGTAGTACAAACCATAAGCTGAGAAGCAGGGTGTTTCAGGGATCAAAGACTTATTTTGATGAAATATTTATAGTATGTATATTTTTTCTGATAAATGGGAATGAATAAAATGTCAAAAACCTGGCTTAAAATCTTGTCAAACCACCTGAAAATCTTAACTCTAAGAAAAACAAATTACTATGTAGATACATGCTATAGGAGCCACAAATGTTATCATGTCAACACATGTAACAAACTTCAATTTCATTATTTTAAGACTGATGTGATCTTTGCATATTTTTCTAAAACATGCACTTTTTCTAAAAAGTTTTATTTCCCACGTGGGGTTCAACTCACAACCCTGAGGCAAGAGTCACATGCTCTTCCAGTTGAGCCAGCCAGGTGACCCTAGGAAATTCCCTTTCTTCTCTTTAACACCCCATTTCACTGCAAAAGGCAAAAATATCTTTTATTCATTTATATAAATAATAGTAAATGAACACAGTCTTTCTCATAGATAGTGTCATTACCCATTATTCCAAATATTCCAGTGGGAGGGTCAAGGTTTGATAATTATAACTTACAGAGCCTATCTTTCTCACCAACTTTAGTATTCTCTCTGGGCATTGGTATTCTATGCTATTGTTTTATGTATGGAATGCTTATCCAATAATTTAGTTATTTAATATTAGCATGAATACGTGAATCTAGTATACTCCAAATGAAGACTTAGGAAGTCAAATTTAAATGAAACCAGGCTCTAGTGGGGTAGATTTTCTTTTAAATAGCTGAAAATCTTAAGAGAAGCATTAAGAATTATGCTTCCATAACTATCGTAGTCTAATTCTCTATGCTATTTACAAGGGTAACAAAGTCAAGTGCAACATTATGGGTAATAGAAGAAAATGAGAGAGCATATTTTCTACAGATATTCTTCTGGGATGTTTTGAGAAAATGATAATCTTGTAAATTCTGAGTACTACAAATTATTTTTCTCCACAGCTTTCATCACCTTCTAACATACTATATGTTACTTACTTTATTTGTCGATCTCTTATCAAGAGTGCAAACTTGGTAAAGGCAGAGGACTTTATGCTTTGCTCATCAATATTCCCCAGGACCTAGAACACTGCCTAGCACACAGTAGGTGTTCAATAAATATTTTCTGAATGAATGGATATGCAGGAAAGAAAATGAATTGGCTGAGAAAAGCCAATGTTAAAAATTAACTGATATAGTTATAAGCTCTCTGTTATAGGTGGTATTTCCTAATTTCATCATGTGATGAAATGATTGCTAGGTGCTACAAATGATTTTGCTAGGTGAACTTACAAAGCCATTGTCAGGATCATATAACCTTTGTAGAAGCTGGACTGTAGTACTCTTCCCACTGCCGCTGGGGCCAACCAAGGCCACTGTCTCTCCAGACTTGATTTTGAGATTCAGATCTTTCAGAATCTATTGGAAAGTAGGGAGAAAAATTCTATAAAAGTAGGTATGTGAAAATATGATTCCCATATTTTCAGAGATTTAATGTATAATTATAAGCAGAAAATGAATTTTTCTGTGATATTTAAAAACAAATTTAGATCTTGTTTTCTTTCATATACATGTATAATAAAAATTTACATAACTTTGAAAAATGATAAAAAAATCTCTTACCATCTCTCTATATAAAGAGGGGATCTAGATTAAGAGTACTCATAGAATATTAACTAGCCACAGCAAACTGTTCATAATTTCAATTTATATCAATTTAATGACTACCAAGTTAGTGAAAGCTTTTATCTTCTAATTTGCAACAACTGAATGAAATCTTGCCAGATATTTTCATGAGCTACTTAAGAAAATTATTTCTTAAAAATGTGGGATGCCTGGGTGGCTCAGTGGGTTGAGCCGGTACCTTCGGCTCAGGTCATGATCCTGGGGTCCTGGGATTGAATCCCGCATTGGGCTCCTTGTTCAGCGGGGAGCCTGCTTCTCTCTTTGCCTCTGCCTGCCACTCTGCCTGCTTGTGTGCGCTCTCTCTCTCTGACAAATAAATGCATAAATAAAATACTTAAAAAAAATATATATATATATTTAATATTATCACAAAATGTATTGCAAAGTAAAACAACCAGGAAGATTCTCTAGGTGCTCCCATGAATGGGATTCCACCATTAGAAACCCTCCTTATCTAGCAGATCTCATGGTGTAGCACTTAAAAATTTTTCTCAATCACTGAGAGTTGCTACCAGCTTTTAGTGTCCTACAGACCTTCAATGTGAGAGAAGCCTGACAAATAACTACCCTATGAAAACGACAACAGCAAGCAAACCCTCACCTATTTATATGTACTTGGCCAGAAAATATGGGAATCTCTCCTTGGACTCTCTCACTTTGGTCTCCCCATTTGTAAAGAAACAGACCCTTTAAATAAGCTAAACATAAAACTTTCAAAGGGCCAAGCAGGGAAGAATTGTGTAAAGGAGGTGAGAAACTGGGGACTTCTGGTGGGAGTACCTCCTCTCCCATCTGTACTTCACTCTGGAGTTGGCTTCTGTTACTTTCCTTGGAAGAATCTGTGTTGTTGCTTTTTAAATATTTATTTATTTATTTGTCAAGGAGACAGAGAAGAGACACACAAGCAGGAGGAATGACAGGCAGAGGGAGAAGCAGGCTCCCTGCTGAGCCAGAAGCCTGAAGTGGAACTCCATCCCAGAACTCTGGGATCATAATCTGAACCAAAGGGAGCCACTTAACAGACTGAGCAAATCAGGCTTCTCAAGAATCTGTGTTTTGTTTATTCAAAAGTGGCAGACTCTTTCTTTGTTTAAAATTATTCATTCTTTAGCTTTAAAAAAGGGCTGTATTTCAAAAGTTCACTTAAAAAGTTGTTTAAAACCCAGAGAGCACTTTACTATGCAATTTAATGGCAAACTGGTACTTAAGTCTTCAACAACCAACCCAAATGTAGTTGCAAATGCTGTGTTTATGTTAAGAAAAATGGTAGAAAACAACACTATTCCAGTAATGGTAATTAAGTAACAAAAATTTAAAAAAAATAAAAGGGTTTGAAAAGAGAATTTCAATCAAAGACTTAGAAAAAAATAAAGTAGGAGTAGACAGATCTTTTCTGGATGCAAATTTTGCAGGGGGTATGGGGGCATTTTAGATAGTATTAAAGGTTGATGGCATTAGTAATTTTTTATCAGTTTTACTTAAAATAATAGTCTCCTTTTTCTTGAAGGTTTTATTTGTGAGAGAACAAGCACAGAGGGAGGAGCAGAGAGGGAGAGGGACAAGGAGACTCCGTGCTGAGCATGGAGCCCAACACGGGGGTCAATCTCAGAATCCTGAGATCATGATCTGAGCCAAAACCAAGAGTTAGACACTTAAAGGACTGAGCCACCCAATTGCCCCATGGTCTCCTTTTTCTACAACATAGGTATTTTGTTATTAATTACTCTTTGCAATTTTTAGCTGTAACTACCTTTTTTGGATAAGTACACAAATAAAATGAAAAGAAAAAAAGACAAGACTGATAAATATTTTCACAACTTGTCAAAGTCTAAATGATGGAGGGTGGAAAAACTCTGTGCAGCAAGTGTGCCTGCTCATACACATGAGGGTATATATGTATCTAAAAGTGAGGAAGAATGTACCTGAGACACGAATGCTGGTGCAGTAGAGCTCTTAGGAAAGGGAGAAGGGAAAGGCACAACATGGGCATAGTTTCTTCAGGTTAGAGACTAGAAATTTAATTTGAGTTATCAGTGTTGAATGTGATAATATTCAGGGACCACCGACAGGTGATGCCATCAATCCAAGACATTTTGGTGTGCTCCCAAATGCAGAGTAAAGGAATTTCAGGGAGTTGAAAATGTTTTAGTCAGTTGGATATAGAAAAGAGGTTGCAAAATACAACTAGCTCTTCAAGAGTTTTTGGTTCATTACTGATCTATCTTTCCTCCCCTTCCACTCTCTCCCTCTCCCAGCTTTAGCCTACTCTTTCCCTCCCTCCCTCCCTTCCTTTCTCTCTCTTTTTCTTTTTTCTTTATTTTCTCTCTTTCTCTCCTGAAGTTTCAAAGAAAAGTAGCAAAATTTTGGTCAAAATGATCCTAAATAATCTCTTAAGAAGAGATCTTGGCCAGGATAAGATAACATAAGACTGCACAATTCTATAATTAAATTAAGCTACCTTGACAGATGGTCTTGACGGATAACTGAAATAGACATTTTTAAATTCCACAGTTCCTTCTATGCATTCTGGTTTATATCCTGTTGTTGAGAAGTTATCTATTGCAGGTTCCTTGGAAAAACAAGGAGAATGTTACAAATCTTCAATGGACTAACCTGACACTCTACATCCTAAAAATAGTTTAAAGACTGTTTTCTTTTACAATGTTTTCTTTTCTGCTTCAGAATTATACTGAGTTAGACATGAAAATTTCAATAAAATACAATGTCATTTTAGAAAAGTTAAAACAATCTCTTTCCATAGCCAATTGTCCAACATGGATTTTGCCCATCTTTTTGTTTTAGTGAAATAAGTGTGTCAATTTTTTGGTTTCTTTCTTGTAGTAATGGTAGCTATCTTTCAAAGCAGTTTGAAGTCTTACCTTATCAATAACCTGGAAAATATGAAAGGCAGCTCCTCTGGCTATAGTGAAGGTTTCAAAGTTAGGGGCTGCTGTTCCAATGCAGTAACTACTATGGATTACGCTAAAAAAAACCTATAGGAACAAGAAAATAATATTTACCCTCCTCAATTACATAAGAGAGACAACAGAATGAAATGTATATATGGTTGAGATCAAAGAGATATTAGAGAAATAAGGTAGGAAGGAATGGAAGTTGTTGTCTAAACATAAAGGAAACAAGTTAATTCAAGTATGATGGCTTTTTCTTAATGTGAAACAACTTTTGATTATCCCATGGGTTTCTTCTCACCTGCCGGGAAGTTTGAGTAGGAAAATCTGCTTACTATGGAGTGCTTACTGGTTGAGCGAGATGAGTTGCCTTTCCTCTTTGCTGATTGATCCCTTAAACTTTACAGAGAAGGATGTCACAGATTTCAGTAGCATAGAGACATTATACTATTTCTGTTGAACTTCTCTGAATTCTTATATTATTGGACATCTTTCATTTTCAGAAAGACACATATTTGCAAAAAATAAAATAAGGAAAGAACCTAAGTCGGGCATTTTCCCTATCTTACAAATGAGGAAGCTAAGGTTTAGCAAGTCATTTGCCCCAAGTCACACATAAATTGAGAAATAAGGATGTGCCCCAAATTCCTCATGCTCAAGTTTCATTTATATACAAGTTTTAATGATTAAAGTCTCAAATCCAAAAGATAACTTTAGTTGACAGAAAAGAAATCTACATAGAATGGGAAGGCCAAATAAGAACTGAAGTATATAGACCAGATCAATTCAGTTCAGCAAGACAAACTGTTCTTAATCCTAACTGAACTGTTTATTGTTGAAATTTGGGAGGATAAGTGAATAAATAAAAATTTAACATAAAACCCTTAAGAGTTAAAAAAAAAAATCCTCTAAATTGTGACATTGGACAGAGCTGCAGATAGTCTGTCTTTAACATTACCATATGCTGAAGGACAGAGGAAGGGCAGGAGAGTTTGATCTACAGAATTTTTCAGAGGGAAGACATTCAACAAGGTTAATGTAGACTACCATTTTACCTCAGCAAGTTTGAAAGGAAAAAGTCTCACTAGAGACTGGCCTTTTTAATTGCTGGATTAAGAAAACTCTATATCCTAATAGGGAATTCATTTAGGATTCTTCTAAAAGCATGGTGCTTTTAAAGATACACTGGATGAATAAATCCTGCCTTTATAACGATAATTTAAAGGTATATACAAATCTTTTTTAAAATATTTTTTATTTTAATTTTAGTTATTTATTTAATTTTATTTTTTTATTTTAAGATTTTATTTGTTTATTTAACAGAGAGAGAGATCACAACAGGCAGAGCAGCCGGCAGGGTGGTGGTGGGGAAACAGGCTCCTTGCTGAGCAGAGAGCCTGATGAGGGGCTCGATCCCAGGACCCTGAGATCATGACCTGAGCTGAAGGCAGAGGCTTAACTCAGAGCCACCCAGGCGCCCCTATACAAATCATTTGATGGAAACGAGAATTTATAAAAAACATTCATTTTTTGACATTCATTGTCATTCAAAGACAATTTTTACTAAGCTCTAGATAAGAAGACTATATGGGCCAGTTACCTTTGCTCTCAAGACTTACAGCAAGAACAGTTCCGATGGTATAATCAGGTTCTCCACTAAGAATCAAAGAGGTTCCATACCAAAAACCAAGTCCATAGGTTCCATTCATAAAAAAGTACACGGCACCAAGAGAGAGTTTTGAAGCTATAGCTTTTCTTATGCCAATATCCTTTGCATATTTTAGATTCTGTGTATACCTTAAAAAGACAAAATGCAATGGAACAGACTTTGGGAAAACTAAAACCAAGCAAATATTGTCATAATTAAAGGAACAGACCTTTCAATTTCTTTTTCCTGGGCCCCAAAGGCTATAACTGTTCGGATTGATGACAAGACTTCTTCTGCTACAGCCCCAGCTTTGGAATAGGCATTTAATTCCTTAGTGGTCAATGAAATGATTATCTGTAATAAACCAGGACCACAGTTAACCAAAAAAATGATCCTGAGGCAGTAACGTGCAGAGCATTTAATTCAGGTAGAATCTAGAACAGCAGACTTTTATTATTGAAAAGGTACTTAAGATCATTTGACCTAACTTTCTCAGTTTGCAAATTAGGAAAGCAACAGCCAGATATATTAACTGACTTTTTAAAGTCTCACTGCAGTGAAAGAGCTTAGTCTGAAGTAATCTTCAATCTAAATCTCAGCTCTGCCTTGTATAAGCAGAGCTTCACTGTTCCCTCCCTATATTTTTAAAACCTTAGAACCTGGGTACTTACATAAATAAAATTGGGAAAGACTTGATTTGGAGATGGGTATTAGGGACACAGTCCTTTTTGGGTGCACTTTGGAAACTAGTAAGCCTAATTTGACTTGATTTGATATTACGTAAAAAGCAAGTCTTCTGTAGGCTATAGGTCACAGAACAGGAAGAGGAAGATGATCCTGCGTATGTCTGGAGTATGACCCCTGAAGCTATTACTGCATAATGCAGGCTACTAGTAAATCCTATATCTCTAACAGTAAGAGGTGAGATTTAAGAGACAGAGAAGAAGGAGTATATCATGCTTGTTGATATTAGGCAGGTTTACCTGATTTTTAAAAATTTTAAAATCAGAATGTGCTTCTTTATTAAACATCTCACTTCCTACTCTTTTAATAGTAAAGGGTTTCATTTAGTTTAGCACAATTGTTCAATGAAATGGAATAGAAGGAAAATTGACCTCTGAGCTATAAGTCTTTATTGCCTACTCACATAACAAATTTCATTTTCAAAACACATCCCACATAATTGGAGATGATTTTAAATAAGATACACTTGGATAGTTGTTAAAGAAGGTAGCATAAACTGAGTAATACTCATTATTTTCTGAATTCACATATATATCACTGGAAAGGAAGAAACACCTAGCAAAAAGCCCTGATGTTTAATAAATGAATGATGTTTAATAAATGAATAATAATAAATAAAAGTAAGGTAGAAACCACACATCCTGGCATCTTTGGTTATTTGGGTAACTTTGAGCTTTATTTGCTTCTTTTTTATAACCAGTTAATATAATAGCAGAACTTAGATATCCCACTGTTGTTACTTCTAAACTTCTTATCCACTTTACTTTCCTGGGCAGTTAATTTTAAGCTCTGACCTCAGTAACACATAGTTGGCAATCTTCCTATTGAGAGGGTTTCCTCATCTCAAATATGCTGGGGATGAAGATTTTTATAAGGGCTATAAGGTCAATACTAGAAGTCTCATTAGATAAAGATTTCTTGCCTAAACATTGAAGCCTGTTAAGAAATTATTCAGCCATAGACTTTTATTGCTGCAAATTCTTTTTTGGTTGAACTTGAATAGTGTTAGCAAATAAACTCAGTGAATTTTATAGCTTTGATTTCCATAAAGAACAATTAGCTTTGCAAAATCAAAAACCTCATCCATCCCTAAGAATGCACTGTGCCTCCAATCTAGGTGATGGATATACACATTGGTAGAATTGCCAGACTTGATTTGGAGAGAGATATTGGGATATACTGGTTGTTTTTGGACTTAACAAAGAGCATTGGTTTCTAATCCCGGTTATAAATAGATTAATATTTTGTGGTATACTCACAACAGTGCTAGAAATATAATTTAAAATGAAAATACATAATTTGTTTAAAAAATTGAAACAGATTTCTAAAGTACAAAAAGTCAACATTAGCAGACATTTGCAATGTAATTTAAGAGCCTTATAAAAAATAAAAACTTGAAATGGCCGATATGAAAAAGTGTTTACAATTTTAGGATTTTCTTATTTTGTTCTGATGAAATGAATTGCACACATTTATCTGGAAATTTAGAACGTGTAGGACTCTCTCATAATTCTCTATCTATGCTATCATTTGAAGTTGCACTAGGCTACTAAATGAAGAGGAATTCTTTTAGTGTTAGTAAGATATTAAAATTAACCTCATTGTGGTCAAATAACTTGTAGGCAAAAAAGTGATTAACAGTGAACAAAATCAAAAGTATTGGTGATGTTTAATATCCCTTTCCATTTTTAGATATAGGAAATGAATAGAAATGCCTTATTTGACAAATTTAGTAAATAACCTAGTTTATACTCCTGTTTCCAGTCAACACTGCATTTAGCCATCTTGCCTACCCGAGAAAATATGGCTGCTGAAGCAATTATAAGTGGTGATGTGGAGAGAATCACCAGGGTGAGTTTCCAGCCCTTGACCAAACCAACTGCCAGGCCAATAGAAAAAGTAGATACGTTTTGAAACAACAGAGCAATCTTCTCTCCAATACCATCGCTGATTTTGTTGATGTCACTGAAACAAGTAAGTAAATGCAGTTAAGTCACTGATATAGAATATACGAAAACAAAGTCGATATACTATACATCAATCCTCTTACTTAGTCATGCGAGTGTTAAATTCACCAATGTCACAACCATCAAACCATTTGATGTCCTGTGCCAAAACTGAATGGAAAAATTGTTTTCGAATTCTTTTGGTCTGTCGTGCTGCTGTCATAACCCAAAAGGAAATCTGCATGTAGCCAAAAACCAAGGCAGTAACTCCTATTCCAATATAATACAGAGTCAACCTGAAAAAAGATTATTGGAAATATTAGTGAGACTCAAGTGCAGTTTTCCCCTTTGATAAAAAAAATGAGATGTCATAATATTTGATTGAGAGAATTTGTGCTATAACCTATAAAATAAGTCAAAATAAATCTCCATGAGAAGTAAAGTACATTGAACACAAAATTCTAGGTTTCTCTAGTCTAGAGTACGTCTCTCTTAAATTATTAGTAGAAACTACTATTTTTTTTTTAAGATTTTATTTATTTATTTGACAGACAGAGATCGCAAGTAGGCAGAGAGGCAGGCAGAGAGAGAGGAGGAAGCAGGCTCCCTGCTGAGCAGAGAGCCCGATGCGGGACTTGATCCCAGGACCCCGGGATCATGACCTGAGCCGAAGGCAGAGGCCTTAACCCACTGAGCCACCCAGGTGCCCCTAGAAACTACTATTTTATAACACTTGCTACTTATATCTTCTTTCAATAATTTTTAATACTTTCATTTGGAAAGTTATATTGAAGTAATTAAGATAGTTGTACATGGAATAGGTGGATGAAGAAATGATAGTAGTCTAAAGCACTGTACAAAATAGTTTAAATATATATATACTATTAAATACAAAATTCAACTTTAGGAATTTGCCCTAAGGAAATATGTAAAAATATTAATCTAGCTGGATGGTCATGGTAGTTAGCAACAAAAAAGAAGAGCTGAAAACAATCTAACAGGAGACCAGATAAATGGAGTCATTTAAAAAATATATACTAGGTACCCACTATGTGTGGCATTTTAGAGATACAGTCATGAGCAAGATAATAAGGCCCTCCTTTATTTACATACTGGTGTAAGAATTTACATCCTGGTGGGAGGAGACAGACAATACACATAGAAAAATAATTTTAGGTTGTTCTATGAGGGAAGTAAACAGGGCGATAAAGTCACATAATAACCAGTGAGTAAAAGGTGGGTTGGGAGAGCTAGTACAGATAGAATGGTTAAGAAAAACTTTTTTGAGGAAGTAAAAGAGCTGGATTCCAAAAGGTAAAATGGAGCCAGCCATAAAAAGAGCAAGAAAAGCGAGAAAAATAATAGAGAAAAAGGAGAGAAAATAATAAGGTATCTGAGGCAGGAAAAACCTTAGCATGTTCCAGGAACAAAAGAACTCCAAAGTGGTATGAAATGATTAGGTCAGAGAATTTAGCAAATATTGTAGGGCAGCCATGGTACAATGCACAGCTTTTATTTATTATTTTTATTTTTTTTAAAGATTTTATTTATTTATTTGACAGGCAGAGATCACAAGGAGGCAGAGAGGCAGGCAGAGAGAGAGGGAGGAAGCAGGCTCCCTGCTGAGCAGAGAGCCTGATGCCGGGCTCCATCCCAGGATCCTGTGATCATGACCCGAGCTGAAGGCAGAGGCTTTAACCCACTGAGGCACCCAGGTGCCCTGCACAGCTTTTATTTTAAGAAAAAAGGTAGATCATTGGAAAATTTAAGCATGGGACGCCCTTATCAGTTCAACTTTTAAAAAGATCAGTCTGGCTCCTCTATGAAGAATAAATGGAAGTGAAACAAATTGAAGCAGGAGTTTAGTTAGGAGGCTATTGCAATGGCCAGTGTATGAGAAGGATAGGGACTTGGACGAAAATGGTGGCAGCTGATGTACAGAGAAATGGACAGATTCTAATTATATTTTGGAAATACAGCAAAATGAAACTGCCAATGTACTGACTGTGAAGAATGCAGGAAGGGGAGAAATTAAGGATAACTCCTTAGATTTTGATTTGAGCGACTCGGTGAATGGTGTGCCATGTACAGCCATGGACAATGGGGAATGGAATAGATTTGTAAGAGCTATCATGTGTTTTGATTTAGATACATTAGGACCAAGGTGCCTATTAAACATCAAAGTGGGTTTTAAGTAAGAAGCTGAAAATGAGAGTCTGAAATAGTTGGAGCAGGGTCTAGGCTAGAGATGTAAATTTGAAAGTCATCAGCTTTGTAGGTGGTAATTAAAACAAAGGACTGACTGAGACTACCCACAGAGAAAGAAAATTAAGTGTGGATGAAAAAGACAGAGGACCAAGGAATGAGCTCAGGTACATGGTAGAGTTTGGGGTAAAGAGAAAGAATTGCAAAGCAAGCTGGAGAGTGGCTAACATGGTAGGTAGAAAGCCAGGAAAGTAAAGTATCAAGGAAAACACAGAGGAACATACAGTTGCTCCCCATTATTCCCAGTTTATGTGTTGGCAAATCTGCTTGGTCACTAAAGCTTATTTTTAACCCCCAAATAAATACTCAGATGTTTTCATTGTTACTCATGGACATGCATAGAGTATAAAAAATCTGAGCTGCCCAACAAAGATGTTCCCAGCTGAGGTTGAACAAGGCAACACTCTGCCTTCTTGTTTCAGCTTTCACACCGTGAACAAGTGCCATTTTTGTGATCTATGTAGTGCCACCTTTTTCTGATTTTTGTGTTTTTAATTTTTGATGATTCCACTGTTTAAAGAGACTCTTAGGCAGCATGCTTAAGTGCTGTCTAGCATTCCTAAGTGTAAGAAAGCTATGATGTGTCCTATGGAGAAAATATATGTGTTAGATAGGTGTCATTCAGGCATGAGTTATAGTGCTATTGACTCTGAATTCAATGTTAATGAATCAACAACATATATTAAATAAGTTGTCTTTTTAAAAAAATTATTTTTATTAGTATATAATGTATTATTAGCCCCAGGGGTAGAGGTCTGTGAATCATCAGGCTTACACATTTCACAGCACTCACCATAGTACATACCCTCCCCAATGTGCATAACCCAACCACCCTATACCTACCCCTCCACCCCCCAGCAACCCTCTGTTTTGTGAGATTACGAATCTCATGATTTATCTCCCTCCAGATCCTATCTTGTTTCATTTTTTCCTTCCCTACTGCAAAACCCCGCAGCCTGCCTCTCAAATTCCTCATATCAGAGAGATCATATGATAATTGTTTTTTAAATAAGTTGTCTTTAAATGGAAATACACATAATTTGAGGTTTTGTGTTGAATGATGAAAATGTTTTGACCATAGGGTCACAGGAACCTAACGCTGTATTTACCCTAGTAACAACGGTTTAATATTTGCTAATTCAGTATTCATGACAACTTTAATAAAACTGTTGTAAATAATAAGAGTTGACTGTTTTCTAATGTTTACAATATTTTAAGAGGAAAATGGGTTATAAAAGCAAATCAAAAGAAGAAATGCAGGATCTGAACACTGAACTACAAACACTGTTGATAAAAATTAAAGAAGATATAAATAAATGGAGAGGTAATCCATGTTCATGGATTGGAAGACTCAATGTTGTTAAGATGACAATGTCCTCAAATTGATGTACAGATTCAATACAATCCCTATCAAAAGTCCCAGTAGACTTTTTGGCAGAAATTGGCAAGATGATCCTAAAACATACATAGAAATGAAGAGAACTCAGAAGACCCAAGATAATTTTTAAGAACAAAGTTGGAGGACTTACAATTTCTGGTTTTATTTATTTATTTATTTCCCAAAATTGCACTAATCAAGACAGTATGATACTACCCTAAGAATAGATACAAGAATAAATTCAGCAAAATTGAGAGAACAGAAACTAATCCTTATATTTGGACAATTGATTTTTAGTAAAGACGCTAAGGAGAATAGGAGAAAGGAGAATAGACAATTTTTTCAAAGAATAGTGCCAGGACAAATGGATATAGCCATATGCAAAAAAAGTTAGAATATTACCTCATAACAGTCACAAAAATAAACTCAAAATGGATTACAGACCTAAGTGTAAGAGCTAAAATATTCAAAGTCCTAGAAGAAAATGTAGGAGAAAATCTTCATGATCTTGGTTTAGACAAAGAATTCTTAACATCCAAAGGCACAATCCATAAAAGAAAAACTTGATAAATTGTACATCACCATCAAAACTTAAAACTTCTGGGCTTCAAAAGAAACCTTTAATAAAATGAAAAGACTACCTACAGACTAGAAGAAAGTATTTTCCAATCACACATAGGACAAAGAACTTGCATCTAGAACTTATAAAATGGAATTGTCATAATTCTGTAATAAGACAAATGACAGAATTAAAAAATAGGCAAAATATTTGAACAGACATTTAACCAAAGAAAATATATGAATGCTTAAAAAGTAATGAAAATAGTGCTCACTATTAGTCACTGGAGAAATGCAAGTTAAAGCCACAATGTATCACTCCACACCTACTACTATGATTATAATAAAAAAAACAGACAAAACCAAATGTTGACAAGGAGAAACTGGAATGCTTACTCATTGTTGGTGAAAAAGCAAAATGGTATAGCCACTTTGGAAAACAGTTTGGTAGTTTCTTAAAAAGACAAACATAACTTAACATATGACCTAGCAATTCCACCCCTAGGTATCTACCCAAGAGAAATAAAAATGTATGCATACACAAAGACTTCTATATTGATGTTCACAGAAGCATTATTTATAAATAGCCCCAAACCAGAAACATTCAAATTTTCCATCAACTAGTAAACAGATAAATATTGCAGGTGTACCCCAGCAATGAATTACTACTAAGCAATTAAAAGGAATAAACTACTGACAACATGTTACAAAATGGATGAAACTCAAAAACATTATGCTAATAAAGAAAAGAAGCCAGATACCCTACATATTATGTATTTCCACACACATGCAAAGTCCAGGTGATGAAAATCTTTAGAGACAGAAAACAGGTAAATGGTTGCTTGGGGGCTGAGTGTGGGAATGGGGATTGACTACAAAAGAGGGATCTTTGCAGAGTAGTGGAAGTAGGCTAAAAATGGATTGTGGTGATTGTTGCACAACTCTGTCAGTTTACTAAAATTCATTGAATTGTACAGTTAAGACTGTTGAGTTTTATGATAAGGGAATTATGCCTCAATAAAGCTATTAAAATCATGCGAACAGTATAATTCTAATTATATTAAAATTATATATGCATACACATACATGTAAAAAAGTTGTAATAATATAAACTAAAACTAATGTTCATTATATATTAATGGCAGGATTATGAGTGATTTATTTTTCTTTGTGCCTTTTTACACGATTTACAATGAAACTATTAAGCATTTAATCAGAAAAAGTAGTTAAAATAATTTTACAGAAGAACTGATGCACTTTTTAAGAGATTATTTCTTAAAAACAAAGAAAGCAACACATTCAATTTATTTTGAAAGGAAGATACTATACTTACTAACCCTTCATTTATCCAGTAATCAGACATCCAAACTACCTGGGACCCAGGAAAAGAAACCTCAGTAGTCCCCAAAGAACAAACATCAGTAGTCCCAGAGCCCGGGTATTTTATTATGCATCAGGAAATGAGACTGCCTTCATGGTCTAAGTCTTCTGATTCAAAACTGCTTGCAAGTTAAGGCTGATTTGATGGCTTCACTTATTAAGCATTTATTTTGTGTTAAATATTATGTCAATCCCTTGACATCTGAGTTTTACTGAATCTTTAGGAAGTATTAACACCTCATTTCACATATGAAGAAACCAAAGCTTACACAAGTTACCCAACAGCTTCTGTAGTTAAAAAGTGGCAGAGCCCAAGATCTGAATCCTGAATCCATGATCTGAATCTTGAACTTAAAATCTGAATCACTTTACCAGTATTTCTGAGGAAAAACGGTTCTCAAGTAGATTTGGGAAACCCTGTATACCTAGCATCATTCTTCCTCGGAAACTGATAATATACATGAACATAACAAAAAAATTAAAAAATGTAAGGAAATTGTTTAATTTTGTTCTTCAACTCAGTTCAATTGTCTCAGACCAATTAACTATGAACATCTTTCTCCTTTTACAATGTATCACTTATTAATAGTCCCACTGTACACAATCTGGGAATTATTCTAGGCCACTACTTGGTGCAGCAGAAATTGCTATTGGCCGATATCCGATTTTATCTTCTTCCTAAATAACAGAACTTCCATTTTATTTGAAGTGGCAATATGCCCTGCTAAAACAGATGTGGTGACAGGACCAGTACAAAGACAGAGGGTGCCAAGTCCCTAATGGCTTTTAAGCCATATTTCATACATAGACTACCTATGTTCAGGTATCTTTATGTGAGAGAAATAATTTCTATCATGGTTATACAACTATTATAATGGATTTTACATGAAATGCAACTGAACTAAATCTAACACAACCATGGTCATATAGTTTGCCCCTTTAAAGTAGACTATGAAAGATGTATCAGAAGTAGTAAAAGGGAGGGAGCAAGTTGCTTAGAAGTTCATATGGATTTAATTAATTAACTCTTGAGGCAAGAGGAGGCATCATATTTACCAGCAATAATCTTGGTACTATTTAGTCATTATGATTTGGATTCAACAAGAAAATATTCAATTATTTTCAGAATTTTTGGTAAATAAAACAAGGACACAGGTTGAACATTAAAATGTTAAACTTAATGTTCAACCTGTATCCTTGCTTTATTTACCAAATATTCTGAAAATAGTTGAATATTTTCTTGTTGAATCCAAATCTGGGGGATTCAAAGGGGAGAAGGGTGGGGTGGGGGAGGAACAGGGTGATGGGTATTAAGGGCACATGCTGTGATAAACACTGGGTGTTATGCTTAACTAATGAATCACTGAACACTATATCAAAAACGAATTATGTACTATACAGTGGCTAACTGAACATAATAAAAAATAAAATAAAATGTTAAATTTACATAAAGCTATAAGTTATTGTCTTTGGAAAATAAAAGGTGGAATAAAATTCTTTGGTTCCTGATGATTATAGCTGAAAGAGGTATTACCTTGTCCTCATCAAAAAAAAAAAAAAAAAAAAAAAAAAGATATAAAGCAATGATTCCCCAAAATGTTACATCAAAACATTAGTTTCACCGGATGTTAGCAGGTGTTTGGGGAAAAAATTGGGTTTTATACTCAAACAGGTTTAATAACTTGGAGTAAATGGAGTTTTACTACACTTACCTATACTGTATGTATCCAAGAGAAGGCTGTTATATACAGCATTTCAAAACCTGTTTGACCATGGAAACTTGTTTTCCTCATGTATTCCAAATATTCCAATTGTTGAAAAACAACAGCATAACAGATTTTATAGTATAAATGTCAAGAATTTTTTTGGTAAATTTTGTGACCTTCTAATAATTGTACATAGACATGCCTTTTCATTTTATCCTTTTTTTAATCTGTTTTTTTTTTAAATGGATGTTCCTATATTTAAAAGTTCCAAACTTCTTTGTAAGAAACTCAAAATTCATGATTATACATCAGAACCCCAGTTTGATGGGGCGCCTGGGTTGCTCAGTGGGTTAAAGCCTCTGCCTGCGGCTCAGGTCATAATCCCAGGGTCCTGGAATCGAGCCCCGCGTCGGGCTCTCTGCTGAGCAGGGAGCCTGCTTCCTCCTCTCTCTCTCTGCCTGCCTCTCTGCCTACTTGTGATCTGTCTTTCAAATAAATAAATAAAAAATCTTTGTAAAAAAAAAAATTCTCTAAAGAACCCCAGTTTGACATTGTAGAAACAGAATTCAGTAGAAGGAAATACACTGGATTTTAATTAGAAAATTTCAAAAGAACCAATATAAGGAAATTCTATGTAAAAGTTGCTAAAAACCAGCTGTCTCTCAAAGAAAGCTGAGGCTGCAGCAAAGTACAACTGGGGAGGGCGCCATTTACATTGCATAGAACAGTGCTGTACAATAAAACTTTCTGTGATGAAGAAAATGTTCTGTTATCAGTGATATACAAGATGGCACCAGCCAAATGTGACTACTGAACACTTGAAATGTGACTGAGAATGAGGAACTAAATACGTAGGTTTTATTGTTTTAATTGATTCAAATTTAAGTAACCATATATAGCTGTGGCTAACATACTGGACAGTGCAGGTCAAGAATTATGGTCCAGAGATCTTCACTGCAATGTGATAAGTGTCCCTTGGGTTGTGCAACACGCAGGCTTCACTTTTTGGAGAAAAATGAGGGATCTCGTAGGTCTGTAGCAAAAACTCTCATAATTTTAGTGAAACACTATGAAAGTCCAGCGAATACAGTAAAGCAGTTAAAGTGTTAATAAACTTAACACATGACAAAGGAAATGATACTGTTGAATACAGAAACTACAAAAACTGAATGTCCTTATAAATTATTTACTTCAGATTTTACAATATTTATTTATTTATTTTACCTTAAAGATTGTATTTATTTAACAGAGAGAGAGAGAGAGAGAGACAGTGAGAGAGGGACTACAAGCAGGGGGAGAGGGAGAGGGAGAAGCAGGCTTACCGCTGAGCAGGGAGACCGATGCGGGGCTCAACCCCAGGACCCTGGGATCATGACCTGAGCCAAAGGCAGGCACTTAATGACTGAGCCACCCAGGCGCTCCCAGATTTTACAATTTTTAGTATGAATACAACATTACTTTAATAGTCTGAAAATTAGTCTCCAAAATTAGTCAATAAAACTTTATTGTTTTAATTTTTAAAATTATTTTATTATTTTTAATATTTGTTGCACATGACTCTTTGGTTTTTAAAGTGTATAGAAGTAGCATTTTTCTGTAAGGTTCATAAGGAAAATAATTTGGAAAAAAAGGAAAAACAAATTCTTTTGTCTTTAGGATATGTACCTTCAGTTCTAGAATGCAAAATTGGCCTAAAAATGCAAATTCCAAAATGAATTTTATTTTCATGAAAATTCTGTCAAATACAACTTAAAGCAAATGAGCCTACATATGAACCTTTCAAATTAAAGAAAAATTTATGTAGAAGTATATTTAATTTTTAAATTTAAAAATAATATATTTAAAGAAAAGGACTCATTTGCTTTAATAACTTACATGTGATATTCATCACCAAACCCCAGTTTCTTCCTTGTAAGTACTGAATAAAGCAGCATGCAATATACACGATATTAACATTTTATTTGGACTTACTTAATCATATCTTCATTCAGCTTCTCTTGAGACTGAGTACAATTCTGGTAATTTGCTGTAAAACAGTGTTTTAAATTTTGAAAGCAATTAATTCATAATTGGCCATACTGTTTCATACATAGCACTCCAAAACAAATATAATATATTCTCAAGAAAATGGACTTATTATCTTAGATTTATAATAATGTTAACTTTCTATTCTTTAAACTAAAATTTGAAATAGTAATCTTTGGTCTCTTTAATAATATGTCATGATATACCAATGATATCAATGTATTTATCTAAACCTTTATCAAACCTCTTTACATGTTCATCACATTTGACAGCCTACATAATGAAATTCAAAAAACCTGTAGAAGCCTTAAGCAAAATCAAAAATTATAATTCAAAGCAGTACCAGTTGCTATGTACTGCCCATCCTATCTAAAGCTGGTGAGAGAATCTATTATAGAGCAGCTCTAACAAAAGGAATACTCCCAAGCATATTGACTTAGGGTTGCTAAGTTTTTTTTTCCTCCTCCTTTCACTCATTAATTTGGAGAGAAGGACATGGTTGGCAGTCAATAAATATTTACTCAGTGAATTGGTGGCTCCATTTGTTTAATAAACAGAATCACATCCTTAATCTTTCCATCATTAAAATATTAAAAATTAATAACTCTGGAGACAGGAGATCATCACATGAAGGATCTAGAGGTGGAAGTGATGGTTTTATTCTGCTCAAACAAGACTGAGACACTTGAAAGATTAGCCTTCAGGTGGAAAACAAGAGGATATAAATTAGTATTTAAAGTTAAATAGGATACAGAAGGGGGTATAGTATATAAAAGCTAGGCTTATGTCTAAAAAAAAAGAGCACAGGTTTAAAAAAATTTTTATTAAATTCAATTTAATTAACATATAGTGTATTATTATTTTCAGGAGTAGAATTTAGAGATGCATCAATTGCGTATAACACCCAGTGCTCATTACATCAAATGCCCTCCTTTAATGTCCATCACCCAGTTACCCCATTCCCCCACCCACCTCCTCTTCAGCAAATCTCAGTTTGTTTCCTATAGTTAAGAGTCTCTATGGGTTGTCTCCTTCTCTGTTTGTCTTATTTTTTCCTTCCCTTCCCCTATGTTCATGTTTTTTTTCCCTTAAATTCCACATATGAGTGAAATCAGGTGGTATTTGTCTTTCTTTGACTTATTTCACTTGGCATAACACTCTCTAGTTCCATCCATCCATGTCATTGCAAATGGCAAGATTTCATTCTTTCTGATGGCATATATATATATACACACACACACACACACATACATTTTATATATATATACACACATATATATACAGCACATATATTTTATATACACACACACACATGTATATATACACACACATATACACACACATATTTTATATATATATTTTTCCATTCATCTGTTAGTAGACATCTGGGCTCTTTCCATAGTTTGGCTATTGTGGACATTACTGCTATAAACACTGGGGTGCATGTACCCCTTTGAATCAGCACTTTTATATCCTTTGAATAAATACCTAGTAGTGCAATTGCTGGGCCATAGGGTAGCTCTATTTCTAACTTTTTGAGGAACCTCCATACTGTTTTCCACAGTGGCTCACCAGGTTGCATTCCCACCTATAGTGTAAGAGAGTTCCAATTTCCTCCCCATTCTTGCCAACATCTGTTGTTTCCCGAGTTGTTCATTTTAGCCATTCTGACCAGTGTGAGGTGGCATTAATGGTTTTGACTCATATTTCCCTGACTCCAAGTGATGTTGAGCATCTTTTCATGTGTCTGTTGGCCATTTGCATGTTTTCTATGGAGAAATCTCTGTTCATGTCTTCTGTCCCTTTCTTGACTGGATTTTTTGGTTTGGGGGTGTTGAATTTGATAAGTTCTTTATAGATTTTGGATACCAGCCCTTTATCTGATATGTCACTTTTGAGTATCTTCTCCCATTCCACAGATTGCCTTTTAGTTTTGTTGATTGTTTCCTTTGCTGTGCAAAAGCTTTTTATCCTGATGAAGTCCCAATGGTTCATTTTTGCTTTTGTTTTCCTTGCTTCTGGAGACAGGTCTAGCAAGAAGTTGCTGCGAGTGAGGTCGAAGAGGTTGCTGCCTGTATCCTCCTCTAGGATTTTGATGGATTCTTGTCTCACATTTAGGTCTTTCATCCATTTTGAGTTTATTTTTCTGTATGGTGTAAGAAAGTGGTCCACTTTCATTCTTCTGCATGTGACTGTCCAATTTTCCGAACACCATTTGTTGAAGAGACTTTTTTCCATTGGACATTCTTTCCTGTTTTTTGAAGATTAGTTGACCATAGAGTTGAGGGTCCATTTCTTGGCTCTCTATTCTTTCTACTGATCTATGCATCTGTTTTTGTGCCAGTGCCATACTGTCTTGATGATTACAGCTTTGTAATATAGCTTGATGTCTAGAATTGTGATGCCTCCGGGTTTGGTTCTTTTTAACATTATTTTATCTATTTGGGGTCTTTTCTGGTTCTATACAAATTTTAGGATTGTTTGTTCTAGGTCTGTGAAAAACACTGGTAGTATTTTGATAGGGATTACACTGAATATGTAGATTGTTCTAGGAAACATAGACATTTGCATCATATTTGTTCTTCAAATCTTTGAGCATGGAATATTTTTTGATTTCTTTGTGTCTTCCTCAATTTCTTTCATAAGTGCTCTATAGCTTTTAGAGTACAGATATTTTACCTCCTTGGTTAGGTTTATTCCTAGGTATCTTATGGTTTTTGGTGCAATTGTATACACTGTCAGTGTATAGAAATACAACAGACTTCTGTGCAATGATTTTATATCCTTGACTTTGCTGAATTCTTTTATCAGTTCTAGAAATTTTTTGGTGAAGTCTTCAAGGTTTCCTACATGTCATCTGCAAAGAGTGAAAGTCTGACGTCTTCTCTGCTGATTTGGATACTGTTAATTTTTATTTATTTATTTATTTTGTCTGATTGCGGAGACTTGGACTTCCAGTGCTATGTTGAACAACAGTGGTGAGAGTGGACCATCCCAAGACAGTCCAGGTTTTAATGATACATTTATCTCTGCTATAATAAATAGCCATAGGGATGCTTTCTACTGTGTTATTTGGAGGAAAATATATAAAATCAGGGAATTACTAAAATTTATAATATCCATCAGATAAAAAAAGACTATGGATACTTAGTATGTCAGTGCATAGAAGTGCTGGGTTTACATCTAAAAAAATGTTACCTTTAAGGACATGATCTTGAAATAGGATACAACAAAGGTAATGATATATGAAGGACATCTATAATTATGGGAAAACAGAACCCCTTTTTCACCCACATCTGATTGCTAGATTTCCCTCCTATCTTTATTTAGGGCTTTTGTCTCTAGTACCGTAATTTTCTGCATGTTCAGTTTGGCTTCCTTGCTGCATTATGTTCTACAATGCCATGCATATATACATACGTACTATTAATGAAACTCTAAGCAGCTGAGAGATTTTTGTCATTCTTGGCTGCTCCTTTTTAAAGGGTGAATTATAGATCAGTGCCCTGGAATGGCCTGAGCCTTTGGTTAAATCATGATATAATCATCACTTCTCATGAAAATTATTTTAATTTCCTAGAGAGAAAAGGTGAGGTATACTCAGTTTCAGATGATTTTTTTTTAAAGATTTTATTTATTTATTTGACAGAGAGAGATCACAAGTAGACAGAGAGGCAGGCAGAGAGAGAGAGGGAAGCAGGCTCCCTGCTGAGCAGAGAGCCCGATGCGGGACTCGATCCCAGGACCCTGAGATCATGACCTGAGCCGAAGGCAGCGGCTTAACCCACTGAGCCACCCAGGCGCCCTCAGATGATTTTTATATACCATGAGCAGTCTCCTCCTCCTGGGTCTCCAGCCTGCTGGCCCACCCTACAAATTCTGGACACGTCAGCTTCCATAATGACATGAACCAATCCCTTAAGATAAATTTCTTTTTCTTTGTCTCTATCTCTAGATATATATACACACACACTCATATCTTACTGGTTCTGTTTCTTTGACAAAGGCTAAAACAAATTTTGGTTCTTTTGTCCCTAGTAACATAGAAGAATAAATGACTTATATATATATTATGTAGAAACTGTTTGATATACAAAAATCTGTATTATGAGCTGTTTTACTTAAGGCTTTTATTTAAGGCCCAGAAATACAGAAAAGTAAATATTGTACTCACTTGTATTTGTTTTGCTTAGACACCCACTAATAAGGTCATCACTCATTTCTCCTAAAATCAGCGACATTAGAGGAAGACAGGCTCCATTCACCAGTGATGCCAGTAATCCCAAGATCATGAGTGTGATGTCCAGTCCATCAGCAAAGCGGAACTGAGGAAAACAAAACATGGTGGCATTATAGCTATAAAAAAGAAAACCAAAATGAGCCTACGTTTTTGCCATCAAGTAAATGTTATTTTATAAATTAGGAGACTAAATAAATGTATAAAATTGTGGAAAGGTATTTGTAAATAAAGTAAAAAAAAATCCCTGATCTTAAAGATTTACAATGCATTTTGAAGAAGTGTTGAAAAATATAAAGTAGCAAAATCAGTACAATTATATATCTGTGACATCTCTGACACAGGTCAGATCAGATGTGGGTATGAATCAGAAACTTCCTTCCATTTGGCTGATTCTGGAATAAAATATTTTGAAACACAGCATTGACAGTATCTTGGCTTATGGTCACCTGAACTTTCAACTCTCAATTCTTTAGGCTTATCAGCATCATAGCAGTGATACAACTATGTGCAGTGAACAGTAACCATGTAGTAAAAATTAGTTCATCAAATGTAATACATCATATTTTTCATTATTATTTTAAATTCGTTGGATTTTTTCTACCCAGGACAACATCTATTCTTTAAATAAGGGTTTATAACAATTTGCAAAGCTGTTTAGAATAGGAAAGAAATAACTGAAAGCCAAATACTTATTGCTTTATATTCTATTCTGTAGCAGATCCCAACAATTCCAAACAAAAACATGAACAAAATTTGAAAATGTGGATTATTATCTTACTGAGAAGTCAAGATAAAACCTAAAATGGTACTGAAATAAAATGAGATTTGTATAACAGCAAGACGAGCTTAGTACATATTTTATGAGTGGAGATTGAAAAAAATTAATGTTTTTCCATTTATTCATGTGATTGCTAATAAGTATTTATGGAGTAACTGCTGGAGTACTGTACTTGGTACTACAGAGAAAAGGGTATCTGCTTTTCCACCTTCCTCCAGAACAGTGTGCTATCTTTTTGATAAAGTTTGTCATGTTCTGCTATGTCCCACACTTTTCAGAACTTGATTTCTGAAAAAGCAGGTACTGTTTCATGTAAATTTCTAATGACACTGACAGCCAGGCTGACACAGAGATTAGAGTAGGAAGAGGAGTTGTTTTGGGAACACATTCCTGAACATGTTCCTTGAACATAATCCTAAAGAAATGCACTCATATAGTTTTTTATGTATAGGTTTTATAAAATATTTAGACAATTATTTTTTATTTCAAAATAATTTATACACTTTAAAAATAACAAAGCAACTTATATCAATGTATTCTCATTAGAAAATACTGAAATACAAACACAAAATGGTAAAAGTCACTCACAACTCCCCACCACTTGAAATAGCCTCTGACGGGTATGATGCTTAGCGAAATAAGTCAATCGGAGAAAGACAACTATCATATGATCTCCCTGATATGAGGAAGTGGAGATGCAACGTGGGGGGTTTGGGGGGTAAGAATAAATGAAACAAGATGGGATCGGGAGGGAGACAAACCATAAGAGACTCTCAATCTCACAAAACAAACTGAGGGTTGCTGGGAGGAGGGGGGTCGAGAGAGGATGGTGGGGTTATGGACATTGGGGAGGGTATGTGCTATGGTGAGTGCTGTGAAGTGTGTAAACCTGGTGATTCACAGACCTGTACCCCTGAGGCTAATAATACATTATATGTTTATAAAAAAATAAAAAAAAATTTAAAAACATAGCTTCTGACAATACTTATGCATCACATACACATACATGCTTTTTTGCAAAACTGGGATCATTATATAAATAAATACTGTGTTTCTTTTCTTATCGCTATTATGGGAATGTTGGTTTGATTATATTTTTTCCTATTGGAAATCATATTTTGATTAATAACTTTTTAAATTTCCCTTTACCCTTCAATAGATGTAAACTACCAATTATTTTAAGCACTACTGACAATTCCCTAAAAGTTTTGGATACACACGTTTTCTTTCTTTTTTTTTTTTTTTAAGATTTTATTTATTTATTTGACAGAGATCGCAAGTAGGCAGAGAGGCAGGCAGAGAGAGAGGAGGAAGCAGACTCCCTGATGAGCAGAGAGCCTGATGTGGGGCTTGATCCCAGAACCCCAGGATCATGACCTGAGCCAAAGGCAGAGAGCTTTAACCCACGGAGCCACCCAGGTGCCCAATACACATGCTTTCTTAAAGTGACTTTACTTACTATCTCAATAGGTCCAACAACTTGTTTTCTTACTTTGGGCAGTTCTTGTGGTTTTCTGGAAAATAAATGTTGAAAATGGAGAGGTTACAATGTGAATATAACTTGCAAAATTTTCTAATTAAAATTGTTCTAAAGTATCAAATTTCACTCTTGATAGCAAATCTGCATAAACACTGAAATTTTAAAAACGCACTTAATGATACATAGTACAAAGATCTGTATTATAATCAATGGGAAAGTAAGTTGTCACTGGCTGTCTCTATACTAGTTAGGGTAACAACTGAAGTCATACCTCTGAAGTAGAATTTTTTAAAATTGTGGTAAAATACAGGTAACAGAATTTACCCTCTTAACTAATTTTAAGTGTACAGTTCATTAGTATTAAGTACATTCATATTGTGCTACCATTACTACCATCCATCCACAGAACTCTTTTGAAAAACTGGCTCTGTATCATTAAACAATCCTCCTTCTTCTCTCTTGCCTTCAGCTTCAGGCAACTATCATTCTATTTTCTATCTCTGTGAATTGAATTGAAGAAAAATACTGTATGCCTCATGTAAGGCATACAGTATTTTTCTTCAATTCAATTCCATTAACATATAGTTAACATAGAGTGTATTATTAATTTCAAGGGTAGAATTCAATGGTTCATCAGTTGCATACAACACTAAGTGCTCATTACATCAAGGGCCCTCCCTTAATGTCGATTACCCAGTTGCCCCATCCCTCTACCCACCTCCCCTTATATATAACTATAAGAAATATATATATATTTCTTATAGTTAAGAGTCTTTACGGGTTGTCTCCTTCTCTGTTTTTGTCTTATATTATTTTTCCTTCCCTTCCCCTATGTTCATCTGTTTTGTTTCTTAAATTGCACATACGAGTGAAATCAGCTGGTATTTTTTCTTTCTCTGACTTATTTCACTTGGCATAACACCCTCTAGTTCCATTCACCTCATTGCAAATGACAAGATTTCATTCTTTTTGATGGATAAGTAATAGTCCAGTGTATGTGTGACACACATACACATGACCTCTTCTTTTTCCATTCATCTGCTGCTGGACAACTGGATTCTTTCCATAGTCAGGCTATTGTGGACATTACTGCTATAAACACTGGGGTACACATGCCCCTTCAAATCAGCACTTTCGTATTCTTTGGATAAATACCTAGTAGTGCAATTGCTGGGCCAAAGGGTAGCTCTGTTTTTAAGTTTTTGAGGACCCTCCATACTATCTTCCACAGTGGTTGCGCCAGCTTGCATTCCCATCAACAGCACATACACAAAAGATTCTTAAACATTAATGGAAGACTGGAGGTCATCAGATTAACTTTTCTAAAAAATACATTATAGAAAGATGAACTTCTGACTCTTTTCTACAGCTTTATAACATATTGTTCTGTCAGCTTTGATAAATGACAAGTCACTTAATTTTATTCCTCTTGATGTTAATAATTTACTTAAGTACTGGGCCAATCTGCTCTGAGATGTTTCATAGATGACAAATGCTTTAAGATTGTATAGCTCTTTCATTATTCCAAATGCTGATTTTAAAGTTTTTTATTTTATTATTTAAGTAATCTCTACACCTGATGTGGCACTTGAACTCATGCACCCTGAGATCAAGAGACACATGCTCCTCCAACTGAGCCAGCCATGTGTCTCCCAAATGCTGATTTTAAAGAGTAAGACTCAGTATGCTCTCTTTTGATACATTTTGTTTCAGGGAAACTTTTCTGTCACCCATTGACCTTCATGAAAAGCCTTTGAAGGAAGGTTCAGGTAGTCTTTTGAAAGTCTCTCTTCTATCAGAGTTGAGAGTAGAGAAGAGTACATGGGCAGATATAGTGAGAACTCCCTTTCTGGTTATTTGTAGTCCTGCATTAATGAAACAGGAGATCAAAAGGAGGGCTCTTGGATTTTACAGCTCATATATCTAAGTATAACACAATTATTATGGTAAAAGTGAAATTAAAATAGACTTTAAGCCATTTCAATTTAAATCTATAAATTAATGGATTATAGGTATAGGAAATTTTTATAACATACACACATACATAGACAAACAGACATCCATTTAGTGAAAAATAATCAGAATCCAGTATTTTCTTTCATTAACTGTACCACATGGAATAAAGTTTCCATAGAGAATTTAATTGAAAATATTCAGGTATTTCTCCTCTTATACTGGTAAGGTACAAGAAATTCAGAAGAGATGGGGCGCCTGGGTGGCTCAGTGGGTTAAGCCACTGCCTTCGGCTCAGGTCATGATCTCAGGGTCCTGGGATCAAGTCCCGCATCGGGCTCTCTGCTCAGCAGGGAGCCTGCTTCCCTTTCTCTTTCTCTGCCTACCTCTCTGCCTACTTGTGATCTCTCTCTGTCAAATAAATAAATAAAATCTTAAAAAAAAAAAAGAAATTCAGAAGAGAGATCTGAAGAACTAAAAGTACTAAATCAATACATCCTATAGTTATTACACTTCCTAAAGTTGCTATTAAGCCAGTTGTAATAGTGATTAAGATGAGGTCCAGAAAAACGCAAATAGGCATTGCTTTTTTTGGAAAAAAATTATTAACATTTTTGCTATAGTTTTGAAAAGGATAAGATATATTTGAAGTTGCAGAACACTTTTTGTAGAATTTAGGCAAAGCTTACCCATTTCTCTGATAATTTTCATGCATCTCTTCAGCTCTTTCAGAATTTGCCATATTTATAATTCAATTCTTCTGAAATATGAAGAAATACAGCATGACTGTGTAAAATGTCATCATGTAGTTGATATAAAGCATTCTTCACATTCTTAAGAGCACCCCAAATGAAGTTTCTGGTTAGGAAGCTATTTTTTCAGATGTTACCACTGAATTTATAATTTTGTTACTTCATCCTGGGCTTAGATTTGGAGCTAATAAAAATTCTAGAAATGAAATAAAAGGAAAGCCAGATTCCATAGATAATGCATTTTTTCAGGACAGTGGATTTTATTCCTATTCTGCCACTTATTTGATTGTAATTGATGAAACTTTTAAACTTCTCATGCTTACTTTTCTCTATAAAAAGTTGATGCAAATTTCTGTTAGTCAGCAGTTTTAGCGAGTAGGGCTTTCTAATTTACCAAGTATAAGCAAGTTAGAGTTTCTATCATGTATAAATAGGTGTCAAAAAATTAGAATACTTTGAAAACCCATTGATCATTAAAATTATATTGAGAATAATTTATTCTTCCTTTCGATGACACTTCAGAATCCTAGCCTGAAGGATTGTAATTATGTACATAAATTTTCATTTCATTGCAATGTATTTTGATTCAGTCTCATTTGTTAGACAATTTAACATATTACTGATATTGAGATGATTATAAATAATATGGATTTAAACTCCATATTAGAGTATTAGTATTACGTTAGTAGAGGGTACCTGGGTGGCTCAGTGGGTTAAGCTTCTGTCTTCAGCTTAAGTCATGATCTCAGGGTCCTGGAATTGAGCCCCACGTCGGGCTCTCTGCTCAGTGGGAAGCTTGCTTCCCCCTCTCTGCCTGCCTACTTGTGATCTCTCTCTTTGTCAAATAAATAAATAAAATCTTAAAAAAAATAAACTCTAGAGTAGAATTATTGACTAATGAAATACTATCCAAGTATTAAAAAAAACCCAAACAAACCCAAAAACCAAAAACCAAAATCTCTACACTTTTAAATAGTAAGCTCCTCCATGAAGGAATGAATTTCAACGGGTCATTTTTTAGTGGCTGAGAAGTAAAATATGGTACAAATACATTGGCATATTATTTCTTTTTCAGGGATCAATGGTCATAAGATTATAATATAAGAAATCTTTATAATTGCTATACCGACTTTACATTATCTCCAGTTATTTGGCATATATGTAAGGAAAGTAATAATCGACTCTACTGATCATTTGTATTTTATAGAATTTAACAATTACATAATAAAACTCACAAATTCATAAAAAAATAAAAACAATTATGGCTTACCTCAGTCAGTGCATGGTATGTTCATTTACACCAAAATCATGTGTGGTTTCTCTCCTCAACAAATAACTAACTGTACTTTCACGCTGTGCTTTACCAAGCTTATTTTCTGACCATGCTGTAATATCAGATTACAACAATGGTTAATTTCCAGGTAAAACACACTATGTTCTTCATGCAATACTGCACATGGGAAACAAAGTGAGCAAAAAAACCTCAAGTGATTCAAAGAAACACTTTTTAAACACCTGTAGTGTCCCTGATTTTCTTTTGGGCTTTTCTCATATCTGTATCATGTTCACTGACACATTCTTTCTTATATTACAATTCTTAGTTACCCTATTTGATTGTATTTCTTTACCTATTCCTTCAAAAATTCACTGAAAAAGATATTGAGCTTGTACAATGTAGCAGCTGTTTACAAAAATAGAAAGACACAGTCCCTTCTCCTGAGAAACTCACGCAAATCCTTCTTCCCCAACACTTTTCCTCTATATTATAGTCTTGCTACTCAAAGACTATAGACTTGCTACTCAAAGTGGTTCTAAGACCGGCAGCACCAACTAACACCTGAGACTTTATTAGACATGCAGAATCATCGGTTTTTAATTGTGGCAGAATATACATAAAATTAAACATTTTAACCATGTTTAAATGACCATTCAGTGGCATTAAGTACATACATAATGTTGTGCAAAGATCACCAGTACAAAACTTTTTCATCATGCCAAATTGAAACTCCATACCTATTAAATAATAAACTCCCATTCTTTCCTCTCCCAGTTCCTGGTGACTACCATTCTACCTTCCATCTCTATGAAGTTGTCTAATATAGGTAACTCAGATAAGTAGAACAGTGTAATATTTGTCCTTTGTGTTAGGCTTGTTTCACTCAGCATGCTTTCAAGGTTCATCCATGATATAACATGTATCAAAGTTCCATTCCTTTTTTAAGGCTAATAGTATTTCATCAATTATATATACCACATTGTTTATCCATTCATCAGTTGATGGACATTTGGACTGTTTTCACCTATTGGTGACTGTGAATAATGCTACTATGAACATTGGTATATAAGTATTAGAGTCCTTCTCTCAATTCTTTTGGACTTGAAGTGGAAATTGTGGATCATACAGCAATTCTATGCTTACCTTTTCAAGTAACTGCCATATTGTTTATCACAGTGGCTATACCATTTTACATTCCCACCAGCAATGCACAAGAGTTCCAATTTCTCCATATCCTCACTAAAACTTTTTATTTTCTAGTTTATTGATAACAGTATCTTGATAGGTGTGAAGTGGCATCTCATCATGGTTTTGATTTGTATTTCCCTGAATCATTACTGAACTTGAGCATCTTTTAATTTTTCATTGGCTATTTTCTTTTGTCTTCTGTACAGAAATGTCTGTTTAAGCTACCTGCCCATTAATATGTTTTTATTTTGTAGTTAAGCTGTAATTCTTTATGTATTCTGGATATTAAACCATTATCAGATATAGGATGTGCAAATATTCTCTCCCATTCTGTGGGTGGTCTTTTTAGTCTTGTGATTATATCCTTTGATGCACAAAGTTTTTTATTCTGCTGGAGTCAAATTTATCTATTTTTTATTTTGTTGCCTGGGCTTTTGGTGTCATAGTCAAGAAATTATTGTCAAATCCAATGACAGAAAGCTTCCCCCCTATGTTTTCTCTTAAAAGTTTTATAGTTTTAGCCCTTACATTTAGATATTTTATCATTTTGAGTTAATATTTCCATACAGTGTAAAGTGAAGGGTCTAACTTCATTCTCTTATATGTAGATATCCAGTTTTACCAGCAGCAGTTTCATTCTGTTGAAAATGCTATCTTTTCCATATTGAATGATCTTGACATCCTTGCTGAGTATCATTTCATCACATATGTGAGGGTTTATTTCTGAGCTCTCTATTCTATTCCATTGGCTTGTATGTCTTCACAATAGTACTACTTTGTTTTGATTACTACAGCTTTGTAATATGTTTTAAAATCAGGAAGTGGGAGTCTTCCAAATTTCTTCTTCTTTTTCAAGATTGTTTTTGCTATTTTTAAGATTGTCTTTGCTATTTATTATTTTTCTATTGTTTTGCTATTTGTTATTTGCTATCTTTTCCAAGATTGTTTTGTTATTTGCTACTAAAACTCCATAGGAATTTTAGGATGAGTTTTCCTGTTTATGCAAAAAACATTACTGGGATTTTGATAAGGATTGTATTGAATCTGTAGATCACGTTCAGTTGTACTGTCCTCTTAACAATATTAAGTCTTTCAGTCCGTGAACATAGGATGGATTCCCATTTGTGCTTTCTTTTAGCAATGTTTTGTAGTTTTCAGTGTATGCATCTTTCACCTCCTCAACTAAGTTTATTCCTAATTCTTTTGTTTCTCACAATGTTATTGTAATGGGATGGTTTTTTAAATTTCCTTTTTTTTTTTTTTTAAAGATTTTATTTATTTATTTGACAGACAGAGATCACAAGTAGGCAGAGAGGCAGGCAGAGAGAGAGGAAGGGAAGCAGGCTCCCTGCTGAGCAGAGAGCCCGATGCGGGACTCGATCCCAGGACCCTGAGATCATGACCTGAGCCGAAGGCAGCGGCTTAACCCACTGAGCCACCCAGGCGCCCCTAAATTTCCTTCTTGATCAATGTTAGTGTATAAAAAAGTAAATAATTTTTTTTAGATTCCATATATAAGGGAGATCATATGATACTTGTCTTTCTCTGATTTATTTCACCTAGCATAGTGCCCTCAAGATTCATCACAAATGGCAGGATTTCTTTTTTTATGGGAATAATATTCCTGGTGTGTGTGTGTCTGTGTTTGTGTACACACCACATTTTCCTTATTCATTCATCTGTTGATGGACACTTAGAGGTTGTTTCCATGTCTCTGCTATTATAAATAATGCTGTAATGAACATGGGGGTACAGATAATGTCTTTAAGATAGTGATTTGATTTCTTTCAAATATATACCCAGAGATGTAATTGCTGGATCATACGGTGGTTCCATTTTTCATATTTGAGAAATCCCCATGTTGTTGTTCACAGTTGCTGTATTGAATCATGCCTTTTATAATCCATTCCTGAAATGCAGAATTTTGGGTCCTGCCCTAAAACTACTGAATAGAATCTGCATTTTAACAAGATTCTCCAGGTGGTTTGTATGCACATCAAATTTTGAGAAGCACAATTCTACGGCATTTGATGCAAAGTCTTGGCAAATAGAAGGCACTTTTTTTTTTTCTAAAACTAAGAATATAAAAATAAAGTTCAAAATACAGTGTAATGGCAACATACTGTTCTTATCTACTGTCCATAGCATAGTTTTAAAGTGTGAACAAAGGACCTCTGCTATCAGAATCTCATGGAGTGCATTTTAAAAAATGAGATTGTGTTAAGTTTTATTCATAGAATTAAAATAGGGTGATATCATAAAGAGTAATATGGCGATTAAACTCTCTAGTCAGACAAAACCTCTTATAGAAGGTAACGTTTAAGGTGGATTACAAGAAGGGGGTTGCCATACAGAGATCAGGAAGAGTATCCCAGGCAGAGGGAGTATGATTTATATGGTAGAAAGAAAAAGTGCATTGAGGCAAAGGGACACAAGATGAAAAAAAGTCACAGGAAACTGAGGAGGTCATCATTATATGAAGATATACGCTGTCCATGATAGCTGCCCTTTTGTTCTTCCATAGCCTAACAATGTTTCAAAAGGAAGATAAGATTAGTTTGAAACATATCGAGTGTGAGATACTGGTGAGATAATCAGGTAGTAATATTCAAAAATCAGTAGGTAATGTGGGAATAGAACTCAGAACATCTTATTGAGCCAAAGAACTACCTGTCAATCAGCTGTTAGTAACTACGTAGAAGTTATCATAGCAAGTACTACAGAGGGTACAAACAAATATAAATTCAGAAAGAAACATTTTGTTTACAAGGGATCTTACTTTTTTTTTTTTTTTTTTTCTTAAGTAGACTCCATGCCCAGTCTGGGGCTCAGACTTACCACCTGAGGTCGAGTCAGATATTCCACTGACTGAGCCAGCCAGGTACCTCAGGGCTCCTGCTTTAAAAAAAAAAAAAAAAAAAAAAAAAAAAAAATCTGATTTCATATGGCAAATGGAAAGTCATATGACAAAATATCACTGTGGGAAGAAATTTTCTGAGTGGCACTTAATTAAGCATGCTGGGTAAGAATGATTTGATGCACAGCTAAAAGAGACTAGTTGGGTGGAAAGCACAGGATTTTTAACTAGATAAAAGAAGATATGAATTTTACAGAAGCTCCAAAAGGAACAAACTAGTAGTAAAAAGATTATTGTTGTGTATGGACAAATTTCACAAAATTTTTTGATTCCTTTTTCTCCGTAAAGCTATGCTTTCTGAAATGGATGAGTGGTTTTATACTCTTCACAAGCTCCAAATGTTTTTATACCCTGCAATATTTACACTTTGACTTACTGCAATTCCTCAAATGTTGTTCCCTTCCCCCATCCACATGTGTAGCTGGATTGTGGAATTAAGAATTCTATACAAGAGCTCTAAATATATATATATATATATATATATATATATATACACACACACACACCTAAAGTGATGGTTAATTTTATGTATCAACTTGGCTAGGCAACAGCATCACTTTTTTGATTAAATAGCCATCTAAATGTTGTTGGGAAGGTAATTTTTTAGATGTAATTAACACTTAAATCAGTAGATTCTGAGTAAAGCAGATTATCTTTCATAATGTAGGTAGGCCTTAAGTTGTATTCTACAACTTAACAATCAGTTAAAGGCCTTAAGAGAAAAGGCTGAGGTCCCCTCAAGGGGAAAGAATTCTGTCTCCAGAGTACCTTCAGACACAAGACATCAACTTCTTGCCAGAATTTCCATTCTTCTAGCCTGCCCTGAGGATTTCAGACTTGGCAGATAACATACTCATGTAAGTCAGTTCCTTAAAATCAATCTCTCTGTTCCTCTCTCTCATTCTCTTTCCATACACATACATATACACATACACACACACCCATACACAGATGCCTAAATATATAGATAAACCCAACAGGATATATATATCCTATTGGTTTTGTTTCTCTGTAGAACCTTGACTAATACACTTAGCAAAACAGAAAGTTATATGAAGACTAGTACTAGAGTGACTACTCCAGCAACTGAGAAGAACATAATGACCTAAAATGGTTTCACTCCACAGATGAGGAGGCCCCTAAGGCTAATCCTTAGAGGATGTTAAGATTTCAGTAAGTGAAGATGTGTGGAGGAGGAACAAGAACATAATTTTAGGAATGCAAAGGTAAACTGTATCATAATGGAGGAATGAGACCAGTCTGGTTAGAACGAATAGTTCGTGCAGAAATGGAGAAACAGATAAGGTAGATAAGATTGTAAAAGGCATCCAACCAATTTTTAAGGGTAAATATTGTAATTTTCTGAGAGGGATAAGGACACTGGTATTTGGTACTATTAACCTGATGTCATGGGTAGACTGGAAGGACTTGTGGGAAAACAAGATTCAATACACCCATTATGGTCCAGTGTCATAGCAGTAGAAAAGTCATATTTCAGAGTCATATTTCATTTTCAGAAAAGTCATATTTTTTTAAAACTTTTGGAGAGAAAATGCATTTGAGGGGGAGGGGCAAAGGGAGAGGGAGGGTGTGAATCTTAAACAGGCTCCATGCTCAGTGAGGAGCCCCATGTGGTGCTTCATCTCATGACACTGACTCATGACCTGAGCCAAAATCAAAAGTTGAATGCTTAACCAACTTAGCCACCCAGATATCTCTTGAGAGGATAGTTTGATTGGATATAGATTCAGAGAACAAGCAAAAAGGAACAAAAAAATAAAAGTTCAGTGACTAACCTTACTATCTGGAAATAAAAAGTAACAAAGATGGAATTGGGGAAGTCAAGGGAAGCTGTTGGTTTTAGAGAAAAGGAGATATTCAATTTTAAACTATATTTGGATTGATATCAGACTGTCCAAGTGAACATAGATAGAAATGTGGCACTGATAATTAGGAAAACTGCCAAGCTACAGCTATAATGGTCACCAGCACAGATGGAATAATTAAAACTGAGAATAAATTTGCTTTAATAATCTGACAATGGTATATAAAAGTACAGATGAAGTGGTATAGTATAGAGGCCAAGAATTTTGCTTCTATTGTGGTGTCATCCAACAGAGCTTTCTGCAAAAATGGAAATATTCTCCTTACTATCCAATATGGTAGCCACTAGGCAAGTGTAGCTATTGACCACTTGCAATGTAGCTGGTAAGGGAACTGAATTTCTATTTTCATATAATTTAATTTAAATTTAAAGAGCCACATATGGCCAAAGGCCATCACACTACAATGCACAGTTGTAGAGTCAAACTGCCTATCAAATTCTGGATTCCCCACTCACACTAGACTTATAACTTTGGGCAAGCCATTTAATCCTTACTGAACAGTAAAAGTATTCTACAACTTAACAATACCTAACTTCCTTATTTGAATTACATAACTATTTGCTTCATTTTATCACTTTTGGGCAAACAAGCCATATCAATTAACACAAGCTGTGACTGTAACATCACTATTAAAAAAAAAAAAAGCAAAGTCATAGTTAGACAGGGATCAAAATGATGAAATAGGAGCTTTCTACCATTTCCTTCCCAAAGCACACCAATTTAGACAATCATTTACAGGTAACTGGTGTCTTTGCGGAAGTCTAGGAATACAATGGAGAAGTTTCAGCACAGTGTTAGAGGAAAAAGTTGTAAGATAGGATGGATTGAAGAAGTAAAATAAACAGCTTCACTTTCCAAGCTGGGCGGGAAGCCGCTAAAGATACCTATTCCTTTCTTACTCTATCCACAATATTGAGGCATGCTATTTGACTGCAGGGCAGGGAGTGGCTTGTAGACTAGCAGCCAGGGTTTGGAACGTACAAAAGGAATGCAGATCCTATTAACTGTACGGCAGAAAGCCAACTCTTAAACTGCTGGGGACCTCTTGCCTGCAGCCCCGCCCCAAGCTGGCCTATGGACACCCCAACATTCTGCATGTCTCACCTGTCCCGCCCCTACCCACTGGGGGTTGTGGAAGCAAGCCTTTGCAGATAGCTAGTGAGTATACATACACATGCATAAAAAACTTGCCTGATTCTGTGGGACTGGGAGATAACACACAAAATTGAGCAGCATTCTAGGGGGAAAAAAACCAAACAAGCTGTCAGCACCTGGCTTGGTTTTGCAAAATCAAGAGAAGGCACACAATCTTAAGAATTTCCAAGGGAACAAGGATGGGGAGCAGGTATATCCATAGAAAAATCCTGAGAATGCCTCAGAATCCCTAACACTGCTGATGGAGGTATTTTTTAATCCTGAAGCCAGTCAGTAGACAGGAGGAGGTGACTGCTTCTTTAAATGCAAAGACAGTATTGCAAGATTTGAAGGAGCATGAAAAAGAAGGAAGTATGACACCACCAAAGGAACACAATGATCTTCCATTTCTCAAAGAAATGGAAATCTGCAATTTGCCTGATTAAGCATTCAAAGTAGTTGTTTTAAGGAAGCTCAGCAAGCTAGTGTAGAAAATAGATAGACAATTTAGTAAAGTCAGGAAAAAAATATATGAACAAAATGAGAAGTATAACAGAGATAGAAAAAAAAAAGAACAAACAAATTTTGGAGCTGAAGAATCAGAAAATAAAATAAAAAAATGCAATAGCATCAACAGGTCACTAGATGAAGCAGAAGAGAGAATCTATGAAGTAGAGGATGGAACATTTGAAATTACCAGTCAGAGGAGAACAAAGGAAAAAAAAAATGAAAAAGAGTGAAGAAAGTCTATATGGACAATAGGGTACTATTAAGAGAAACAATATATGAATTATTGGAGCCTTAGAAGGAAAAGAGAGGAAGAAAAGGGCAGAAAGCTGTTTTAAAGAAGTAATGACTGAGAACCTCTCCAAACCAGGGAAACATCTAGACATCAAAGTTCATCAAGTAAGGAAGTTCAAATTCTTCACATGCACGATAACCCCCATAAGGCTATCAGTGGATTTCTCAGCAGAAATCTTGCAGGTCAGAAGAGCAGGATGATATATTCAAAGCACTGGAACAAAAAAAATCTGTCAACCCAGAATACTACAGCTGGCAAAGGTGTTCTTCAGAAATAAAGAAGAGTTATCCTTTCTCAGACAAACAAAAGCTGAGGGAATTTTTCATTACTAGATCCGCCTTACAAGGAATGCTGATAGGAGTTCTTAAAGCTGAAATGAAAGGATGCAAATATACAAAATTAATGTAAAAATATAAAACACACTGATAAAATAAATAATAGTCAAATTTAGAATACTCCAGTACCATAATGTGATGATGTATTAAATCATTTACCTCTAGTATAAAGTTTAAGATCAGAATTAGTAAAAATAATTATAACTATAATAATTAATTATTGGATATACAATATAAAAAGAGATAAATTATGATACTAAAACAAAATGTTGGGGAAAGGAATTTTTGTATATGATTAAAACTGTCATCAGTTTAAAACAGACTGTTAAATCCATAATATGTTTTATGTTGATTCTCCCTAATTGGAACACACTGTAACAACAAAGCAAAAACTTATAAAAGATAAAGAGAAGATGGGGTGTCTTGGTGGCTCAGTCGGTTAAGCGTCCAACTCTTGGTTACAGCTCAGGTCATGATCTTGTGGTGGTGAGATCGTGCCCACCCCACAGTGGGCCCCTTGCTTAGCACAGAGTCTGCTTCAGATTCTCTCTCCCTCTCCTTTCCCACCACCCCCTTACATGTGCACTCTCTCTGTCTCTAAAATACATAAATAAAAAGAAAATCTTTAAAAAAAGATAAAAGGCAATTAAAGTATACCACTATAGAAAATCATTAATTCACAAAGGAAGGCAGGAAGAGAGGAAGAAAGGAACAAAGGAACTACAACACCACCAGCAAATCATTAAAAAGATGGCATTAGTCAGTACCTATTAAAAATTACTAAAATATAAATGGGTTAAACTCTCTAATCAAAAGGCACAGAGTGGCTGGATGAAAAGACAGTAACAACAAAAACCACAATATATGTTGCCTACAAGAGATTCACTTCACCTCTAAGGATACATATACATTCAAAGTGAAGGGATGGAAAAAGATACTACACATATATAGAAATTAGGGGTGGCTATACTTGCATCAGACAAAATAGACTTTGAGTCAAAAACTGCAATAAGAGATAGAGAAGATCATTATATAATGATAAAGAAGTCAATTCATTAAGAGGACATAACAAATGTAAATATTTATGCACCCAAAAATGGAACACCTAAATATATTAAGTATTAACAGATATAAAGGGAAAAATAAACAATGACACAATAATAGTTGAAAGCTTCAATACTCCACTTTCGACAATGGATAGATCATTCAGACAGAAAATCAATACAGAAACATTGGACTAGAACTTTATTTTTACATTTTTATTTATTTACTTAATTTTTGGACTAGAACTTTAGACCTAATGGACCTAACAGGTATCTACATTCCATTCCACAAAACAGCAGTGAAATACACATTCTTCTCAAGTGCACATAAAATAGTTTCCAGCATCCATATGTTAGATCACTAAATAATTGTTATCAAATTTAAGAAGACTGAAATGATAACAAATATCTTTTCTGACCATGGCATAAAACTAGAAATTAATAATGCAGAAAAACTAGAAAATTCATGAATGTGTGGAAATTAAGAAACATACTTCAGAACAACAAATGGATCAAAGAAGAAATCAAAAGAGAAGTCAAAAAATATCTTGACGCAAACTAACTGGAAACAGAACATATCAAAACTTATGCGATGTAGCAAAAGCTGTTTTAAGAGAAAAGTTTGAAGTGATAAATATCTACATTAAGAAAATGAAAGATCTCGGGGCGCCTGGGTGGCTCAGTGGGTTAAAGCCTCTGCCTTCGGCTCAGGTCATGATCTCAGAGTCCTGGGATTGAGCCCCACATCGGGCTTTCTGCTCAGCAGGGAGCCTGCTTCCTCCTCTCTCTCTCTGCCTGCCTCTCTGCCTACTTGTAATCTCTGTCTGTCAAATAAATAAATAAAAAATCTTAAAAAAAAAAAAGAAAATGAAAGATCTCAAATCAATAACCTAACTATATACCTTTAGGAACTAGAAAAAGAACAAACTAAGCCCAAAGTTAGCAGAAAGAAGGAAATAACAAAGATCAGGATGAAAATAAAGGAAATTGAGAAGAAAGTAGAAAAGACAAAGGAAACTAAGAGCTGCTTTCTTGAAAAGATAAACAAAATTGACAAACCAAAAGCTAGCCTAACAAAACAAAACAAAAAAAAAGAGAAAGGACTCATATATATAAAATCAGATATGTAAGAGGAGATACTACCACTAACACAGAAATACAAAAGATCAAAAGAGACAATTATGATATAATGAACTACAATTGTACACCAAGAAACTACATAACCTAGAAGAAATGAATAAATGCCTAGAAAACAATATAATCTATTGAATAATGAGCAGAGGGATTAAATCAATAATCAAAAACCTCTCAACAAAGAAAGGCCCAGGACCAGATGGTTTCTCTGTAAATTCTACCACTTAAGAAAAATTAACGCCAATCCCTCTCAAACTATTTCAAAGAATTGAATACGAGGAACACTTCCAAACTCATTTTACAGGACAGCATTAACCTGATACCTAGATGAGGATACTACAAGAAAGAAAACTATAGGTTAATACCTATTTTGAATAGAGATGCAAAAATTCTCAACAAAACACTAGCAAGCCAAATTCAACAGCACATTAAAAGGAACATATACCATGAACAGGTGGGATCCATTCCTAGGATGCAAGGATGAGTCAATATATTCCAATCAATACATGTGATATATCCCATTAATAGAACAAATGATAAAAATTATATGATCAGCTCAATAGATACACAACAGAAAAAGCATTGGACAAAATTCAACCTCTTTTATGATAAAGTTCTCAACAAATTGGGTACAGAAGGAATTACTTCAACATAATAAAATCCATGTATATTAAGCCCACAGCTAACATACTCAATGGTAACAGTTTAAAAGCTTTTCCTCTAAGGTCAGGAACAAGACAAGGGTGGGAATGGAAACTGGCTTAGTAACTATGGAAAACATTATGAAGTTTCCTTAAAATATTAAAAATAGAACTACCATATGATCCAGTATTTTTACTTCTGGGTATATATATCCAAAGGAAACAAAAACAGTATATTGAAAATATATCTGTACCCCCATGTTTACTGCAGCATTACTCACAATAGCCAAGACATGGAGACAATCTAAGTCTCCACAAAGAAGATATGGTAAATGTATACAACAGAATATTATCCAACCATGATAAAGAAGGAAATCCTGCCATTTGGGACAACATGGATGGGCCCTGAAGGCATTATGCTAAGTGAGATAGAAAGACAAATACTGCATGGTCTCACTAACATACGGAACCTAAAAAAGTCGAACTCATAGAAACAGAATAGAAAAGTTGTTCCCAGTGGCTGGGAGGTAGGGGAATCAGGGAGATGTTGGTCAAAGGGTATAAACTTACAGCTAGAAGATGAATAAATTCTTGAGGTTTAATGTACAGCATTGTGATTATAGTCAACAATACTGTAATCACACTTCAAAGTTGCTAAGAGAGTTTTTTTTTACTTACTAGAATAATTTTATTTGAATCCCGGATGGGATATTTAGCTTTTTTTTTTTTTTTTTAATTTATTTATTTGACAGAGTTCATAAGTATGCAGAGAGGCAGGCAGAGAGAGAGAGGAGGAAGCAGGCTCCCCACTGAGCAGAGAGCCCAATGCGGGGCTGGATCCCAGGACCCTGAGATCGTGACCTGAACCGAAGGCAGAGGCTTTAACCCACTGAGCCACCCAGGCGCCCCGATATTTAGCTTTTTTTAAAGTAAATATTTAATAAGAAAATATAACAAATTGAAGTTATTAAACTTAAGAGACTAGCTCTTAAATGTTCTCAACACAAAATGAAATTATTGTTTTATGATATGACACAGGTATAAATGCTATAGTGGTAATCATATTGCAATACATAAATGTATCAGATCAACACCTTAAATATACCTTAAAATTAAACACCTTAAATGCTATATGTCAACTATTTTTCAATAGAAAAAGAACAGTTAACAAAATAAATTCAACTAAGGTGTTAATAGTAGAAAAGCTACTTTAGCTAGATAGATTTAAGATTATGAAAAATAGTTACTACATGATTCAAAAGACAGAGTACAACAGAAATCAAGGAGTATTATTTTAATCTTTATAGAATTATTGGATACTAACATTTATTATAACATTAAACAATGTTACCATTATAAGACACATTTAATTTTTAACCTTTAAACTATATTTAAAATGTGAGTTCTCTCAAGAAAAAGTCTCATTGGAAATTCTTCACAACTTATGAGCAAGAATTAAAAGCAGAGTATCAGTTTGCCATCTCAAATATTCCTGAGGATAAAAAGTTCCAAAATCATACAGTTTTCAGACATAATAAATAATATAAAGACTATGGAGAAGAGAAAATACCATTGTGAGAGAATATTTTTGTCTTTCACTTATCTCAGATAAATTTCTACATAGTAAGATAAAAATGCTGCGTAGTCACTCTAGGACCTAGTAGCAGCTGATAGTGGAAAATTATGGCTCTTCACTGTCATGTTTATTGCAGCATTCACTATCATGACTTTAAAATTTTCACTACGATTTTCTGTAAAAATTTTAGTTATTCTTTTATACTGGAAGTTCATATTACGATTTGATTTTCAGTAAACTATCAATTTTACCACTCAACTTTGGCATTGGTATAAAAAACATATATATGTGTGTGTTTATGTGTACATGTATATTTATATATTCAAAACACCACCAATATTATGGGAGCATAAGAGCGGAAATTTAAAAAAAGCCTTTGTGAGAAAGTTTCTTTTAGTGACACCATGGTCTTGCTTCTGTTTTATAGTATCAAACCACAGTATCAACTAAACTCTCAGTAGGTTTGCTTACCACATTTTCCCCTGAATTCTAACCCTTGGCCCTCTAAAATTCATGGGAATAAAATGGTCAGTTTACTTTGGTTTGAGCCTAAATGAACACTTTAAAGTGACTCTTTAAAGAAATCCATTAAAAATCCTCCTACTCTGGAAGTGTTCTGCCAAGACTAACTCAAAGCCACAAAAGATTTAGGGTTGGTGCCAAATTGGAACCTGTAAGAACTGTGTGGGCCTTTAACTAAGCAAAAATTCCATCTTTAACAGAAACTCAAAATATTAAACAGAAGACTACAAAGTAATTTTCCAGACCAAGAGCATGTGGGATAAAACCATGGAACTCTATAAGGGAATTCCCTAAGTGAAATTCTTTATTTGGAGTAAAATGAAAGGATCATAGCAATCTCTAGAGAAGAAAAAAGGTCTTGCACAGAGCAGAAATCCGACCTTGCCATGGCGTCATTTTGTGATCTGGGTTTATCAACATAGTCTCTTCATGTTTACTCTGTATCCTAATAAAGTAAGTACTTATAATGGTGACTAATCTTTTGTCAATTAGCTATCTCTTCACATTAGAAAAAATTCATTGTTTCACTCTTGAGTTGGCAATAGTAATCAAGAGCTCCCAAATATCAGTAGTACTTGTAGGTTGCATGAGTGGACAGGTATATACCATCTCTATTTTGAGCATTACTCTGCTATGCACTGTGAAGAGTACCTGATGGAAGCTTCGATAAATATTAGATATTATTACTACTATGCAATAGATCTTATTTGGTCACTGGTTTTTTTATAAGAGGAAATTGAAGCTTAGAAGGCTTAAATAATATTGGTAACACAACCATTTTTTAAAAGATTTTTTAAAAATTTACTTGAGAGAGATACAGAGAGTACACCAACGAGGGTAGGAGTAGAGGGAGAGAAAGAGAGAGAGAAGTGGACTCACAGCTGAGTGCAGAGCTTCATGTGGGTCTCAATCCCACAACCCTGAGATCATGACCTGAGCCGAAATCAAGAGTTGGACACTTCAATGACTGAGCTACCAGGCACCCCAACACAACTATTAAAGTGGTGGAACCAAATTTATCTACTCTAAAACCTAAGCTCATAACCACTGAGCTACTCTGCTTTGCCATTCTATAAATTTGAAACTCCCTAGGAGCTCTGAAATTTACAGGGGAATTCTGTGGCATACTAATTTCTTGGCTTCAAAAGGCAAAAGAAACTCCTACCTTTTACCCTTTCAACTACTCTGAGGCTCATTTCCCCCCCCCACTAGTCTGTGAGCAAATGCTCATGACAGCGGACTTAAGTTGAATCTGACTTATAAATTGGAATAAAATCCTATACTATTTCACATACATATTGTATGAGTATAATGACATGATGTGTGTCAAAGGGCTCTGGAAACCCTAAAGCAATTTATTTACAAATGTAAGGCATCACTGGGTCATACTGCCTTTGCCCCTATCCTTTAACAGTAATACCTACTATTTACTGACCCCTTAACTCTTTGTTGTATATACATTTACTCATTCAATCCTCACCATAATTCTATGAAGCAGCATTGTAATCCCATTTTAAAGATGAGGAAACGGAGATTCAAAGTGTTTAACTTGCCTTAACTTGGATAGACATTTAGTGACTGACCTGTTTACCTATTTATGTCTGGATCTGAAGAGGGAGTATTAATGAAACAAATATATCTAGATACATGTATGTATTTATCTACATATAAAATTAACATTATCAGCCCAACATGTAGAGAGATGCTACTAAAAAATAACTTATGACCCAAAAGCTGATGGCTGATTGTAGACTGGCTCAACAATGGGCCTTTAGGAGGTAATGGTTTCTCTGGGATTATTAAACTGTGATTCTTGGAACACCTGTGTCAGGATGCAGACTTCTTGATTAAAACGCAGATTCTTAAGCTTCTGCTCAGATTATTGCATCAGAATCTCTGGAGAGTATGAACCATGAATACACATTTTTTTAACAAGCTCTACAAGTGATTTAATGCAAATTAGAGTTTCAGATCCATTGCATAAAATAATGAGCACTCTAGCTCTATCCCTGGTTGTTTTATATATAGAATTTTTATAAAGTTTCTCTTTTAAATGAAGGAAAAGTAACTTCTCAAGGACACTTATGCTTTTATTTCAAAATATGAATTTATTACGTAATATGAATTATAGAAGATTACATTAATGTTGTTCTGGTGCGTAAAATATCCCAGCCAGACAGCCAGGCATTCATAAATGCAATTTTTTATCTACCAGTAGGCCATCAACTGCATTCTCATTTAAACATCAGTTAAAAGAAAAGCTATAATTGATCACAAGATTAATTTCCTCCAAGCAAAGAAACACCAGCTAGTTTACATGTGGGGGCCACTTGCTTGTTAATAGCTCCTTCTGTAAATAAATTATAAAATTAGGGCGCCTGTGTGGCTCAGTTGGTTAAGCGACTGTCTTCGGCTCAGGTAATGATACTGGAGTCCCAGGATTGAGTCCGACATCAGGCTCCCTGCTTGGCAGGGAGTCTGCTTCTCCTGCTGACCTCTCTCCTCTTATGCTCTCTCTCTCTCTCAAATAAATAAAATCTTTAAAAAATAGTAATAATAAAATTAAATCATAGGCTCTAAATGAACAATTGAGCAAGTTGTTAGAAGCAATGCTTTTGCCCTCTGAGTTTTATAAAGCTTTCTGAAATAATTTTTAATTCACAAATCACTCAGCACGCGAAAGCCTAATAAAGGAGATGTTTGAAGGTATGGGCTCTGGATAAGTTTATGTAAGAAAGGAGCATTCTAGGATGAATTGTTTGCTCTCTCTAGGAATTAGCTAACTCTGGGAGGGGCAGTCCCTCCAGGGTCAGCAAGGCCCCAAGATGTCAAAACATCAGAAAATATGGAAAATTAAAAAAAAAAAAAAAAGTACCTGACACAGTTAATTTCTTGTGTTGTTGATCTAAACTGGACAAATTTCTGAATTCAAATGTTAGATATACTTATAGATGTGTGGGTGGGTGGTTTCCTATACACCAACCCTATTCTGAGGTCATGTGCTAATGTTCTATCACTTCTCAAAGAGTATAAGGGCACTTTTTAAAACTTAGCTTTAAATTCTTAATGAACAGTTTTACAATGATATTTTAAATTTAGAGCAAGAAAAAAATTAAACTCTACAGCAGTATTTGGCATCCAAGTCCATCTGTTCTGAAATTCTGTGTGTGGCCAAAGAGAAATACTAATTGGTTTTCTTCCTTGCAACACCAAACACCTGAATATCATAATTAGGGATGGAGTAGACCTGAGAAAACTTATAAATCTGAGGAACTGCTACATCTCAACAGTATCTACTATTGGCATGGAGCCAGGGCATTAGCTAAGATTCCATTGGTTTCTTGATGAAAGGGATACAGAGCTCATTCTGTTTGAAGAACATCTGAGAAAAGTGGAGCTGGGTAAACGGCTCAGATGTGGAGTAGAAGTGATCAGAATGTTAGACAAAGGAGACAGAAGGGAGGAGTCGGAGAAGATTTAGAAAGGAAAGCTCTTTGACTACAGCAGTACCCTATTTTCTAAATGTTCTCATCTGGCCAGAAAAGTGGTTTTCCTTTTATTGTATGGGAACACCTATAACAGATTTTATATTTCTTGGATGACTGGCTTCTAGTACCACAGAAACTTGTAGGTGACTGAAAAGCCGCAGCATGAGGAGCAACAGTGGTATGGCATGAATTGTTTTAGCATTAATAGTCTGGACTGGGTTACCTACTTGATTTCTTCTTCAAATTTATGTATTAAACCATAAGAACAACAACAAAACTGATTATTCCTGAAGGTGGTATATTAATTAGGACTCTTTAGATTACAAGTGACAGAAATCCACACCAAATAGGTAAACGAAAACAGTTTTGGGAGTTTGCCAGCTTCAGGCACAGCCAGACTCAGGGACCAGAATTATGCTTAAATCTCACCCTCTCTCTTAAAGGTTCTCCTGGGTGAGGGTAAAGAGGCAGAATTCTTGAAATTTGTTGGAGAAGCAAAATGCTTCTAGGTGGACATTGGGATCATGAAAATCAATCAGGAAGCCCTGATTTTCTTTTTTAAGTTGTCTAATAAATTTTTATTGGCCACATAGTTTGTGTTACTTACTGAGGACAGAATAAATCAAGGAGAATATTTTTCTTTAAGGTGCTTTAAGGCTAGTACTAGATGTTAAGAACAAATATTCTACTTCATCTTAGCAAAGGTCCAAAAGTGATATGGGGAAATAGAGTGGCTAGATGACCTTCAGCTGGAGGCTTTCTCTGAGCCTGGCAATGGCAGTGGGGGACAGGATAACATCTCTTGGATGAGTCTGCTATTCCAATGAAATGTTCTATCTCGGGGGAGGACCGTGACCTCTCCATTCTGAAAACACCCTTTTGCTTGATGGAGGTCCCTGGATTTTGTAAAGAAAAGTTCTTTAGCTAGTTTTTTTGTTTTGTTTGCTATTAAATGGTCTGCTTATCAGCTGATTAAAAAGAAATCTTAGGTTAGAAATGCTCATCCAGGGACGCCTGGGTGGCTCAGTTGGTTAAGCAGCTGCCTTCGGCTCAGGTCATGATCCCAGCGTCCTGGGATTGAGTCCCACATCGGGCTCCTTGCTCATCAGGGAGCCTGCTTCTCCCTCTGCCTCTGCCTGCCATTCTGTCTGCCTGTGCTTGCTCTCTCTCCCTCTCTCTCTCTCTCTGACAAATAAATAAATAAAATCTTAAAAAAAAAAATGCTCATCCATGGGGGGAAAAAAAGCTCATCCATGGGCATCTATGCCATTAACTTGCTATTCTAATTTGATAATTCAGTTGCCACTGTTAGACCCTGCAGAAAGTTTGGCATAGAGGGTGAAGAAGATTCAAGATATAAAGACTGGCATGACAGACGCACTCTTTTGAGATATGTGATGGGTAATGGATGTGGCCACAGGACAAGACGTGCTGTCATCATATAATGTGTATCAGTAATAGGACTTCACAGGAATTTCAACAATCTTAAAATTATTTTTAATTGGCTTTGAGCCATAAAATTGTGATAGTCACCTTACATCTTTATGCTTTAGGTTGCTCATTGGTAAAATAAAGGAGTCTCCTGGATGTCACTAAAACCTTCAGGCTCCAAAATTTTACATTTCTAGGAAGGCTTCAGGGATGCAATGGAATGTACACTAGTTTGTAGCCACACGACGTGGGTCAGAGAGTACTTTCTACCTGTTTGCTGCATCACTTTAGGCCAGTGATTCTGAACCAAGCATGGTTTTGTCCTCTAGGGGATATTTGGTAATGTCTGGAGACTTTTTTTTGTTCTTAGAATTGGGGGTGGTGGTGCATCAAGTGGGTAGAATCCACAAATGTTGGTAACTATCATGCAATGCACAGGACAGAGCCCTACAACAAAAATTATCCAGTCCAATAATACTTATGTTGGAAACCTGCTTTAGACAAATCACCTCAAGCTTTATGATCCTTGGTTTCTGCATTTCTTGAATACTATTTCTGATGCCAGTAAAAGATAAAGCTGTGAAAACACTCAGTAAATGATAAAGTGCGGCTACATTGTGATCGTTAATCTGAGTGTTGCCTTCACAGTGACAACAACAGAGAGGGAGGTATGCAAGTAGAGAAAAGGCATCTGGGACACAGCAATGAGAGGAGACCAGTGAACTGCTGCCACCTGGGGAGGTGGAACAAAGTATAAAATATTGCTTACTTGACACTTCTGTTACTGCTGACTTTCCCCCTTTTCTTTGGCAGCCTCTGATGGAGTTTCCTGGAGGTTCTGGGACACTGTCATCTGGGTAGTGCTGTGGCTGAAATCCTGCACTTTAAAGTTAGACACTTGAGTGTGAATCCTGGTTTACCATTTCTAGTCTGTGTGACTTTACTTTTCTGGCACCCAGATTAAGATGGGTATATTTCCTATCTCATAAGGCAAATCCTGAGGCTTCATAGAGAATATTGTATGTTAAGCCAGAGCCTGTGATCACAGAATAAATGGGAGCACTAAACATCATTATTTTCTGTGTCAGTACTATAATGTTCACTTTAAGCATCATTCCCTTTACTTTTCTGTCACATATCTCTTTCTCTTACTGAGCAAAATTATGTTTTCTTATGAACAAATCAGTACCTGTTCTTTTTGCCTGGTTAAAATCAGCTGACTAAATCTGTATTAGATTGAGATAAAATAAAGTTTAAACAAAGTTACATAAACAATACAACAAAAATTGCCTCTCCCTGCATAAAAGGGGAAGTTACTAACTATAGGTTGCTGAATTTTGTTGCTAAAAAGGATCCTAGAGCTCAAGAGTTCCCTGCCTAGTCTTACATGAGAGTATGTTCTGGGGAGCTTTTAAAAATACAGAATCTGGAGCTCTATCTGAGCTCCACTGAATCAGAATCTTTGGCATAAGGCCCAGAAATGTGTATTTTCTAACAGCTCTCTGGTTTCTAAGATGTGTGGCTGGGTTTGGAGATTACTTATCAGAACTTTATTACCACAATTCTTCTCAATACTGGACCATTGAAAAAAATAGAGACATCACGGTTCCACATGAGATCTACTGGACAGAATCTCTGGGTAAGGATGTAACAACATATATGTATTAACTTGTACACATATATATATACATACATACATATACACACACATATATTGGTTTTACTTGATGTTTACTGTAATCCTGAGCTTTGTCTGAAGAAAATGATCATTTCCAGTTTTTGGATTGACTCAAATAGGACTTGGAGACCATGCTGGTCTGTTTATGTTCACAAAAGGGAGTAAATTTCCTTATTTGTTCAAAATATTTGCTGTCTTTCATTACTATGCCCTTCTCTCAAGTCCCTCCAGAGAAGTACAGAGGGGTACATTTACTGTTCCACTGACATCAGCCTTGGTCCTGTAACTCGCCTTGACTGAGAAATGTGAGTGGAAGAGGCCTGAGCTTCTTGTGAGAAGAAACTCTGAGCCATCGCAGTTGTCAATTTATTTTTTCCCTCTGCCACCAGACTAACATGTCTGTTAGTGGCTGCTACTTCAGCCTGCATCACAGAATAAAGACTTGAAACAGAGCTATAGCCAACTTGCAATGGTTGTTGATTTGAGCATAAAACAGACTTTGCTTAACCCCCTGGGATTTTGGAATGACTACCCCTGACCTCCTACTCCCTCTTCTGTAAAGATGGAAGAATTAGAACCCAGGTCTTCTGCTCATGCCTAGCTGTTTGTCTACTACCCAACAGGAGAAGACAGCTGCATCTTTCCTAGATGGGGAGGGGATTATTTACTCTCATTGCTAGAGCTGAAACTGGGGGAGAGGTGTGTTTTGGTATACTCAAGTAGATTTTAGAATAGAGACCTCAAATTTCTTCCATCCCAGAAATTCTTTGACTTTCCCAAAGAAACATCACTGCCCACTGTTGTTACTTGGGCTACCACTATTTGTGGAGTTATATACTTGAGGCCTAACAGTGATAGTAACCTGTGGGATTGGGAAAGAAACCATGGTATAGAATATTCTTTATGTGGAAAACAGTCTGTACAAGTTCCAAATAATGGGCAAAAAGGTCAACTATTGAAATAAGCTCTTGCTTTTTACTTCAGACTTCAGATAAAACTGACAGTACTCAAGTGATGTTTTCTAACAAAATATAGTTTAAAACGATTGTGATTCACATTCTGCCCACAGGAGGGCCACACAAATTAGTATTTCACAACTTTTTTTGTGTGTGTGTGATAAATTGGTTTACGTATTTATTCCTAGAGCTTTTTTTCCTCCCTCCACAAATCCAGATTATTTTTATAATTTATAACTTGAGTTAAAATTTTTCAAGTTCCCTATATAAAGATAGTTTCAGTCCATTCCAGTTTTTTTAAACCTTTCATTACCATTCAAATTTTGATGTCTATGGTAGATTAGAGTTTTCATTTTCAGAGACTTATTTTCCCCAAATGCATTATTTTTCAGTTTAAGCATCTGAAACCAAGAGAGATGAAGTAATTTCAGTCAGAATCAAAGTTAGTTATTGATAATCCAAAATAAAGCCAGGATTTTTTTTTTTTTAAATATCAAGTTGGAAACATGAGGACAATTATTCTTAGTAAAATGTAAATAAAATAATAACTATCATTTATTGACTACCTATTCTGGACCAGATTTTTTTTTTCTTTTTCTTTTTTTTTTAAGATTTAGTCATTTGAGGGTTGCCTGGATGGCTCAGTTGGGTTAAGCAACGGCCTTCAGCTCAGGTCATGATCCTGGAGTCCTGGGATTGAGTCTGCAGCTGGCTCCCTGCTCAGCAGGGAGTCTGCTTCTCCCTCTGCCCTCTTCCCTCTTCCCTCTCATGCTCTCTCTGTCTCACGCTCTCAAGTAAATAAATAAAATCTCTAAAAAAAAAAATTTAGTCATTTGAGAGAGAGAGAACAAGTGCACGCATATGCAAACAAGCACAAGTGGGAGGAGGAGCAGAGGGAGAGAATATCCTTAAGCAGATTCCCAGCTGAGCAGGGAGCCCAAAAAAGGGCTTGATCCCACGACCCTGAGATCATGACCTGAGCTGACATCAAGACTCACTGCTTGACTGAGCCACCCAGATGCCCCTGGACCAGAATTATTTTACACGATTCTAATCCTCCCAAAACAGCATGGCATGGTATATGTCACCTCATTGTTTGGGATGAGGAAATTGAGTCCCAAGGATGTTAGTCTGACATAACTACTGTGTGACTTTAGTGGGAAGAATTGGCATCTGATCCCAAGTGCCTCAGAAGCCAAAGTCCACAAGCTTTCCTTTTCCACACTGCTTTTCTCCCATTTGGCTTTGAGATGAGTTTCCACTTGAGCTCTCATATTTATCATCTCAAGTTTCTTCCTCAATTACATACTTTGTTTCCAAAACAAATATTTACGCACATAAATCTCTATCCTAACAGGAAGCAGGGAATTAAAAATCACATAATTGCCATGAAAAGCTTCTTGGTCTTCCTACGGGAAAGGGAAATTGTGGTTTGTAAGAAGCACACTCAGGGACCCCTTACCAGCAGTTTGTGGGCCACTGGGTCACAGAAGGATAGGGGAAGGCACTGGGAAGGCAGAGAAAATAAATAAATATGCATTTAAAAATCCCTTCATAAGCAAGCACAAGTGATGGGAATAATTTGGATTCATTAAATAATCTGCAACATTTTCTTTGTAAATGTCTTGCCCAACTACTGAAAAGTCAGAAAAGGCCATGCAACCTTCTAACCACTAGATGTCACTGTTGCATATGATATAGAATTTCCCATTAGGTGACTAAGTTTTTAAGAGCTGTTTGTTGACTGCCTCTGTTCCTCTTCCCTGAAGTTTACCCTTCAACTAAGCTATTAGAGATATAAGAGATCCAACACAGCTCCTGACAAGGGACTTGTGTTTTTCTTAGAAAAGACACGACAAACCTAGGCAAATAGAGAGTATTACAAAACTGGCATTCATTTGTGACTAGTTGCAAATACGCAGGGTGGAAGAAGCAAGGGCTCTAAAATCTCAGAGAAATAAATGTAAACAGGAGTGGCCGTGGGGGTTTCATAGATTTGGGACTTGGGGGATGTTCTAACAGATGAGTAAGAGATGGCCTAGGTAAGGAAATCATTCCGAGGAGGAGGAACGACATGAGCACAAGCATGGAGGTGGAAATAAATATAGAGCTGGGGTGAAGTGCAAGACTCATTGGGGAAGAGTGAGAGTTGGCTGCGGAGGAGACAGATTGTATAGGACCAGAAATAACAAAGAGGAGCACTGTAACTTACCCTCCCTCCCGATTTTGCCTCTAAAAGCTTCTGAGCAGAAGAGGGATGTGAAGAACTGTAGGAACATCAACTGTTCGGGTATTGGGGTCAGGGAGAATCACAACAGCTCAGTCCCTTGCAAACCATTATTTGAGCCTCCTTCACTGTGTAATTACTTTATCCTGGTCCCTTCGTCATTTGCTAAGGTTCCCCTCCCGCCAAATCTTGGTCTGGGCATAGCAGATACCACCCCCAACCTCGTCCCAACATAAAACAGGTACCCGTTTGTCTTCATATAGAGCTGGGGCTTCTGTTTCTGGTCTGGTCTTCTCTCCAGAGACTGGCCTTCCTCCGGCTGACCATTTACAAAATCATCTGAATTTGCTCTCAGAGATGTTCGGCCAGTCAGCTCCCCTTTAAAAACATCAAAGGTCTGCTTTCGCTTCAGTGGGAACACGTCTCCAAGCAAAGGCTTCTCTCTTCCAACTGTCCTAAAACAGGTGGCTGACTGTTTCACAGATCTTCTCTTCGGCCAGGCCCCACATTATAAAGTTCTGACAACATGACAGGCAAACCTTTCAGACTTTCGGTCTCTTTGATGAGGTGTTCTGAGGAGGGCAGAATGGCGGGCAGAGGCTGGGGGATGTGGCGTGGCGCTTCTCGGGGGTCAGCCTTCGTCTTCTGTCCGGCAGCTGGATCTTCTTGGGGTCCAAGCTGTTGGAATCCACGATCTGGAGGCCACGGGCTTCTTGGTAACTCACGAGCCTCTCAGCCTCTTAGTGGTCCCATCCCTGCATCTTTCATCAAGCAGATAGGCCAGAAAGGTGCTGCCAAGGACCAAGACGATGAAGCAGCCACAGACGACGACAAGCAGGGTCTTTGCTTTAAGCGCAGGAGTCCGGATTCTTCCCGCCAGAGGTTTGCGCCCTCTACATCCGGGTCCTCCCACAGGGCATCGTCGTTTCCGGCGGCGCCTGCTTTCCCGCCACAGCGGACGCGGAGGTTGCAGCTCGGGAGGAACTGGCTTCCAGTGCTGTGGTGTGGAGGCTGGACGCGTCTGGGGAAGGAGTTGACGGCAAGAACAGGTATTGCTAAACAAAGTGGTCGAGCGGTAGAGTCCGAGTGCTAAGCCATGGCAGCAAACATGCACGGGTACCTCAAAAACGGCACTACCCTCGCTTGGTTTCCTCTAGTTGACAATTATGTGAACTGGGATGGAATGAGCTTAAAAATAGCGAGGCTTAAAACTTGTTAATGGCCTCTCCTTGTTCTCAGGACGAAGGGTCCTCCAATCTCGCCTGAGCCCACACCTCCAAGCATCTTGTGTGCTGGGCCTTCTGTCCTTCTTCCACTTCCTTGAGTTCACCCTACTGCATCCTGAGAGGGCCCTGCTCATGTGTTCTGTCAGGAGCTCCCCCTCCATCCCTTTGCCCCTCTCACCCCTGACTGCAGGTGAGCTCATACTCATTCTTCAGCTGCAGCTCAACCGTCACTTCTGCGGGGAGGCCTTCCTGAGACCTTTATAATATGCTTTCACAGGTGCTTTTCCTTCATAGGATTTTCCCCTTCTCAATTACATACCTTTTTCAGTGACTAATTGATTAACCTTTGCCCTTCCTCCCAAAATGTAAATTCCATGGTTGTAGGGTCCGTGTCTGCATTTGCTCACCATTATTTGATTCTCACCTGTGGGAGGCAATAGAAATCGTTGATTTTCCACTCTGCGTCTCTGATGATCCCATCGAAGGCGGGAGGTGAGGTGGTTAAGAAGCTGAAAATGCAGAGTTAAATTTTTCTAGATAAAAGGGCCCTATTCCTTTTAGGGCCCTATTCCAACTTACATTTCATTGTGGAGCTACCTGCACTCTGGCCCCATAGGACCTGGAACCAATAATGTCTTAAAATCTGACTGTTAAAATTAAATGGCATGGGGCTATGATTGTTGTATCCAGTAAGTGAGATGAAGCTAAAAGCATCCAAGCCATTCTGAGAACATTTTCACAAACAAGAAGACCTTTCCTGAAATGTTTCTGGAAAACCGTTAGGGATTCTTGGTAAGGCTTACAGGTTATGACCTACAGAAGATGTAGAAGCTTCTGTAGCAACCTAGAAAATAAATAACTTTCAGTTGCAAGAATGAAATTCAAACCTTTGGACATAATTTTTAGCTAAGTCTTTTGCACACATTGCGTGAATATATTTTTTGCCACGTGGCCAAGGTAACACAACAAGCATTATGTACACTGAGGATGGGATTTCCCTGTGCCCAGTCTATTGTGTGGGTAAGCCATGCTGATGCCTTGTGAATGACTTACATTATTTTCTTGACTTTATGCTGGTAACCGCCTCCTGGTAAGCAATGAGTAAATTGATGACCTCATACAGCTAATGGTGTGATTAGATCAGGAAAGAGCATTGTTACAGGAGATGACTACCTGCATTTTATATTGTGCTTTTATGTTTAGAGTTGTGTTGGATTGTATATTTTAAGAAAGATTACAGCCATATTTCTGATTCCATATGCTTTTTCAAAACCTTGCTATACCCACCTTAAGGGTTGAGGTCTTTGCTTCTGTCTTTGAAATTGCATGGCATTTTGTGGCTGTCTTGACAAAGAGAATGTGGTAGAAATGACACTGCATGATTTATGAGGCTCAGTCAAAAAATGTGATATGGCTTCCACCTTCTTTACTGTCTCAGTATGCTTACCCTGGCAACCTGGTGACCATGTTGTGAGAAAGCTCAAGCCACAGGGAAAAGCCAGAGGTATAGGTTTATCAGCTCATGGACCCAGCTAAGGTCTCAGCCTATTGCCATTTTCAATTCATGTAAGAGTGAGTTTTTCAGCTGATACTAGCCCATTCTTTGAGCTGTTCCAGATGATGCCAGGCAGAGCAGAGATGAGGTGTTTCCACAAAGCCCCATCCAAAATACAAGTTCATAGCAAAATAACTACTGTTAAAGACACTAAGTTTTCAGGTGTTTTGTTACACAGTAGTTGATAACTGGAGAAATAGTCCTAAACAGGGAGCAAATCATTCTATTTCAGCTTGCCTCTGAGGTTTTGTTGAAGCTGTTTCTTGTGACTAAAATACCCTTTCCTTTCCTTCCTCTCCCATTCCTTGTACTTGTCTAACCTTCCTGATTATTTTTCTTGAATCAACTCAGGTGTTAATTTCTTTAGTAAGTCTTCCATAATCCTTGGTCAAATACCTCTTCTATATGTGTAAACCTTAATAACAGTCCTGGTCACATGGGCTATAAGGATCCATTGAGATGTCTGATGTCTGTAAAGATGGTACATTCATCTTTGTATTATTCATCCTTGTATCATTAGTTTTTGTACATCCAGGATCTAACATAGTGCCTGGCTGCACCATCTACCACCTGTGTGAACTTGGCTAAGTTGATAAATCTATCTAAGACTCCCTTTTATTATCTATGAAAGGAGATAAAAAGCTCCAACTCATAGAGTTTTGTGGGGATTAGAAGATAAAGTCATCTAAGGTGCTGGCACTGAGTAAATGCTTCATACGTGTAGCTATTATGCTTATTAGACTAACCTCAAAATAGGATAAAACACTCAGCATTCTAGAAAGCATGTCCAACAAATAATATTCTGAGATACATTAGTGAGAGTTTTTGACCCCACTTTTCTGCTGTTTCACTGAGGAGTTCTTCTATTACCTTTTCCTCACAATATAGTTTTCTTGTATACTGCTCACAGAGAGAGGGCAGGTATACAGCTTAGAAAGGGAATGTTAGTTGAACTGATAAATGGATTTTGAAACTCATAGCAGAAGCAAAAGTCTTGAAAACTAAGTTCTTGAAACAAGTAAGCTACTTTAAAGTTCAAAAGTGTGCCTTTGGATATCAGAATACAAAGTCCTGATAATAAGGCATGAAGATTATGCCAAAATCGACAAAATGTATGATGATGTAAGAATTGATCAGAGATTCAAATCCTGCTTTGTATCCCCTCAATCCCACCTCCCAAGCAGAAGGGAATTGGTGCATCCTATCCCAGGCTTTCAGGTTATAGCCAAGGTAGACTGGAATCCTATTAGAAGGCCTTTGATTATCATGGGGCTGGTTAGTAGACCAGCTTTGACAAGATGGATAACCTGAGCTAATAGTGCTGAAGACCTCTTCACAGAGTCCTTTGTACCCTATGGATGAAAGAAAGGATCCAATGGGCATACCTAGTGTTAAAAGAGATCAAGTGGACTTGAAGGAAGCTGTGGCAAGACAAGAAAGATATGGAGTGTGTGTATACTTGTGCGTGTGTGTGTGTGTGTGTGTGTGAGAGAGAGAGAGAGAGAGAGAGAGAGTGTGTGTGTGTGTGTGTGAGATCTGTGGTGGGAACAATGACTGGAGGTCATTATCATCAGGGCCTACCAGCCCATGACAATTAGCACCTATTGAAGAGATTTGTAGTTCAGCAGATAACAGACACTGTAATAGTTACATTTTTTTCCTGGTACGATATATAAACTCCCAGGGGTGGGTGAGTAATTTGAGAACATTTAGGCAGAGACTCCTTTTTCCTTCAATTATTCCACCTTTAGAATTCAAGTGATTCGACAGCATGGTGATGTCCAGACTATTTCAGTAGCACCCCTCTGCAAACCCAGTGGGTTTAGGGCAATCTATTGACCATTTCCTGTTGATGGCCCTTCCAACAGCATGAATCTCATCAGTGTGGTTTGCCAGTACTCTCAGCCAGCTCCCCCCACCAAGAAGCCAATGCAGGCTTTTGTGGAGGCCAGCAAAAATATCCCCCTCCTGGAGATGTGCTGCCTCTTCAAGATTTGCAGGTGTCAGCAACATCGACCTTCTTATCACTACAATCTGGAAAAGCACATGCTGTTCTCAACAATCTTGGCAACAGGCTTTATGAGAAAGTTTTGTGGAAGTTGTCTTTTCCAGTTATAGCTAAACCACCAGGGTCAAATTCTGTTTTGCACACAAGATCCACTGATGAATACTGTTCGCAAAACCTGCAATATCCAGGCATAAAGTGCTCTGAACTCTGAATTGTGAGCTATTCTGTAGAGAAGCACAATAGGGGAAACATTATAGAGGAGCAGTTCTAAGGGGGAATATTTATCAGATTGTCTAAATTCTTGTCCTAATTCCAACAGTTACTAGCTCTAAAGCTCAGAAAGTTATCTTACTTCTCTATTCTTCAGTTAACCTCTTTTGTAAAATAGACAGGAAAAAAACCCACTTATCTTGTATGCTCTGGGGATTAAAAAATAAATGCACAATAAAAGCACAGTGCTGGGCATTTTGTGAGTTCTCAAACTCACAAAATGCTTATTATTTCCAGCATTGATGGTGACAGAAATGATGGTTGCCTATCCTACCTACAGTCATTTCCCACTACCCCACCTTCCTTGTAAATCAAGTATTGTTCTATGTATTTATCTGGAAGCCATATACTGCTGAATCTTGACTGAAAACTTGCTTACTAACAAGTGATTCTCCTTTGTTTCTGGGCACGCAAGGGAATGGCACTTCTGTACCTGCTTGAGTCTGGGCATGGCATGTAACTTGCTGTGGCCAATGAAATAGGAGAGATGATGCTTGTCACCTCAACCAATGGCACTCTAGATGATGAAAGTCCCAAGAGAACACAATCAGTGCAGAAACCTCTCTCAGAATATGATAGACATGTAGCATGAATGAAAATAAACTTTCCAGCTTCAAACCATTGAAATGAATGTAGTTAGTTGTCATCGGTTACCAGAGTTTTACTTAACCCACCTCAGCTGGTATAGAAGAGCAAACTTCATAAAACCTGTTTTATTCTTTAATAACTATTTTGTACGGCATCTTTTGTTTTATTTTTCAGGAATTATTTTCACTACAATGAACTATTTTTTGTACAAATTCCCAAATTATTAATTTATAGTTGTTTTATTCATATCATAGTGCACTGATTTTTAGCTTTTTGTCATTGGGAGTTTTCTTTTGTGGCTACTATTTTTAACAAGCTTAATATGCCTGGTCAAAATTTTCAGATCTAAATTCTAATAAGAGGTAAATATTCTATAACTTTCTTATTAGTAATAAAGGTTTATTAGAGAGAGAGCAGTACATGGAAGGGACTATAGGACTAAATTGATAGGTTCCAAACTTGCCTCTGCCACTGCCTTCTGTGTTGCTTAGGATAAGTTACTTAACTTTCTTATGCTTCACTGCTCTCCTCTATGCAAAAGGATGATATTAGCATATAACTCATAGTTTATTTTATAATATTGTACTATAATTCTGTGATTAATTCTCTGATGAGGGTTAATAAATAACTTTTTTTTTAAAGATTTTATTTATTTATTTGACAGAGATCACAAGTAGGCAGAGAAGCAGGCAGAGAGAGAGGAGGAAGCAGGCTCCCTGCTGAGCAGAGAGCCCGATGCGGGGCTCGATCCCAGGACCCTGGGATCATGACCTGAGCCGAAGGCAGAGGCTTTAACCCACTGAGCCACCCAGGCGCCCCAATAAATAACTTTTTTATTAGAAGTGTTAGAATGGTGCTAAACTTGTGAAAGCTATATAAATATTTTTAAGTGAATAAAATGTACAAACTTAACTGCTGTCAATTTTATGTGACTTTTTTGTTTGTACAAAATATAATTCTTACTTGCTATGTTTTTGTGGCTGTAAATTCTATCAACAAGATAAAAGTTTTTGTCAGTTTTTTTTTTTTTAAAGATTTTATTTATTTATTTGACAGACAGAGATCACAAGTAGGCAGAGAGGCAGGCAGAGAGAGAGGGGGAGGCAGGCTCCCCGCTGAGCAGAGAGCCCAATGCGGGGCTCGATCCCAGGACCCTGGGATCATGACCTGAGCTGAAGGCAGAGGCTTAACCCACTCCACTGAACCACCCAGGCGCCCCTGTCAGTTTTTAGTCTATAAAAATTTCACTGAGAATAGAATATTTACATTGATTATTTTTACTAGTACTGTTTATTGTAAATAATTTTAAAAGTTACATTAAATTTTAGCTAGCCTATGAGAAAGCCGAGTAATTCTCTACAAATAGTTTAGGATTATTCTGTGTCCAGGATTGGTCTATTGTATTACAAGTATAATTTTCCATGTACTTTGAATCACTTTGTAGTCTGGGTCCTTTTGAAGAAAATGCATCAGCAGGGTAAAAATTTTAGGTCACATAGCATGGGAGTTAAAGGCAGGCTAGACAGAGTAGAATCAACATTTCTTCCCTTTTTTCCACAGATGGATGAATCTTCTACACATTCATAAATCATTATTCAGTTGTCCAACAGATGATGATTGAATGCCTACTACATGCCAGCAACTGTCTAGGCACTGGAGATACAGAAGCAAACAAAAAAAATCAAAGCCTTTGTTTCATGGAGCTTGCACTTAAAATGGTAGTAGCGGGAAATAGATGAAAGAAACAAATACATATTTAGGCAATAATAAACACTCTGGAGAAAAATAAAGAATAGGGAAGATGGCAATATCTGTGTATGAAATAGGAAAGGCAAGAGAGCAAGCTAAAGGTGTGTATGGTAGCAGAGTCCTCTAGGCGGAGGGATAGCTCAAAGACCTGAGGTGGGAGACTGCTTGGTTTGTCCTAGGTAGATCAGTGTTACATAGGGCATAGTAAGGCATTGTGGGAAATTAGACTTTTACTCTGTGAGATGGGAAGATAATGGATATTTTCAAGCAGGGGAATGACACTGTCTGAGCTCATGGATCGTAGAGCTAGATTACCTCAGTGAAGTCTTGACTCCCTGACCTGACCTGTTAGCTGGGTCACTTTGGGCAAATTATTTTTTTCTCTGTGTCTCTGGTTTCTTACCTGTAAAATGGGGTGACCATGGCACCTGCAATGTGAGATTAGAGTAAAGATCAAAATAATTAATATTTGTAACATGCTTTGAATAGTTCCTGGTATATACAAAATACTGTAGAAATGCTTGCTATGTGAATTAAGATATTTTAAAAAGTATCACTTTGACTATGGTATGGGTTATTTATCATGTATATGACTATTACTTGGAAAGTACTCTGTGACTAACATTCAACTGCAGTGTTTTTAAAATATGAACTGTGTTCTGATTCATGAAGTATCAAAGACATTATTAAGAAGGCAAGAAGCACCATAGAAAAAATGATGAACTTGCAAGCAGAAGACCTAAAGTTCTAATGTTACTTTTTCATTGAGATTATGAGTCTGACTTATTTAAAGCCACATAGTTGGGCTGTATTTGGATTCTGTGATTTTTCCTTTTTATAATTTAATTTAGATAATGTAAGTTTTTGTTTTGTTTTGTTTTGTTTTTTTCCCAAGGAATGATTTGAAATGGAGCAAAGTGCAGTCTCTGATTTTTTCTTTCTTGCAGAATATTGTGGCAGTGGCATGGGGATGAAGGGTCTCATAGTAACATTCAGATGAATATCATGAAATTTGGGAAGATGTCTGGGCTGGTAGTCTGCATTCCCAAGGAGGGCCTCTAGGATACTCTACACACATACCCCAGAGTTACATATCCTGATTCAGAACCAAAATGCTGCATTAGCAGAAAAGATTTTTTTTTTTAAGATTTTTATTTATTTCATTTGACAGACAGAGATCACAAGTAGGCAGAGAGGCAGGCAGAGAGAGAGAGGAAGAAGCAGACTCCCTGCTGAGCAGAGAGCCCGATGCGGGCTCGATCCCAGAACTCTGGGATCATGACCTGAGCCGAAGGCAGAGGCTTTAACCCACTGAACCACCCAGGCGCCCTAGCAGAAAAGATTTCTAAATAAATGAACTTGAGTTAAAAACTCCTACTTCTTCATGGCTTACACTGGCATATAAGGGATTCAGAGGGAATGAGGATATGAGAGACTCCTCATGAATCCTATGTCTGTGTGTATGCACATGCGTGTGTGTGCATGTGCATGTGTAACTTATATAACTATTCTTTTAAGCCAGAAGGAATTTAATACTTTTACTTGGAAAGATTCATGTCTTTTTCTCTTGGTAACTGGTGGTGTACAGCTTAAGGCAAGATCAAATCCACGATAGAGCAAATGAGTCCATCTTTTCTTTTCTTTTTTTTTTTTTTTTAAAGATTTTATTTATTTATTTGACAGACAGAGATCACAAGTAGACAGAGAGGTAGGCAGAGAGAGAGGGAGGAAGCAGGCTCCCTGCTGAGCAGAGAGTCTGATGCAGGACTGGATCCCAGGACCCTGAGATCATGACCTGAACTGAAGGCAGTGGCTTTACCCACTGAGCCATCCAGGCACCCCAAGTCCATCTTTTCTTTACACATGACCTAATAAGAGAAAAAGTTGCTAGACATCTCCATATGTAGCCATTTGAACTTATAATATTGTTTTTCTCATTGAAATAGTTATTATATAAGCTTTCATCTGTGTGAAACATAGTTATTTGTTTACTTGCGAATCCCAAAAAAAACATTTTCAACAACTTCATAAAGGTGTATGTATTTATTATATTTAAAGAGTCATATATAGTAAGTGCTGAGAAACATATATAGTAAGTACCAACACGTTGTCAATTTGTGCAACATCTAAATTAGTGGCAGAAGATTTTATACATCTATATATATAGATACATATATACATGTGTATGCACATCTATCGATTATTTATATTTGATTCCAAGCATTTAACTTGGAACTTCTCCAAAACATATCTACCTTAGAAAGCTTGATTCTTAGGATTTGGGAGTCATTTTTGAGAATCTGATAAAAGCTAAGGGCTCTATTTCTAAAAATTAACATACCCACCAAATTTTTCATACATTTTTAGTGATCTTCTGAAATGCAGCTATATATCCACATGATACCTTTCTAGCAGTGATTGGTTTATATGCATTTTGACTGCTATGTTAGCTGACTCACATTTGTGTCTGTTCTGCTACAAGTTTAAGTACAAAGGATCTCTTTTATCAGTAATGCTAAGAAATGTTTACCTTTTAGAAAGGTCATTGTCAGGAATAAAAAGATGAGCTTCAGAATAAGTCACTGAAAATGTGTGATCCCTTTTCAGAGATAAAGTCTTAGCAGCTTGGGACTGACCTTGAGGATAGCGTGTAACTGCAAAGTCCCGTGATTTGGGTCCCAAAGGGGCAAGGGAAGGGAATCTTCAGGTTTAGAGAGGCTTCTACAGAGTAAGATAATAAATAGGAAACTCTTTTATATTCTTTAAAACACTGATACATTTAAGATGTGTAGAATATTGATTTAAAAAGTGGTTTAGGGGCGCCTGGGTGGCTCAGTGGGTTAAGCCGCTGCCTTCAGCTCAGGTCATGATCTCAGGGTCCTGGGATCGAGTCCCACATTGGGCTCTCAGCTCAGCAGGGAGCCTGCTTCCCTCTCCCTCTCTCTCTGCCTGCCTCTCTGCCTACTTGTGATCTCTGTCAAATAAATAAATAAAAGCTTTAAAAAAATAATAAAATAAAATAAAAAGTGGTTTAATCTAAGAAGAAAGTATTTAAGAATGTGAGATTGTTAAATGTTTTCTTTTAACATTATTTTAAGAAGCATATCTGACATCAGATTGTAAGCCCAGTTAACTGGTTAACTGGTTGAGTTGAGCCCTCATTCCTTTTACCCAGATACCAATGTCCACAAAAGAGAGCTCTTTAATGTCTTTTGTTCTTGACATATCTGTGTTGTTTCTATAATTTTTTTTTTTTTTTAATTTTTTAGAGAGGGGGAAAGAGCAGTGGGGAAAGGGGCAGATAGAGAGGGAGAATCTTAAGCAGGCTCCATACCCATCATGGAAACTGATGCAGGGCCTGATCTCACAGCTCTGAGATCATGACCTGAGCCAAAATCAAGAGGTGGACACCTAACTCACTGAGCCACCCAGAGCTGTGGTTCTATCATTTTTATGTATAGTTATCATCATGTTCCTCCTTATTTTATAAATGAGAATTTTGGATGTTTGTGAAAACAAAAGATGGATTTTATTGATGCCTTAGTTTTTATCAACTGCTGAATCAACTTTATCCACTCAAAGTGGTCACTTTATGGTGAGTGGTACAGAAGACCCAAAGTGTGGTGTTTAATAGCTAAAACAATCTTTTGAATCACTGATTTATTTTCTTATTTTATTTCCATTTAAATTTCTACAGGATAGGGTTTCTGAAATGTGCCACATCTAGAAAACAAGCCAATAGAAGATGTTTCTCAGTAAAGCCAGCCACTAATATGAGCAAAATTGATTTTAACATATTACTTTAAATTTGTTTTGAAGAGTGGTCTCATAGTTAGCAAGGATAACTTCTAATGGAAATGGTTGAGGAAATCAATGCTCTTTAAAGAGTAGCCTAACTCTTAGAGGAATTTAAGTAATTTCCTGTTTGGGGAATACACAAAATATTCAGGAAGGTTGTATTTTTTGTTGATGTTGGTTGAAAAATCTATTTGATTATAAGGATCTTTTTAGTTGTTTGGATAATCCATTTTGAGGTCTAGCATTAAGAAAGCATTAGGAAAATACTGAGGAAAGAGAAGCTTGCTACTAGCCCTGCAGCATTTGCCATCCCTCTTTTTTTCTCTCTTTTAAAGTTAATTTATTAATCTTTAGATAATCATCTGTTGATAGTGAACATCCACCCACAAAGAACAGCAGCAGGATTTGTGAAATATATTTTTTATATATCAATGTGTTCATAGCATGAGGTCATGAATAGGCTTGTATTTAAATTGGACTAAACCAGATATTGTGAGCTTTCAGGGGTAAGTACCTTTACTTAAGATATGTCACAGGATTTCTTTTTTTTTTTTTTAAAGATTTTATTTATTTATTTGACAGAGAGAAATCACAAGTAAGCAGAGAGGCAGGCAGAGAGAGAGGAGGAAGCAGGCTCCCTGCTGAGCAGAAAGCCCGATGCGGGGCTTGAACCCAGGACCTGGGATCATGACCTGAGCCGAAGGCAGCGGCTTAACCCACTGAGCCACCCAGGTGCCCCTGTCACAGGATTTCTTATTGAGAAGCCCATATCATATCAACATTCTCCAGTCTGAGATTTCCATCACTGCCATTCTAAGGAAGTTACCACTTCTTATTAACAGATACGAAAGCCTGTGATGTCCTGCATACACACACACATATACAAACAAACACCCCACTAAAGACAAATTTAAAGGGGTCTCTTGGGGTCACTTAGTTGAGTGTCTGACTTTTGATTTGGACTCAGGTCCTGATCTTAGGGTCATGAGATCCAGCCCTGCATGGGGTTCTGTATTCATCAGGGAGTCTGCTTGAGATTCTCTCTCTCTCCCTCTTTCTCTGCCCCTCCCCCCATAGTCTCTCTCTCCCTAAAATTAAAAAAAAAAAAAAAAAAAAGACAAATTTAAAGAACTGAGAGAAATAAGGTTATTGGCCTGTTATTAAGATACCTGCAAGAAAAAATCATATGTTCTCAAAGACTTAAAGTCATTCCAAGCATATGTCAGGGTTCTAAAGTTGGTCTCAAATATAACATTTTTTGTTACTTGGAAAGGTAAAAAATTAATCCATTAGTTCCTGTTATCTCAACAGCAAAAGTGCTTTGTCAGATTAACTATACAACACCTGATCAGACAAGGGCACTGACAAAAAAGAACATGGAATGTGTGTGTTTATTTTTTATTTGCTTATTTTGAAAAATATTTATTTATTTGAGAGAGTGAGAAAGAGCAGGAAGAGGGTCCAAGGGAGAGGGAGAGAATCCTCAAGCACACTCTCTCATGAGTGTGGAGCCAGACATGGGGCTCGATCCCAGGACCCTGAGATCATGGCCTGAGTTGAAGTCAAGAGTCGAAAGCTTAACCAACTGAGCCGCCTAGGTACCCTAGAATTCTTGCATTTATTTGTCTATTTTCTGTTGGAGGTTAGGGGAAGCTTGGAGAGAAAAGAGTATCTGTTACAATCTACATTTTGTAACTCTGAGAGAGGATAAAGGCTGGAATGAGGACCCTGGAATAGAAATTCCAAGAGAAGAATGGGCGGTGCCAATCAGCATCGTGGTCTTTAATACTGTGCTGAGTTCCAGCCTGTAGAGAAGGTAGACCACAACAAAGGGTAAGTGGGACTTGACTATGGTATCACAAGTTGTAGAACTATTTGGGGCCAGAGCAGCATCACTGTTGTTTTCTCTTTGCCAAGCAGGTGGAAAAGACATTGTGAAAGAACAATTTAAATAAAAACAAAAATGGAGAGATGGTGACAGACTGAGAGAAAGAGGCCTTCTCATAGAACATACCGAGAGAGGATATTTGAAGAAAGATCTTTATCATAGTCAAAGGGGGCAGTGACAATGTGTTAAGCACTTCTATAAGTGTTTGTCTCATGAAATCCTTAAAAAATAAACCCTATGAGATAGATCTATTTTCATCTCCAAGTTATAGGGGAAAGCTCTGAGGCTTAAAGATAGTAACTTTCACAGGATAATGTTTTCAAAGTCATTTAAAGCCAGAATGATACATAAGGCTGGCAAGTCGTAGAGCTAAGATTGAAACCCAAGGAAGGGCAAGGTAATTTTAATCAAATATTTAAAAGGGGGCCATGATGTGAAATGGTAATTTTTAAATCATTTGTAGCCCTAGAGGATAGAAGTAGGAATGAATGAAAAGTTAGAAAAAAAGGTAAATTTCAGTACATCATAAGAAAGGGCTTTCTTAAGTTTGAATTAATTCTAGGGAAAAGGACTTCTTTGTGAAATGGTGAGCTTCCTGATATTAGACATATTAAAGTGGAGATTAGTTGGCCACATGTTAGAGAAGTTATAGAGGATTTTGGAGTAGGAATCGGAGACCAAAACTTTAAGTCCCTGTGACTGAAAATTAACACACTGTGAGTTTTTTAACATCAGCATTCTTATGTATTTTTGGGTCTAGAAAGTAAGAATTCAGTCTCAGGTAACTGATCTTCCTAGGAGTGAAAACAAAAAGGGAAATGTAATCTCATTTCAATAAAATAGAAATTGAGCTTATTTAGGGGTGGGGGAATAAATATTTGCTCTCATCTCAGGGCAATCGAATGCAAATATCTGGATTTAATTGTTAGGTTCAGTCATGAAGCAGGGAGTTTAAAATGATTTTAAATTATAAATATTGTCAGTCTTACTTGCATTTGTATTTTTGTGTCATTAATCATCACCATCTTTAACTGGCATCTAGAACCCAGTGTTTGACATGTGTCTTTGATTCTGTGGGCCTTAGAAACATAAATGGATAATTTTTAAAAATTATGCATTTGTCACATATTTATAAGTTATCCAAATTGAATCAAATAGGGTAATAATTTTTCATTAGCACTGTTTAAGTATGGTCTTAACAGTAAAGTGATAAAATCCACAGTGGCCTACTTGTCCCAGCAGATGAAGACCAAAGATGCTTCCTGTCTTATAATTATTTGTGAGCTGGATCTGCTTTGTTTTGTTTTGGGGGCTTTTAAAAATTAAGATTATTTATTTATTTGAGAGAGAAAGAAAATGAGAGAGCGAGCACGAGCAGTGGGGGGGACAGGGGGAGAGAGAGAAACACATTCCTTGCTGAACAGGGAGCCTGACGTGGGGCTCCATCCCAGGACCCCAAAATCATGACCTGGTCTGAAGGCAGACGCTTAAACAGCTGAACCACCCAGGCGCCCTTGCTCCATTTTGAATAAGGAAATACCACTTACTTTCTCTGAAAGACTTTTGTTATTATATACACTGAAGATGTTAGGGAAGTGAAGACCTATACAATAAGGACAAGACTAACTTTATAAGATAAAGAAAAGGAATCATTTTTAGCCTTGCTTGGTTGAGCAAAATGAAACAGTGAACATAGGTCTTATGGGTTATATATCTAATAACAATGGACTGTTATTCAGCTCTTGGAGAAGTAAAGCAAATGGAATATGATGAAGACTGGAAATAAAATTATTCTAATTTTTTGGCAAGTAGCTAGAAAACAAAAAATTTCTTATTATAGGGTTCCTAAGGAATAAGGAAAGCTTTTAACCATAAAAATCTAATGCATCCTTATTGAGAATGAGACCCAGTGATTTAGTTCAATTAAGTGAATTAAAAAAAATTATTCTGTATAAACCCTGGATTTGGCTTCATAGAAGACATAAAATTACCACCACATAATATCCACTTTAAGAAGTTTACCATTTGGTACAGGATCAATCAAATGAGCCAGTGACTCTAATAAAAGGCAGAATATTGCACTTTTTATAATTGAGTTATAAACAAAACACAGTGGGGTTCAAAGGAAGGAGTGCTCACTCTTTATTTTAGGTGGGGAAGAGATATGGCTTGTTGGAAGAAATGACATTTGAAAAATGGATGGGATATTTACAGATGGAAAAAGGAGAAAGGATGTACCAGGCAGACAAATGATTAAAGTCAAGGTTAAAGGCAAGTGTGAGTCAGTTCTGAGAAAGTGTGCCAGCTTGAGTGGAGTATAGGTATGTGAAGAGTTTAAAAAATAAGAGATAATATTGGAGGGGCTGACTGAAGCCAGCCTGGTGAATTTCCTGTATTAGGTAGATGAGTGCGCATTTTTCTTTTTATAGGTGATGAGGGGTCATTAAAATGTGTGGAGTTGAAGGATGGCAGGGTCACAGGGCTTCTCAGTGTTGTGTGAAGAGAATGCACTACAAATCTCAGAGGTTGTCATTCACATGGTAACTCTGCATTCTATATGTATTATTGTTATATTTCTGTGTTTATTACGGTATTTATTACTTTTATCATGTTTAGTTATATTACATTATGACAGTTCCCTGACAGATGGATGCCAAGTGTCTTGAAGTTAGAGAGCCTTTTCTGATTTGTATAAAAGCACCATATGGGTTCGTGATAGCCTGTGACAGCTATGCCATAGGTAGGCACATCTTTAAGCAGAAGAGCGGACCACTTGCTTCAGAGAAAGACTGGAGGTTTTGACAATAGTAGACAGACACTAAGGAGCTTAGCTTCGCAAAGATGGGCTGATTTAGAATCTGGTGGGGAGGAGGCAATGGAAGGACCCACACATGGCTTCAAAGATGGGTGACAGATAGTGATGGCAAACAGGAAATAGAAAAGAAGGGAGATTTATCAGAGTAGGGGGAAGGGAGGTAGATGGAGGGCATTCCATTTTGAATACATTTGGAGCCAGATGTGTTAGCTGAACATCCAGGTGGAAGTGTCAACCATTACACTGAAATGTTGGTGTGGAGGGCAGGGGAGAAGTTGGGCTAGAGTCATCCACATAAATGTGATTGCTGAGGTAACAGGAGAGTCTTGAGACAGGCAGGCGGAACATAACTGGTGTCAGAAGGAATCCTCCTTCTTATCACATTTTGCTAAGTCCAAAAGAATTAAGAATAAATCTTGCAAAAGGAGCTTGCTTTCTTGGTAATGTGGTTGTTGGGTAGTGTTTCCTTTCCAGGTTCTGTCAGCCATCAAATGCAGTCAGAACGCCAGCTTTTATACATAAACATGTCATTTTTTTTCCTTTTAAGATTAGATAAGAGTTCAGCAGGAGAGGCATTCTGACCAAAGGCAGAATCATTAATGTCTTGGTAATGTTTTAATGGAGAATTAGAAGCACAGAAATCAATTATAAAATACAGTTAACTCAAGAAATAAAGCAATGGCAAAAAAAAAAAAATCCTAAAAGCATTTTTATTTTACCCTTTTATGGACCTTGTATTTATCTCCATATTTTCATCTCCTTCTGATATTTTCTTCTTAATCTGATGCTAATATTAATTCACATTTCATAAAGTCATAAAATTGATCATAAAAGATAGTTCAGAAGTACCCTGGGTGGTGGAGAAGCAATTAGGAGATGAAACTGTCTATATAGAGAATCAAAGCTTATTCCAATGTCTGTCCTAAGCATTTCTTATTTTTTTAGGCTGTCTGGCAGGAATATTTCCTGGTATTAGTGCTCTCATACTTACTTTGTTATGAAGATCCTAGCAGCCAACAAGGTGTTGATATTTCAAATGTTAGATGAAAGTTGACATTTAAACACAACTTATCTCCAACTTACCCTCTCTCCTATTTTATGTTATTTTAATGTACACAAGGGGGTCCCAGTCTAATCAGGGAGTCATAAAATATTGTTCTTCTGTGTTTTCAGGAAATTTTTTTTTTTTTTTTAAGATTTTATTTGTTTATTTGTCAGAGAGAGTGGGAACACTTGCGCATGCACAAGCAGGGGGAAGGGCAGGCAGAGGGAGAAGCAGGCTCCCCAATGAGCAAGGAGCCTGATGTAGGATTCCATCACAGGACCCTGGGATCATGATCTGAGTCAAAAGGTAGATGCTTAACTGACTGAATTACCCAGGTATCCCTCAGGAAAGTTTTTTTTTTTTTTAAGAGCAACATGATGATGATGTTTCATCATCAGTATTTCCTTGTTGCATACTTTTAAATTCCTAGCATGATAATGCTTTGTTTTCTGGACATTTCAAGGAAGTAGAAAAGTATTATGTGCCAGCATCTTTAGGTTAGTAGGGGAAAATTTGGTATTATATCAATGTATTTGAAATTTAACATTCTCATAGTCTCATTTGACTATTGTATGACTATTACTGATACTCATTCTTTGATATTCCCATTGAACTAGAGTGACTTTTTTCTTTAATGTAGTAAGCTGTATTTAAGAATGCTATCAGTGGGGCGCCTGGGTGGCTCAGTGGGTTAAAGCCTCTGCCTTCAGCTCAGGTCATGATCCCAGGGTCCTGGGATCGAGCCCCGCATCCGGCTCTCTGTTCAGCAGGGAGCCTGCGTTCTCCTCTCTCTCTGCCTGCTTCTCTGTGATCTCCGTCTGTCAAATAAATAAATAAAATCTTTAAAAAAAGAAAAAAAAAAAAGAATGCTATCAGTACATGGGGATGCCTGGGTGGCTCAGTGGGTTAAAGCCTCTGCCTTCGGCTCGGGTCATGATGCCAGGGTCCTGGGATCGAGCCCCACATCAGGCTCTCTGAGCCTGCTTCCTCCTCTCTCTCCCTGCCTGCCTCTCTGCCTACTTGTGATCTCTCTCTGTCAAATAAATAAATAAAATCTTAAAAAAAAAAAAAAAAGAATGCTCTCAGTACAGTAGTAGGGAAATTAAATGAAATATTTAATCAGCACTTTGACTTACAAATAAAAATATGTAACTTTCTAAAAGTAGATCAGTATTTGTAAGATATAATCAAGGAAGAAAAAACTTGGGCCTTTATAAACAGTATTTTGGATATAAAGTTTATGAATTTGTTTGTACTTTAAAAATTGTAATAGAGACTTTAAAATCTCTATAAACAAATATGTTCTTACTAGTATGGTGATGTTATTTACATTTGAACAACCCAGTGGCACCTGAGTTAGTTAAGTGGCTGCCTTCGGTTTAGGTCATGATCTCAGGGTCCTGGCATCTGGCTCCTTGCTCAGTGGGGAGTCTGCTTCTCCCTGTGATCCTAACCCCCTCTTGTACTCTCTCTCTCAAATAAATAAATAAATAAATAGAATCTTCAAATTTTTTTATAAGAATTTTAGGTTTTATTCACAGTGGCAGGCAAATATAAGGATCTTTAAATCTGAACAATCTAATTTTCTTATCCATTTAGAAACAGTTCTAAACTGTCTTATATTTTTTCTATTTATAGATCAAAAGATGTACTAGATCTCATACTATTGAAAAAGGAAAGTTTTTGGTGCATAGCTCTTCATAAATTATAGAAAGCTGTGAGTTGGATTGTTTTCCTCAATTCCATTAATTTCTATTAAGAGAACCTAACCACCCCCCCGACACCAATATGTACTTAAACACACCAATTAGGTCCTTGAATTAAAAGTAGTTCCTGAGCTGTTTTGTGTGTGTGTGTGTGTGTGTGTGTGTGTGCACGCGTGCGCGTGTGCGTGTGAAGAATATAATATGTGTATGTATTTAGTTAATGCAGTTTATCCAGCTGGTCTTTTATAAATATTTACTGATGTTGGTGACAACTGAGAAAATTAGTCAGTGGGTGCAAGCATAGAGTTTTCACAAGAATTTAAATCAGGTAAAAATGCAGAAGAGGAAGTAATGGCTGTTGAATGTATTACAGAAATGACTGTGAAATGAACCTGGAAAAAAAGAAAGGATATCTGGTTTCCAGAGACAAAATTAAATCACATTTTCATTTAGAATATTACAAAAAACTTTTGAGATATTTGTAGATTTATTTTAAATTTTATTTAAAAATACTTAGGGACTTACCAGTCTGGAGTAAGTCTGCAGGCCAGACTATTAAAACATTTTGAGGAAAGTTTTAATTTCAGACTTCCCCAAGGATGTTGTGAAATCTCTTGGGAACAAAATTGCAGAATTATAGAGATGTTCTTCCAAACTTGCACTTGGCCCTGATAGCCTGATTTTTTTTTTTCCCCTGCTACTGAGTGAAATGCAGAACAGCTAAACAGTCAACTAACCAACCAAACAAAAAAGGCTGGATCTGAAGAAATGTATAATTTGTGAAATTGCCTATAGTGAATGCCTCAGAAAATACGGTTTGAAACATAAATGACTGATGATGCTGAGAACATAAAAGAATTACATTCTCTTATATTCCCTGGTTTAACACATGACCTGAACTATTTGTCCACAGCTCTTCCATTTTTCTTTAGTAAAAACCACATGAGAAACTAACTAGGAAATTAAACTGTATGTGTGATTGTTATAGACTAAATTGTGTTCCCCAGGTATTCATATGTTGAAGTCCTAACCCATTACCTCAGAACATGACTGTATTTGGAGATAGGTCTTTTAAAGAGGTAATTATAGTTAAATGAGGCCGTTAAGGTGAGCCCTAATCCAATTTGATTGGTGTCCTTATAAGAAGAGGAGATTTGGGGGCACCTGGGTGGCTCAGTGGGTTAAAGCCTCTGCTTTTGGCTCAGGTCATGGTCTCAAGGTCCTGGGATCAAGCCCCACATTGGGCTCTCTGCTCAGCAGGGAGCCTGCTTCCTCTTCTCTCTCTGCCTGCCTCTCTGACTCCCTGTGATCTCTGTCTGTCAAATAAATAATCAAAAAAAAAAAAAAAAAAAAAAGAAGAAGAAGAGGAGATTTGGAGATACAGAAAGAGAAATCAGGGATGCATGTTCACCGAGAAAGGCCATCTGTAAGCCAAGGAAAGAGACCTCAAGAGAAACCAAACCTGTTGACACTTTGATCTTGGGCTTTCAGCCTCCAGAATTTTGAGAAAATTACCAGTTTGTGGTTATTTTGTTATGGCAATCCTAGCAAACTAATATGGTGAAGTAAGTACTAAATCTTTGAAGAAAAAAAGGATTGTCATTTAAATCTTTTAAAAAGGTACATATCCTAACATTCGAACAACCGGCTCCTGTATGTATTGGTACTTATGTAACAGTTCTGATTTCCTGTCATGTTACTTTCATTTAACAGATACAAATGTCAACACCTGCTCACCTAGCCATTTCCTTCTTTCCACCTGGGGTTGCTTACTGTTCCTTTCATTCACTTCCAGGCATATGTTGCAGGAAAACATCTGTGAAAAAACAAAAACAAAAACTGGATCCGAATACTTTCTCCACCTTTTAAAAATTGTGGTAAAAAACACATAACATAAAATGTACTGTCTTTACCGTTTTTAAGTGTATAGTTCAGTAGTGTTAAGTGTATTTACATTTTTGTACAATGAATCTGAAGAACTTTTCATAGATGACTTTTGTTATGTTGGGGTTGTTTTCTGTTTTAGTTTGTTGAATCATGAATGGGTGTTGAATTTTCTCAAATGCCTCTTCTACATCAGTTAAGATCATGTGGTTTTTGTCTTTCATTATGTTAAGGTGGTACATTATATTGATTGGTTTTTGTTTTAGTTTGCTGGTATTTTGTTGAGGATTTTTATGTCAATAGTAAACAGAGATACTGGTTTTCAGTTTTTCTTTCCTTGTAGTGTGTTTTCTGGCTTTGGTATCAAGGTGAAATTGACCTTATAAAATACATTTGGAAGTGTTCCTTCTTTTATTTTTTTGAGTTTAAGAAGAGTTATATTAATTCTTCTAAAAAATTAGTGTTTAAAAAAATGTTTTGTAGAAATCACCAGTGAAGCATCTAGTCTTGGGTTTTTCCTTATTGGTAGGTTTTTGATTACTGATTAATTCTCCTTATTAGTTATAGGTCTGTTCATATTTTTATTTCTTCATGATTCAGTTTTAGTAGGTTATATGTTTCTAGGAATTTATCCATTTCTTCTATGTTTTGTGTTTTGTTAGTATATAATTATTCACAGGTAGTCTCTTTTTTATTTGTGCAGCATTGGTTATAATATCCTCTCTTTCATTTAAAGAAATCCACTTTTTTTTTTCAAATTAATGCTCCCACAATCTTTATTTGTTTTTTACATACATGTCTCCATATCACTGCAAAGAAAATCAAAAGCTTTTTTTATGAGTAATTTAAAAATTTACTGTCAAAATAAAAATCAGTAACTTGAATCTTGACAATTTCATTTCTTTAATTAACAGAAGTTTTTGGTAATACACTCCCAAGGTACACATTCTCAGATTATAAGGTTATATTTAATCTGTATTGTATTCACACACAAGAAATCCACTTTTTTTTTTAAAGATTTTGTTTATTTATTTGACAGACAGAGATCACAAGCAGGCAGAGAGGCAGGCAGAGAGAGAGGAGAAAGCAGACTCCCCGCTGAGCAGAGAGCCCAATGTGGAGCTTGATCCCAGGACCCTGAGATCATGACCAGAGCCGAAGGCAGAGGCTTAACCCACTGAGCCACCTGGGCACCCCAGAAATCCACTTTTTAATAGTTGTGAGAACATGTTACTTAAACTCTTGGAGTTCTTATCTCTTCATCTGTAAAATGGGCATGTTATGTATGGTGCCAGATTACCGTTCCCTATTTAACGTTATTTTATTCAACTATTTATGGTCACATTGTTGGTGCTTAATATATAGTAGTTAGTACTATTTTTCATTATTTGAGTCAGAGAAATTCCTCTCCCTTTATAGATCACAAATCCCTTTCTCATTCCTTTTCAAAAGAATCATGAGCTCTAAGCTTCATGTATATTATTAACATTCATTTCTTAGGAATTTTGAATCTTGCTGCTGTTTTGTCTCTTACTATTCTTATACAGATCTCGTTTTGATTGTATGGCTCTTCTGTGTACATGTTTAACTCAGTAAGAATATATTACTTACAGAAGTCTTTCATTATTCATTTCTTTATACATGACCATGGGCGGATACTTTACTAGTAGAATTTTTCTCTGAGGTAAGTATTTTTCCGACTGTATTTTCTATTAAGTGGAGTAATTCCATGGTTATTCCAGATACTATGGGATACTGTTTTCATATAACTATCCTGTAAATTTAAATAACTTGAGCCAAGTGAAAACCTATTAACTCCCTGTGTACCTGTTTTTAGTAGACGTGGTTTCAGTTTTTAGGATGGAAGTGAATATAGCTTTTTGGTGTTTTTTTTTTTTTTTTTCTTTCCTTTATGGACTGCTTTTCACGCATTGATTTACGGGTTGATTAAGCATAGTTGACTTTTAATTTTGAGCTGATTAAGCTGTCTGAAAACACTCATAAGACTGGATAATGTGTACACAAATTTTTCTTATTTAAATACCAACCCCAAAGTGGTATTTGGCTTTATGAACAAAGGGAAAAATACTTTGATTCCCCTTGTGGAAAACTACATATAGTTGAGTTTTATTGGCATTGTTGTTAACTATTGATTGTCCTATAAATCATAAAGGGTAAAATATTTACCTTTGCAGGGTAAAGAATGGAATTTGGGTATAGAGAGAGGAAATACAGCATTACTATACTTTCTTAAAGTTATCCAGAGTAATTGGGAAACTATGATTGAATTCAGCAACTCTTATCTTAAACCTAATTATGTAGTCTGAGGCTATTCAAGGGTAGAATTGCAGACTCTTGATTTGGGATTAGGTCAGCATAGATTTGATTTAGAACTTTATCTTTTGCATTGTCAACAAATAATCCCTTAATTTGAGAGGTTTACAACAATAAACATTAATTTCTTTCTCAGGCTAGGTGAGGACTGTGTGTTGGCCATAGCTTTGTTGGTATCAACTGGGCTTCATGTGTCTCCTGATTACTAGGCTTTGGCTGGTGAGCAGGCATTTTCTAGGGCATACTCTTCTCTTGTTAAGTCAAGAGGGATATAAGTAAACCACACCAGTATATTTAGACCCTCACATCCCCTTGACCAAAGCAGGTCAGAGGGCTCAACCCCAGTCAGTGAGGCAGGGAAGTGAATTCTGCCTCCAGGAAGGCACAGCAAGTGTAGGGAGGGGATGACATTAACAATAATTCAATGTACCATAAGAACCTATATCTTGGAAATACCATGGACTTTCTCTAGGCATTCCCATAATAAACTCAACATGTCAATTCAGACTAGAAAGAAATTCTTTCTTTCTTTTTTTAAAAGATTTTATTTGTTTATTTGCCAGAGAGTGAGAGAGCGCAAGAAGGGAAGCAGCAGAGCAAGAGGGAGAAACAGCTGTATGTACTTCTCCCTCAGCAGGGAACCCAACGGGGTGGGGGGCTCAATCCCAGGACTCTAGGCTCATGACCTGAGCCAAAGACAGAAGCTTAACTGACTGAACCACTCAGATGTCCAGAAATAAATTATTTCTGAATCAGAGAATTTTAGAAACAAAAGATTTTTTTTTTTTCAGTCATGGATTCCTTCAGAGTGATATTGTAAGTCGAGGCCCAAAGGTAAATAAGATTAAAGTGGGGGTGGGAAATCCAATGTACTCCCAGCTGACTGCTTCCTCTTTGCTTTCTTGGTTTCCCTCACTGTGGTTTCCTGGCAAATCCTAAGATGATTTTGCAGAACAGAATTTGAAAATCACCAGTGCAGCATTTCTCAGTGCAGGCTTTACAGATGTTTAGGGGTGTTAGGTTACAAGAAAATGTAAAACATTTGTGTAGGTTGCACAAAGTTAAGCAGAACTGCAGGAATTCTCAGAACCTTTACTATGTTAATGTTTCTTGCAAATCTCCAAGATGATTGTATAGGATTGCCAGAGTCAGAATTGCCCAAAATTTTGTGAAGAAACTTAGTGTTTTGGAACACATCTTAGGGACAGTTGCATTAAGGAACTGCTTTTATTTTTTTAAAAAAATATATATGGAGTAGGATGGAACAATTGGCTGATTTTTTTTTCAGCTTGTTAGTTGCAGTGAATGGATTAAAATTAAAATTCTCCCCACTCCTTCTCTGAGAGTCTTTGTTCATGTTGCTGAGTTTGTTCATATGACCAAGACATACTTTCACAATTATGTAGTGGTTCATGGAGTATTTTAACCTTTGAGAAAAGGGGGCCTCATGAATGCCTTTGTTAGGGTCCAATAAGAAGGAAATTGAGTTGAGTGACCATGAGTAACTGGTTTCACGAAATGAATGAATGATTCTGTGATCTCATCTAAGCAACTTAGGGGATAAACCACAATATTAGCACATGCTTAGGTGTTTTTTTTTTTCCCCAGTGAAATTAAGACTCCATTCATGAAGAAAATAATGGCTATTGAAAACTATAATTTTCCATAATACAAATTCTGCTCTTTTATTTTTTGTTCACAAATAAATGTCTGTTGTGCATCTGTATCATTTATGTCCTAGGATACTGTTTGATAGCTCTCTAAGCTATCAAATAATAGATAAATTTGACCCAATTCTTATCAGGAGCTGAATAGCTGTTACACATTCAGAGGGAGTGATCATCTTCAGTTTTATCTAAGGAAAATCCATGATATTGGGTGGTGGTGGAGGACAGAATGGAGGAGAGCCTATTCTTATATAATTACCTGTGATTTGAAAATCCAAAATTTCCAGGGGATTAAGATCTAAAAAAAATTGCATTAATAAGTGGGAAATAGCCAGAAAAATTAGGATGAACACTTGGTAGAATTTGTTTTATCTCTCAAAATAACTGTACAATACAAAAAGTAGAGACAGAAAATTGAGTCATAAGAAAGAGAAATTCTTTTTAATTTAACTTAGATTCTTTCATAAATACTGAGTAAGTGCAACTTCAGATTTTCCTCCATTGTTTTTATAGAGTAAGCATCATATTACTTTTATTTTTTACTTGATAGCTGTAAGAGGCAAGTGCAGTATTTATAATTTTATGAGCAGTTGCCTCAGGCATTAACGATTGAAATTGCAAAAGAGCAAAATAAAACTTTCCAGGTGTTTGTAAATGAAAGCCATATGTGAAGATAAAGTTCTGATTAGAATACAGATTAAAGGATGACATTGATTTTTCAAATGTACAGTTAAGGTCAAAATTTTTTTTAAGTGAGTACAAAGATCTTTGATTTCACTAAGTTTGTGCACCTCTTGAATGTTCCCCTGTTATTTAAAATAAGGAGCAGGCATGGCGATGTTTTACCAACTAATTTCCAATTTTGTAAAAGCTGTTCTAAGCTCTCCTTTTAGAAAGATTTTGTTCTAGTGTCCCTCTTAAAAGGTTTCTGTATTTTTCTCCACTTGACTTTTTTCTCTCTCAAACTGAAAAAAACTCAAATAAACCATTTTAAATTTGCATCTTAAACAAACAGAAAAGTTTGTACAAGTCACAAGTATACACTTACTGAAATTTTCACAAATAAGTTACACCATATAACCTACACCCCACAGACCCCTTAGTATTCCCTTCTATATGCTTACAAACTTTTGTATATATATAAAAGCAAAATCTGGGGGCCCATGAACCTCTAGTTAGGTCATTTCACAGTTTAGATTTTTTACCCTCCTTTGGGAATTGACATTTCAAATGTGATTATACATCATACCCCAATGAGTTTGTCTGCTTATTCTCTAAATACTTGAAATTACTTTGATTTTTCCCAGAGCTAGTTGTATCTACTAATGCTTGGAATTCTTTTATCATCTTGGAAACCTCTATCTTGAAACCTCTATCTCTAATAGGTGCCTGTATGAGTTTGTTTGCCCAGATTTCAACTATTATATTTGGATTGCCTAAATAGTAACCAAGATTAAATATTGCTTTCTTAGAAGTAGATAGATCAATATGTAAGTAATATCTGGGATCTTCTCTTCCTTCTTATTACCTTCTAGCTCTCTATTGGTTTTGTGAATAGTTACCTGTTGTATCACATGGAAGGGAAGGTCATTATGTTATTTTTCATAGTAAAACCAAGTAAAAAGAAAAGTTGATTTTAGGTTTTTTTGCCATTAGTGGTTGGACAATCATCCCTCTATAGTACTGTATGTTTATGTATTACTACAATATAATATATAATACTAAAGTTTAAATTTGTATTTAAAAAGATTAAAAAAGAATTGCTTGTGTTTTTCATATACTTATATATATATGTGTGTGTGTTTTCTTACAGATAGGGAGAACACACACATTCACGCAAAGGGAAAGGGACTAAGGTCCCCTGATGGGGGGGGGACCTCAATTTCCACCCTGAGATAATGACTTGAGCAGAGATCAAGAGTTAGACTGAGCCACCCAGGCGCCATGCTTGTATTTTTCTGTTCCATGTTCTTGGAATACCTTCCTTATATAAGAAAGGTAATTTTTGGTCTCCTTACTTAAAGAAGTTGGCCAACTAGCCCTATCATTTTTTCTTAGAACTCTGTTCTTTTCCTTGTAGAACCTACTGCAATATGTAAGAAAAGATTTGGAATTGTTACTTAATGTCAGTTTTCCTCTGTAGACTTAAGCTCATAGTTTTAGACCAGACTATATCTATTTTGTTTGTGAGTTTATCTGTAGTGCTGACCCTATGCTTGTCATATGGTACAGGTTTAATAAATATTTGTTGTATAAACAGATGACTTAAACACTATGATTGTATTCTTTACAAAAAGGATACTGTAGCTATTGGGCCTTCTCTTGGCATAACAGGAGCCATCTGCCTCCTATTTAGAGCTCAGCCACAACCCTGGGTCCCTCCCTAACCCTTCAAATCTGAGCTTTAAGTCCCTCTTCCTTCCTTCCCTCTGGCTCTGACCTTGGGCCCCATTCAGAGAACCTGGCTTGGGTCTTTCCTCTCTGTTGGAGCCTCCCATCTGGTTTGTGGAGATGGAGTGTTACAGATGTGGTGAATGCCCAGGGCCAAGTCTGTGAGCAGCTATACCCATATTCTTTGTAAACCAAAAGGCAAGAAGGTTGAAATGTGCAGCCTTAAGTCTGTTTCCTGTCACAATAAATTTTTAAATCCTTAATAACTCTAGGTTTGAATATTTGTGCTACGTTTCATGGGCTTGATTCAGAGAACGGCATCTACTCTTGAGCCCTGGCTAAGAGGCTGGGGTGCTACATTCCTCTGATAGACTTTCCTAGTACTCGCTGTCAGCCTCTTTGCCTGAAGTTTGACCACTGCTATCGCTGGATTTCCCATGACTGTTCAGTATGTCTTAGGGGATGGCCAATAAATTGAGGTCAGATTCCTGAATGTGAGTTGCTTACAAACTGTGGTTGCCGTATTCCGTTGGCTGCTATACCTTGGCTGCCAAATTTTATCATTCTGTTTGTATTCACGGTTTGGCCTTTCCTTCCCCCAGACAATATCACCTTCAAATTATGGTTTGTTTGTGTTTACCTTTTGGGCAGCAGGGCTGTGCATAGTGAGGTTCAGAGGTGACATTTGTGTTATTCATGTATTATATACTTCATCCTGTACCCCATTCATGATCTATCATAATAAGAAAGCAATCCAAAGTTACTAATACTCAGCTGGAATTGATGGATATCATTCTAAAAAATTTTTCTTTTCAGTGGTACTCACCTTTCGACATGGTTCAGCCTTCGACCATTAACATGGAACCCTGATCCTGGAAATACAGCCTTCTCTTTTTTTTAATTTAAAAATTATTTATTTATTTTTATTTTTAAAATTTTTATTAACATATAATCTATTATTTGCTCTAGGGGTACAGGTCTGTGAATCATCAGGTTTACACATTTCACAGCACTCACCATAGCACATACCCTCCCTAATGTCTATAACCCAGCCACCCTATCCCTCCCCCCAACCCCCTAGCAACCCTCAGTTTGTTTCATGAGATTAAGAGTCTCTTATGGTTTGTCTCCCTCCCGATCCCATCTTGTTTAATTTTTTCCCTCCCTACCTCCCACAACCCCTGCCCTGCCTCTCAAATTCCTCATATCACAGAGATCATATGATAATTGTCTCTCTCCAAGACTTATTTCACTCAGCATAATACCCTCTAGTTCCATAGACCTCATTGCAAATGGCAAGATTTTATTTCTTTTCATGGCTTCATAGAATTCCATTATGTGTGTGTGTGTGTGTGTGTGTATACATATACATATGTATATATATACATACTGCATCTTCTTTATCCAGTCATCTTTTGATGGACATCTAGGTTCTTTCCATAGTTTGGCTATTGTGGACATTGCTGCTATAAACATTTGGGTGCACATGCCCCTTCAGATCACTACATTTGTATCTTTGGGGTAAATACCCAGTAATGTGATTGCTGGGTCATAGGGTAGCTCTATTTTCAACTTTTTGAGAAACCTCCATACTGTTTTCCAGAGTGACTGCACCAGATTGCATTCCCACCAACAGTGTAGGAAGGTTCCCCTTTCTTTGCATCTTCACCAAAATCTGTTGTTTCCTGACTTGTTAATTTTAGCCATTCTGACTGGTGTGAGGTGGTATCTCATTGCGGTTTTGATTTGTTGGAAATACAGCCTTCTGCTTGTAAGTAGGGGTTGTTTTTCTGGGCAGGTGACTTTCTTGTTATTTCTTTTTTTTCTTTTTTTTTTTCTTTAAGATTTTATTTGTTTATTTGAGAGAGAGTGAGAGAGAGAGCATAAGAAGGGAGAAGTTTAGAGGGAGAAGTAGACTCCCTGTGGAGCAGGGAGCCCGATGCAGGACTCAATCCCAGGACTCCAGGATCATGACCTGAGCCAAAGGCAGTTGCCTAACCACCCAAGCCACCGAGGCTCCCTCTTGTTATTTCTGAAGTGCTCTTTGAGGTATTTGCTTCCATGGCCCAGGTTAAGGTATTCTGTTTTAATGGCATATGACTTATTTTCTTTTCATTTGAGATACTGTAAAGGGCCTGTGGTTCTAGGTCCCGTTAAGAAAGGAGTTGTATTTGGGTACCTGGGTGGCTCAGTCAGTTAAGTGGCTACCCTCTGCTTAGGTCATGATCCCAGAATATAGGGATTGAGCCCCACATTAGGCTCCCTCCTCAGCCAGGAGTTTGCTTCTCCCTCTGACTCCCCTCTCTTGTGCTCTATCTCTCTCAGTCTCTCTTTCAAATAAATGAAGAAAATCTTTTTAGAAAAAAAGTTTCTGCACAGTGAAGAAAACAATAAAAAAAATTACCCAATGGGAGAAAGTGTTTGCAAATGACATATATCTGATAAAGGGTTAGTATCCAAAAATAAATAAATAAATAAATAAATAAATAAGAAAGAAAGAAAAAAAGAAAGGAGGTGTATTGGCCTGGTATTACCTATTAGCATATAAAAGTAAATCCTCCAGAAGCTGGCAGTAAAGGTTAAGCATGTGTGGACCAGCAGAATTAATATGCAAGGCACAGAGTCAGGTTTTGCAGCCTCAGGCAGCACATCTTACCACATTCAACAAATTACAGAGTAGTTATTTAAAGGAAAAACTGGATGTAAATTACTTCATTTAATAATTAAGTTATTAAAATTAAAATGTGAGGAATTTGCTTTAAATAAAATAATTGGTATATTTGTTTTTTTCTTCCATAGTGTGATCATGGAACATGCCCCCTCTGTTTTTTTGACGGCTGTGCCAGGTTTTACAGAACGCAGATTTATCAGCTTTTGTGAAAAAACAGGCAGTTACTTGCTGCTGAGATCAGAGAGAGGGAGGCTTATGAAAGCTGATAAAATAATCAACCCCAGGACAAAAATAGATGTACACTATGTAGAGTAAAAACAAAATATTTTGTTATGGGGGATTATAATAATATTACTAACATACTGTATAAAGTTCTTCAAAGGAAATATGGTAGATCCTGTTGGTTATTATTTTCAACACCCTTTCCCACCCCTTTCTCCCTTGGGCACTTTAACTATAGAAGTGGCAGAAGTTAAATACAATTTCTCTAGCTTCTCTTGAAGCTAAGCATGTGACGTATTTCTAGTTAACGAAACCTGGGAGTGGGGAGGTGGGAATTGGTCAGAGAATGTAGCACTTTTAGTTCATTCTGCTTGTTAGGTCCCCTCAGTTTCTTCTCTAAGTAAATAACCACGAAGTAAAGCTGTGGAAGATGCAATAAAGCTTTTAAATGGCACCAAAAATCATGGGTGTCTCTGACTCTTAGAGTCTTTTAGTGATTTTCCGACTCTGGAAAAAAAAACAAAAAACCTTCATCTGTGCCTAGCAGCTGTTACCATACTTTCACATATCTTATACCATTTCACATTCTAAGGAGTTTTGAATTTTTTTTTCTCCTAGGTGACCCTTCTTTTCAAAACTTTTGATGTGGGGTTTAAATATTACAATTTAAAGGTATTGATTGGTTGAATGAGTGAGGCGGGGAGGGTATATGTTGTGCTGTTGAGAGGTAAGATGGCTCCAGGAATATTTTAATTCAGCATTGTTCATAGCAGCACCACACGAAAATATATTTTAATTAATTAATTATTAATTAGTTTATTTATAGCAGATGATGTATTTTAAAAGAAGTTTTTGAATTGAAACCTGGCTTCATTATCCTTAAAAATGAAACTAAGAATGAAGGAAGCATTAACATTTATGTACTATATTTAAATTTCTTCTTCCACATTTTTTATGTGAATATGATGCCCAAGTGAGATATCACCATTTGACATGGTTTGGACATTTTGCTGTCTTGCTTTATTTGTTCTTCTGTGAGAAGAACATTATAATTAAACTATCAGCCAATTCTTCCTTTTACACTGTTTATCTTTATCTGTAACTTAGCTAAATGTACTGTCATTCAAAAAATATTTTCAATTAAATATATATAATGCAATTACACAAAATAAATAGAAAACTTCTTTACATATCCACACAGAGGGGATTGAGATGATTGTAAATATTGTTTGAGTAATTCCCAACTGGTAGTTTTTAAAAGAGATCTCTAAACGAAAATAAAAACAAAAACAAAAAAAACCCCTAACAACTTTAGTAATTGCTTAAATTAAGTCAGAAATAGGTAAGACCTTTTTTATTAAATTGAAAAAACTAGCTGAAATGCATACATAGTCTCATTTTTAGGGGATGGCATGAAATTTATTTTTAAAAATTACTCTTAAATTTTGAATTGGTAGAAATGTTTTTAAATAAATATACAATTTTAAAGTACAGTAGCAGTTGCAATTAAAGTTCCTTGGACGGATAAAAATACCTGTTGTGCATATGTTCTTTAATTTTTTTTTTGAAATATTTGGGAGCTCCTTGAACATAAAGCTTATTAAGTTATACAACCTACATATTAACATATTATAGAATACATTTATGATGCAACTGATAAAGACTGTTATTTTTCTTTATCAACATATAAGAGATTCCATTGCAGATATGAAGAACTTCGGTATTTTAGTGGCTGAAATTCTAAAAGCTTGACCAGAAATGAAAGATTTTATCTAGATTAAAAAGTAAGAGAATTGGGTGCCTGGGTGGCTCAGTCGGTTAAGTGTCTATCTTCAGATCATGTCATGATCCTGGAGTCCCGGGATCAAGTCCTGCATTGGGCTCCCAGCTTTGCAGGAAGTCTGCTTCTCCCTCTGACCTTCTTCCCTCTCATGCTCTCTCTTATTTGCTCTGTCTCTTAAATAAATAAATAAAATCTTTAAAAAAAAAAAGTAAGAGAACTGATATTTCCTCATTTTGGGCCCTCACAGGCCTATGCCTTTCTCTGTCCTATTGAGTTAAACCTTATTCTAGTATTATTTCTATTTGACTAGAATGCTTTAACTTTATTTATCAAATGTGGTATTTATGCATTTACAAAGGTAAATATTAACTTTTATTGAAAGCTGCTGGAATTTCCTCTTCTATTAGTCTGTTCAGAGAAGTGGCTATGATGTCTGCATTTTGTATAGATGCCCAGGAATCAGCCTTAACATTAGTACTTTTATCTCTTGGGACATATTCCAGAGTTTTCTAAACAGTCTATACAGCCATACAAAGATTATTGTGGTTTTTAATATTTCTCCCAGCAATTCCCTTGACTGAATTGTTAATTAATCCAGTTTCTCCCACATTGGTGATATCATTGTAAACTGTGAAGGCCATGAAGGCTAAGTTTTAGGTTAAGCCCTAAGAAAGCTTCAGAAGAAAGTCTTCTCCTACAAGTTCTATACTCAAACTTTGAGAAAACAGTTGTTCTTTAGCCTTTGCTATATTACTAGCAGATGTTCACACTGTTAAATTTTGAAAAATGGCAATAGTTGAATTAACTTTATGAATCTGTGAGGTCAGAATCAATGGAATCTGAATTCATTCAATGAGGCTCCAAGAGACTCTTTCCACTTTTCTTCCATGATTAGAATATGGTAAAAGAGTTCATTAAATATTAATTTTATCTGATATTTATATATTCTTCTAGTTACCCATTTCTAGTCGGTTGCTAGACTGTGTTAACCATGGTTTCGGATTTACTTTTTTTCTGTGTAGATAGCAGATGACATTTTATTACATTTGTTCAACACATTAGTTACATATCTATGTTGATGCCTAGTGCATTCTGGGAAATAAAATGACTTTTTGTAACTTCCAGTTGTCTATTGCCCTTAAAGAAAGTAGGATGTCCAGTTTATTTGTTAAGACTGCTTAGTAAGAGGTGACATGGCTAAATAATTGGTGAAATTTGAATATAAACTCTGATTAGTTGACAGCCTCAGTGTTAAATTTCCTAAAATTGTTTATCATACTGGATCTGTGAAAGAGAATTCCTTTTCTGAAGATATACATATTGAGGTATTAAAGGGTTAATAGGTAAAATGTCTATGATTCACTTTCAAATGGTTCTGGAAAATTTTTTCATATACATACACATACATATAAATAGAGAGTGAGAAAGATGAGGCAAATATGGCAAAAAATTAACAATTGATGAATCAGGGTGAAGGATACACAAGTACTTTGTGTAATTCTTACAACATTTCTGTAGAACTTCTTTAGTACTAAAAGATAAAATGTGTTCTCAAATTAAAATTTCAGCAAAAATGAATGTATGTTTATGGCCACCAGAGAGGCATACTCCTTTCTAATCAGTGTATTATATTTCTGTATTTTAAAATAATGAGAAAGCATATATATGACTTTTTAGGACATCTGAAAGCAAGAAGTGAGACTTCCATTATGGCTTTGGGGACTGCTGATAGTTGGTGCAGGAAATGAATTCCATGAGCACTTCCTTCCTGTCAAGACTGAGAACAAGCAGCCCTAGAGAGCTGCCTCTTCAACTCGACACTGTGGAGAAGGTAAGGATTTTATTTATTTCTAGGTTCTTCCTTCTAGTTAAGAAATCAATTATGTCAAAGTGCTAATCAAATTCCTTCATATACAATTATAATTTTAGGGTATAAATAAGTGGAATGCCTTAAACATGGCATACTCAAAAATCTTGATTTTTTTCCTAATAAAATATGAAAGCTTTGCATTTAAATTAGGGTTTTGTACATAATAAAATGGAACACTTTTAGTCACTTATACAATTATTTGACTTCAAAGATTAGATTAACTGTGATTAACTATCTCAGTTTTTCCTAACCTTTATTTCATGTAGTTCATACTTTTCAATAATGATAATTTCTTACATGCTTTCATGAATCATATTTAATATTTATGCTTTTGCAAGACTTTCAAAAATTAGGAAAGAAAATTCCCATCAGACTGTATGTTGGCAAATAGGACTGTTGTGTTGTTAGCTCCTATGAATTAAGGCAGGTAAAGTGAGGATTAGTAATCAGCATTAGACAAATGGGGAAAAATGAGGTGCAGAGGACTGAAATAACTTTTTCAAAGTAAAATAATCTCTACTTGAGTTTATGATGTAATTTATGGCATCAAGCAATAGAATTTTTTATAAGACTTACAAATTCTCTTAATTATAATGAGTTTGTAGTTAGACATGTAGTCATCTTTGGTCATTCTTTCTATTTGTTTATACTAAGTTGCAATTCAAAGGACATAGTATTTTTTGCAATTGAAACCTATAGAATCCCTGCTGCTTTGTAATTGCCAATGGGAAATACTCTGAAGTCAAATTACGGAGTTTTAATAATATTGTGATATTTTGATTATGATATCTTAAGTGTTATGTTTTTAGCAATATAGTTTTGAGTCTTCTCATTTAGAAAAGCTTTAAAGATCATCACTTTGAATATCGACTTATTTCTAAAATCAAAGTATAATACTCACCTAATACTGGTACTGTCATCTCATGTTGCAAGAAATGTTGGAAGTCCTACATGGTGTGCTAAGAAAGGATCTGATTCTTCATATCTCTCTGGATGCAGGTCCTCAAGGTTCAATCTTGCCATATCTTTTTGAATATTTCCTTACTCTTGGTTACCCAAATATTCTTCTGAGTGTTGAAGTCTACGGTTTCTATTCTGTACCCTCCTGTATCCTTTGAGTTGCCACTATTCTATTGTATGGAACACTATTTCTCCTCAGTCTCCTTATTTCCTCCTCCTTCTTTTAAAATTGGGTTTAAAATGGCTTCCATCTTCACCTCCATAAGTAAAGTCCCAACTCATGTGGGGATATTTTCTATTATTTCTCCATAATGGCAGGTAACACAGAATTAGAAATTTCATAATTAGGTATATAATGAAAAACATTTAGAAAAAGAAGTTTCTATGATGACTCAGGCCAATCTCAATGAAACCATCAATATTTTCAGCTTTAATCTTCCTCTTCAATCTTTTCCTGGCTAAAAATCTTTCTAGCATCCCCATATTTATTTTCTTAATCAATACTGTAGTCAAAGTGAATACCTAACTGGGAACATATGCAGTACACCTTTAGTCTCTTAATGTCAGTTTCAAGTATTGCAACACTTCTGAAAGGCAGCTTGATAGGGAGGAAAAAGAAGAAGAAGGAGAGAACAAAAGCTTGAGGAGGCAGTAGGGGCTGAATCACAAAGACCCTCACATGCTATGTTCCAAGGAGGTTAAAAAAAAGGTATTAATGCTAAAAGGAGAAAACCTCATAATGTCTAATGGAATTATAGAGAAGGTCAATATTTTGGATTGATCAAATGACACAACAGTTGAATTAAACATAAATATCAGATGATGCTTTTCAGACTTTGAACTGTATACAGATCACTTGGGAATCTTATTAAAAATGCAGATTCTAAGTCCGTGGGTTGAGAGTGGAGCCTGAGATTCTGTATTTCTAACAAGCTCTAAAGTGATGCTGGTTGCTGCTAGACCGTGGGCATACTTTGAGTAGCATGGTTTTAGAATACGCTAATCTATTTGCATTGAAATATACATTTTACATGAAGACCCTTTATGAAAAATTTTTAAATAACTTCAAATATACCTGATCTTAGTATGTAGATTAAAAAGAAAGAAAGAAAGATGTGCAATGGAGAATCAACCAATTAAGCATGAATTTTAAAGGATTCAAGTAAGATGACAAGAATCCAAAAGAAAGTAATTAGTTTTGAAGTACTAGAGAATATGGCTTTACATTTCCATCAGGGTAAACAGAAATAGCACACATTGTATTCATACATAGTTTTAACTTCTAGAGAAGAGGATCTGAATCATTTGTTTGCTCATGTTGTTATGCCAAGGTTCATAAAGTTTCTTCAGCAGGTAAATCTATGTGCCCTTGTCATAATCATGGCCTTCTGCTAACCCAAGTATTTTTTCTCTAGAAACTTGAAGGTTGGGCCCTGAAGAACATTTACAACTAGTCTTTTTAGGTTTCTAACATTGATATTTTTCAGTCCTATGTTTCTTTCAAATTTGATCTGTTAATTCTGAATGATGATAATACATATTTACATATATATTTATATATGTTCACATATATTTAATCATTTGTATTTGTATAATGCTTTAAATGTTTTCCACATACTCTCATTTGATGCCCATGATGTTCCTGTGAGTTTGGCTATTTTCTCCCATTTTATTAAGAAGGAAACAAAGGCTTGAAGATGTCAGGAAACTTGTCCAGGATCAGGTAGTTACTAAGTGGCAAAGTCAGGATTCAGATTTAGGTATTTGGTTTAAAATCTTAGTTTCTTTACACCAGGACTTATTTCTTTTTGTCATATAGGACATATAGAGAGATGAACTTCTTGTCAAGTTAAGAGAATAATTTCTAAGATAGCTTAAACAAAGACTGTAGAATGAGAACAGAAAAAAGCTTCCCGAAAACTCTGGCCAACAAGTCACCTCCAGAGTTGAGATATATTAACTCTGATAAAATAGCAAGTTTTGACATATAGCAGACAACAGACAACAGGAAGAGACCCAAAGCTTGTAGGTGTACAGACTGGAAATAAATTACTTTTGTCAGTGAAATCCTAGTTAACTGGGTTTTCCTTTAAAGTTCAATCTCCCTTAAAAATGAAAAAAAAAAAAAAAAGAGAGAGGCAAATTTTATTTTAAAAATTATTTAAAATAAACAGTGTTGGCTGAGCTAAATAGCTGTTACTCATTGTGGTAGACTTTTTATATCTTGTTAAAAATTCAAATTTCTGTTTATGTATGTGTGGTTTCACAGTTTAATGTGTATGTATTATGTAAATTATAAATGCCATATATTCCTCTAATTGGGTTCTTTTTTGTTTCCTGCTTCCTGAACTATTTTTAAGGAGACTTGGGCATTGTTCATCTTCACTTCCTTGTAAACATCTCTGCCACCTAGTGGACTACATGATATCTTTCAGGTTGAGTCATTAGGTATGTGGTTAAACACCAATATATAAAGTGCTCCTATGTCACGCTAAGTGAACTAGGAAGTAGAGTTGGGATGTCTGTAAATCCTGGATTTATATGTTAAACTGTGCTAAGGTAAATTGAGAGGCTGGCCTGTACTTAGTTATTTTGTACCTTGAGATCTCTACATACCGAGAGAAGTGGCTTCTGTACTCTAAGTAGCTATTTTGGTTAGCTTACTGAAATGAGCTACGAAGGAAAGGTCCCATAAGAAATGGGAGGAAAGACTCTTAGGACCAGGGATAAGTGTTTGAGGAAGTAGTTCTGATTCTTGGTGTTGCCAGTAAGAGATGATGGAACTCTGGTAATTTGGTTTTATCTGGGAAACCAGCTGGAAAACTTGTTTGAAGAGCCAGCCCTTGGGTCTGGTCATATTTTATCACAGGTGTAATGAAATAAAACTATGTCATTACTATTACCAACTTAATAAATAACATTATTATTACTTGAAATTATCATCTAGTTTGCATGTTCTGTTTTATCTTTGTAACTACAACACAAGTTGTTCTCAAAGTTTTTGCCTACGGGTGTGTGGGTGGCTCAGTCGGTTAACTTGGTTGTGGCTCAGGTCATGATCTCATGGGTCGTGAGATAGAACTCTGCATTGGGCTCCATGGTCAACTAGGAGTCAGATTGAAGATTCTCTCCTTCTGCCCCTCTACCAACTTGTGCTCTCTCACACTCTAAAAATAAAAAATATTAATTTTTTTTTTGGCCAAATGTAATCTAAGATTAATTATTATGAAAGTGCTGGGAATGGAATCCTTGTGGTATTGAATGTATTAGTGCTAGGGGTTCACTTTTGGAAATCTGATTTTCAGAAAAATTGGCAAATTCAGAGGTAACCCCCCCAAACCAAAACCATTTGCCAGCCAATGCAGAAAATGTAATTGAATTGAGATTATTTTAATGTAGAGGTAAAGATTTAAAATGAAGTAATTATCTCCCATTATAGCTATAGTAATATTGGAAGAATCTACATAGTTTGGGGAGCACATTAGCAAGGACATTCTTGAGCATTGTATGATCTCATCTGCTTCTTATAATATGCACACCAAAATCATTCTGAAATTAGAGACCGAAGTTTTGGTTTGGAGTTTAGAATTCAAATTCAAATAAAGTATTTGTTTTAAAGTTGTCTTTCCTAATATAATGTCAGGGAAATTCAAGTTCTCTAGAACTCTTTTAAAATCTGACACACACGTGCACACGCATCTATGGACACAAACACTTTAACATGAAAGATGGAGCTAGGCAAGAAACAGTTGCCTTTCACTGCTTGGGTTTCAGCTCCTGGCCCTTTGATCTGTGGGATAACCTGTGTAATGTTTTCTGGGTCCCCTGGATTCTGACTTTGCTCTAGTTACCTAACTTACTTTTGACCTTTGTTGAATTTTCTTCCTTGACTCAAGACTTGGCTCTTCAGTTGATTTAATTGGGTTGGACACACAAGAATACCGTGACATAAGTTTGGAAACAGAAATGTCAATAGAGAAGTAGTCTACTTATTTGTAAAAATGCAGTTGCTACTACTTAGTTATAGTTTTTCCATGTTTAATTATTATTATATTAAATACTTTCTTATCACAAAGATAGTAAGTATATATATTGCTAGAAATTTTAGAAAATACATTAAATTTCAAAGCAAAAAAGGTGTAAGTCTATGTCACATGGAGAAACATGGACAAATAGAACTAAAAACCAGTTTTCAGCACATAAGCACAAATTTTTATTTATTTTATTTTATTTATTTATTTTAAAAAGATTTTATTTATTTATTTGACAGAGACACAGGAAGAGAGAGAACACAAGCAGGGAGAGTAGGAGAGGGAGAAGCAGGCTTCTTGCACACAGGGACCCCGATGTGAGGCTCCATCCCAGGACCCTGGATCATGACCTAAGCTGAAGGCAGTCACTTAATGACTGAGCCACCCAAGCACCCAAGCACAAATTTTTTAAACAAAAATAGGATGATACTATTTATTTTTTTTTACTTATGATCAGATGCACATTTCCCCATGTCCTTTTATTTTCCTACAAAATCATTTTTCAATGGCTATAGAATAAACCACTGTGAATATAACTTAATACTTCCTTACTTTAGACAAATCTAGTTATTTGAATATTTTTTCTATTTTAATAATATTGTGTGAACATCTTTGTATATATATAGATTTGGTAGACTTAGAATATTTCTGTAAGATATATTCCTAAAATCTAATATTTTCAAAGTATACATTCAGAGTAGACACATAGTTCCAAAGTGTAGCTATTTTCACATTTAAGAGTAAACTTAGAGATTTTGAATCTTTTGTGGGGAAGACCACTCTGTTTTGATAAAGTTCGATTATAATCAGAATGAGCAGAAAACTTATTATATGGTTTCTTTTTCCACTTAACATGCAAGTCATTATTCTGATTTTTATTGTTTTATGCCTTCTTTGGTTTGGTCTTTGTTTACTTTTGGATTTTTGTTTGTTTATGGTCCAAAAAATGAAAATTCTTGGGGCAGGATTTTTTTTTTTTTTCTGCCAAAATCTGGTGCAAAATTGATGATATATGAAACAATAGAGCAAGTAAAATATGTTGTTCTTACATAGAAAATGTTTCTAGTTTGCTTCATTTGATCATTTTTCTATAAAATGTTTATTAAAACCTTCTCAAGCATATCTGGAATTGAAACTAAAACAGCAACCTCAGCATGTACAGTGAGGGTATAGACTTGTTCAGCCTTCCCATAAAGGCACCAGATAAAATCCATCTTGTAAAACAAGGTAACAGTTAAAATTATTCCATAGCAAATGTACTGTGCCAGGTCTCCGTGCCAACTCATAAATATTTCCATCCACATAGACTTTCCAAAGGATAGTTTTCCAGTTGCAATTAAACTCCAAGCTATTGCATATTTTGGGGCTTCAGTAATTTTGCCTATATACAATTAAAATTTTGAAAATGGTATTCTTAATTGATTATCACTATAATAAATTCTTCTTAAAGAAATGTGCCTTCAAGTCTTAGTTATCCCTATGTAGTAAGCTATATACCAAATCTGAAGACCTCCATTTTAATAAGGTAGTAGATACTTTCCATAAGGTAGTAGATACTTTCCATTTTTCCATAGATAAACCCATAGAGGAGAGCTTCAGACACAATGGTTATAGTAAGAAACACTGATAAATTCATTAAAACCAAAGAGTAATATGATGATCCCAATGTCAAAATAGCAAAAGCTCAGACGTTTAGTTCTAAAGAAATGCAAGCATTTGGACTTCCTAAGTTTCCTGTGGCAACTAAGTTTTTATGATTTTATGCCTTGAAACAACTAGACGTCTTGGGAAATGCCCTGCCTGTCTTTCTTTGTAGGTCTATTTTATCTTTATGGTTATTTCTTTAAAATGTTCATAGCACATTAAAAATTCTTTTTTATTGAATGCCCACTATGTTCCAGGATCAGTCCTAGATGCTAACTTAATTTAATCCTCACAATAATTCTATGAGAGCACTAATGTTATTCTTGTATTACACATAAGAAAATGGAGGGTCAGAGAAGTTGAGTAACATCACCAGTGTCACACAGCTTAGAAACAGAAAAGCTAAGTTTCAGACTTAGTTCTGGAAGAAATAAATGCTACAAATTAGATTCTTGAGAGTAGGCTATTGTCTGAAAGGAACAAAGTATAAAATAAAGTACTGATAAACACCATTTTATCTCATTTTTGTTTCCATATATTTATGTTTTGTTTGTAGGAAAACTGTAAATGAAAATGGCAAAATAAATCCTGCATCGAGGCTACTTTTCATATATTTTTTTGTTGGTGCTCATGAAATCTAAATTTGGAGAGAAGAATCAGAGCTGTAAAGATACTTAAAGTTTAAAGATTCTTTCTGGCTATGCAAGTAGTTTGTTCAAATAAGTATTTCATATTCTTTCAATAATGTTTTAATGATTATACCATTCTATCTTAAAGTTTACTACCATTTGCTTTCTATTAGAAAATCATTTTAAATTAAGGGCCCCTTTAAGATGAAAAGTCCTTAGACAGTAAGAAGTTAATAAATGAGAGAATATTCTTTTGTATTTCACCAACCTGAACCTATAGCAAGGATCTATATAGGTGAAGATTAAAGTATAAATTACTCATCTTTTTACATTTCTTTTCTGTCCTCTTCCATGGCACAGCTATTACCCAGTGTAGAGAATGTACTCTTTTAGCCTCTTCCAAAGTACTTATGTCTACTGAAGTGTGTCCAGTAATAGAAGGTAATTTACTTCTATTTGAAGCTAAAATAAAAGCTGATCAGGCCAGTATGACTCAAGCTACCTGCCAGTCACATTCAGAGGAACCAAAGAAGCAGTAAGTCTCCACAAAGTTCAGGTGAATTCTTGCTGCCCTGGAACACAGTACTTTATAAACTGTTTTGTATAGTGTTGAATTTCTATATTTATTCTGTTTTCTCTAAACAAATGGCATTATTACCCAAAGAAGGCTTAAAATGCCAAAATTAACTGGTGTCAGTGGAAAATTCCACTAGCGATGAGTGGAAGATTAATCATCAAGGAAATAATTAGCCTTGGTTTAATGCACTGGAGTTTAAGAAGACAGGTAGCATTTTTGAGCTGCAACATGGCTAGCAGGCAGCATTTTGCTCTTTCTTAGTAATGTTGTGGAGAAAGAAAACTGGATTTGGAGTATGAAGATTTGAGCTTTAAAAGGGGAGAGGGAAAGGGAGAAAATGTTTTTTGAAGACTTCGGTGAGCAATAGTCATGGAGTTAAGAGTGTTCATATTTTGTCTCGTTAAATCTTCACAACACTGAAACTCAGAGAGGTTAGGAGATTTGTCCTAGGTCAGAGCTAGAAAGCAGCAGCTATAGAATATAACTCTATGTGAATCCAAACCTGGACCTCATCTTCTACTCTTCTTATTTGGATATAATTATATACAGTTGATCAAGGAGAAGGATAAAATCCATCCTGAGTGTCACCTGCTTCAAAATCATTTTGGAAATTCCCAATCTCATTCCAGACTTAGGAACCAGAATCTTGGGGAAGGGCCTGGAATGTGGCAATTATAACAAGTCCCATGGTGTGCTTTATTATGCACATTAAAATATGAGAGCTGTTATTCTTGAAGAGGGCATGAAGACTGGAAAAATGTAGATTGAAAAATGATACTTGAACTCTTTCATCTCTCAAAGTTACTCAAAACCAACTGTAATACACAGGTTCCTGTGAAAGGGAAGCAATATGAAAATAAACCAACAGCCCCAGTGACATAAAGGAAGCCTGTGGGAATACGTGGATATTCTTTGGTAGGTACAGTCAGCCAAAAGCCAGACAGGAAATCTTTTGCTCAAGGTCATGACAATTCTTGTTGTCTGAAAAACTCTCAACTATATATTATATTTTTCACACACTGGAGGATAGACATATCTATTTGGATTTTAGTTTGTAACTGGCTGATCAACAGGGAGATGCAAGTGAAATCATGGAATAGAGGAAAGATCCTGGATTTTCAAGAACTACAGACTTGGGATTGAATGTTTACTGGATGCTTGATGTAATTAAAATTTTGTGGCCTCAGATTTTTATCTTTAAAAAGAAATAATAATAATATCTAAGAACCTTATTATGTTGCTATGAGGATTAGAGAGAAATGTGAAACATATGACACCAAGTCTGGTACAAAGGAAATAGTTAATGGTAACCGATGTCATCATCATTAGTACCATTTGTTATAAAAAGTAAATAGGAGTTAAATGTGTTCATTACATACATGTATGATATTTAAGAGAATCAACTGTAGTGTGTATGATGGTTAAGCCATTGAATAGAGGGATATTATCTGGTCTTGAATTGTCCAGAAGAAGCCAATCCATTCTATAAATAATATCTGTTCTTCATCGTATGTCTTGAAAGATTACTGAGAATCTTGAAATTGTAGCTTAATATTGCCAAAACTTTTCTTAAATCTTTGTTGCATATAACACTTCATATTTCTGACATATGTCTAGAACAAAAATTCTACCATGCTCCATGTCTCAGTTTTAGTATTTAGCTTTTAGTTTTGTTCTAAATGTCAAAAGACAATTTAGACTCTAGAAATCTTAGTTTGGTAGTTTAACCAACTTAACTTAGTTTGGTAGTTGTATCTGTCAGATATATGATTGACATATTTTAGCCAATCACTTTTGTTCTAAAAACAACTTGAAAGTTATAGGTGTGTAACTTAAAAAAACACAATATTTTAACTTGATGGTATTCCTAACTACCTGTACTTAAATTACTAATTCTGTACAACATTTCTTGTATGTAACATACCATTTTTCTCAGGGAAAACCTATTTTAAGTTGGGTCAAAAAATATCAATAGCATTTATGTAATTATCATATCACTAGTGCCTCATGAAACAAAATTGTGGGTATGATTTGCTTGTTGAAGTTATGATGTTGTTTCTGGGAGGCCTATTAAAATGGGTGTACTTAAACTTTGAATGAATTAGGTAGGGAAAGGAACATCTTAGGAAAAATCCTTGTTTATAAAGCCCTGTTTATTCAGACTCTTCATATCTGTATATCTTTTTAATTCAAATAATTATTGCTGAGAGAGTGATAATAAAAATCAGAAACTCTCTGACACTTCTCCCATGGAAATGGATACTGAAAATTGTGTATTTATAGAAAAAGAGCTTAAAAAGTCTGATCTTGTTAGTTTTTTACCCATAAAGCCAATCATAGGGGAGGCTTCCAGCAGTATCCAACTTTTTGTATATAGCTGAGTAATCTCTCTAGTCTGTCAGCTAGAAATTTATTTTTACTCATTGCTTTGGTACTAATTATACAAGCCAAACAGTCCATGGGAAATTGCAAGGCTCCAATCTGCTTATTCGTGATATTTTTAAATTATGTTATAGGTGGCATTTATTATACTTCTATCACATTTCAGATTTCTTAAAAATGGATAAAAATATGTGAAAATATTTTAAAAATTTCTATTATGATTTCTTCTTTGACCAATTAGTTAGTTTCTAAATACACAGAATTAAAATTTTTTTGTTAGTAATTTCTAACTTAATTGCTTTCTTGTTGCAGAGTGGGATTTTGTGTAACACATTCAACTTTGGGGAGTTGTTTTATGACCTTATACATAACTGATTTTGTAAATGTTCCATGTGTGCTTGAGAAAAATTTGTACTCTAATATTTGGTTCTATTTATTCAGTATTAGTTATGTCATTAAAATTTTCTACAGTAGGGACGCCTGGGTGGTTCAGTGGGTTAAACCTCTGCCTTTGGCTCAGGTCGTGATCTCAGGGTCCTGGGATCAAGCTCCACATCGGGCTCTCTGCTTGGCGGGGAGCCTGCTTCCCCCTCTCTCTCTGCCTGCCTCTCTGCCTACTTATGAGCTCTGTCAAATAAATAAATAAAATCTTAAAAAAATTTTTTTTCTACAGTAGCTGATTTTTTATCTGCTCAATCCATCAATTGTTGGAAGAGATGTTAAAATGTCTTATGCTGGCAAAATATTCTAATTCTCCTATTGTTACTTTTTTTTGTATATTATCAATTTCTATCTATTTACTATAATATCAACTTTTTTTATATTATCAATTTTTAAATAGCTTTCTTGAATATAATTCACATATATAGTCCATTCATTTAAAGTATACAAATCAGTGGTCTTTAGTATATTTACAAATAAATACAACCATCACTGCTATCAATTTTAGAGCATTTTCTTCTCAAAAAGAAACACCATACCTTTTACTATCACCTTCCTGTCCCCCATTACTCCAACTGGTCCTAAGCAGCCATTAATTTGCTTTCTATTTCTATGGGATTTCCTGTTCTGAACTTTCATGTAAATGAAATCATATAATATGTGGACTTCTATCACTATTTCTTTCATTTAGTATAATGTTTTCAAGGTTTATTATCCACATTGTAGCATGTGTGAGTATTCATTCCTTTTTAGGGATTGATAATATTCCATTATATGGAATTACTACATTTTGTTTATCCATTTGTTCACTGATGAAGATGTGGATTGTTTCTACCTTTTAACTATTATGACTAATGCTGCTTTAAACATTAATGTACAGTTTTTGTGTGTGGATATATGTTTTCTTTTCTTGGGTGTATATATTTAGGAGTAGAATTTCCAAGTCATCTGATGCCTCTTTGTTTAATCATTTGAGCAAATGCCTGACTGTTTTCCAAAGTGGTTACACCACTTTACATTCCATCTACCAGTATATGAGGATTCCAATTTTTTTAAAGTCTTTATCAACACTTGTTATTCTATAACTTTGATTTTAGCTATCCTAGTAGGTATGAAGTGGTATCTCATTGTGGTTTTTATTTGTATTTTTCTGATACCTAATGATGCTGAGCATCTTTTCAAGTGCTTATTGGCCATTTTTTTGGTGAGACTCAATATCTTGTTTATTTGGCTTGCTTTTACAGATCCAATGCCTGACACAGAGTTGGAGCTTAATAAATATTTGTTGAATCAAGCAGTAAATTTAAAATAAGTTTAAAATACCAACTAATTTATGTAAAATTCTTGATATATAGTAAACACTAAAATGATGGCTGACACTGAATTTTTTTAATGTTTCAAGTTGTTAAATCCTCTAAATTCTAACATATAGTATAATATTAGTTTCAGGAGTAAAATTTAGTGATTGATCACTTGTATATAACACCCAATGTTCATGACAAGTGCCCTTCTCAATATCCATCGTACATTTAGCCCATTCCCTTGCCCACCTCCCCTCCAGCAACCCTGTTTTGTTTTTCTTTTTTAAGATTGCTTTAGTTATTTGGGTTTTGTTGTGGTTCCATCCAAATTTTAGGATTGTTTATTCTAGTTCTATGAAAAACGCTATTCGTATATTGATAGGTTTCATTAAATTTGTAGATTGCTTTGGGTAGTATAGACATTTTAACAGTACTTGTTTTTCCAGCCCATGAACATGGAATGTTTTTCCATTTCTTTGTGTTGTCTTCAATTTCTTTCATCAGTGTTTTATAGTTTTTAGGTTACAGTTTTTTACCTCTTTGATTAAGTTTATGCCTAGGTATTTTATTATTTTTGATGCAAATTTGACTTGTGGTTGCCATTAGATTTACATATAACATCTTATGTTGTGGTTGTGGTTACCATTACATTTGAATATAATGTCTTATGCATATACTAGTCTATATTAAGTTGATGGCCACTATATTAAGTTGATGGTTGCATTCTAAAAGCACTAAATTTTTGCTCATTTCTCCCCACATTTTAGGTACATGGTATCATAGTTTACATCCTTTTCTTTTGTGAATCTCTTGACCCATTTATTTTTATATATATATATATATATATATTTGTTTATGTATATGTATAAATTTTAATTATATATTTTAATTTTACTGCTTTTGTCTTTCCTGCTTTTCTTCTGCTTACAGTCTTTCCTTTCCAATCACAGAGTTGCCTCTTTAACATTTCTTAGTGGTGATGAATTTCGTTAATTTTTTTTTTGTCTGGGAAATTCTATCTTTTCTTCTATTCTAAGTGGTAGCCTTACTGGATAGAGTATTCTTAGCTGCAGGTTTTTTTTTTTTTTTTTTTTTTTTTCTTTCAGCACTTTCATTATATTATGCCACTCTCTTCTGGCCTGCAAAGTTTCTGCTGAAAAATCAGCTGATAACTTTATGGGGTTTCCCTTGTATGTAACTTTTCTTTTGTCTTGTTTTTAAAATTCTCTCTTCATCACTACATTTTGCCATTTTAATTACTGTGTGTCTTGGTGTGGACCTCCTTGGGTTTACTTTGTTGGGGCTGTCTCTGCCTCATGGATCTGGATTTCTGTTTCCTTCTTCAGATTCAGAAAGTTTTCAGCTACTATTTCTTAAAAACTTTTTCTTCATCTTTTATTTATTTTTTCTTTCTTGATCTTCTCCCTCTGGGATCTCTATAATGAGAATGTTGTTATACTTGCTGGTGGCACTATGTTCTCTTAATCTAGTCATTTTTTAAAAATTCTTTTTTTATTTCTCCTGTTCAGTCTTATTGCTTTCCTTTACTCTGTCTTACAGGTTGCTGATCCATTCTTCTAGTTTCTTTTTTTTTTTTTTTTTCCTCTAGAGTACTTTAAATTTCAGTTATTGAGTTCTTCATCTCTGATTGGTTTTTTCTTATATTTCCTATCTGTTTGTTGAGGGTCTCACTGAGGGCCTCCACTCTTCTCTACCTAAAGAAGGTATCTTTATGACCACTACTTTAAAATCTCTATCAGACATATTGCTTGTCTTCATTTTGTTTAGCTCTCTTGCTGTGAATTTGCCTTGTTCTTTTGTTTGGGACATAGTCCTCTGTCTCTTCATTTTGTTTAACTCTATATGTGTGTTTCTCTGTGTTAAGAAAAGTCAGCTATGTCTCCTGCTCTTGAAAATAATGGCCTTATGAAGAAGTCCTATGGTGCCCTGTAATGCAATGTCCCCTGTTCACCAGAACCTGGTACTTGGGGAATGTCTCCTATGTACCCTACTATTGTGGCTGAGTCCTGTTTGTCTTCAGTCTGGTTGTCTGCAGTGGGTCTCTTTGCCTGATGTGGGCAGATTTTGGTTTCTGTGCTGTTAGTAGCTAGTCTGAGCTGCCCTGGGCTTGAGCTGGGACAGACCAAGTATTTGTCATAGTTGTGGTCACACCACACTGGAGAGCACTCTCCCTGAGAACCTTTTATTGGTGAGTGGGGCCTGAAGTTAGAGCGGATGTCAACCCACATTCCATTGCTGGGACCCACAGTCAAATTGATATGTTTGGGGGCACCTGGGTGGCTCAGTTGGTTGAGTGTCTGCCTTTGGCTTGGGTCATGATCCCAGGGTCCTGGGATTGAGTCCTGCATCAGGCTCCCTGCTCATCAGGGAGCCTGCTTCTCCCTCTCCCACTCCCCTGTTTGTATTCCCTCTCTCACTGTCTCTCTCTCTCTCTCTCTCTCTCTCTCTGTGTCAAATAAATAAATAAAATATTTAAAAAATAGGTAATCCTCACCCACAAAACTGGTGTGTTTGGTTTTCTTCCCTTAGCACAGGACAGAATTCACTTTGGGGTCATGCTGAGCCCTATTGGGGCTGCTTACACATAGCCACATTTTTCAGTTTATCTGTTTTTAAGCTTGTGCTTTTGCTGTCAAATCTAAGAATCCATTGCCAAATCAAATGTCCTGAAAATTTACCCCATTTTTTTCCTAACCATTTTATAGTGTTAGCTCTTATGTTTTCAAATCAAGTGTCCTGAAAATTTACCTCAATTTTATTTCAACAGTTTTATAGTGTTAGTGCTTATATTTTGGTGTTTGATCCATTTTGAGTTAATTTTTGTGAATACGTGAGGTAAAGGTCCAACTCTCTAATTTTGCATGTAGCTGTCCAGGTGTCTCAGCACCATTTGATAAAAAGACCATTCTTTCCTCATTGAATGACCTTGGCACCCTTGTCAAAAAATCAGTTGACCATAGATGTATAGGTTTATTTCAGCACTCTCTGTTTTATTCCATTAATTTATATGTCTACCCTTATAGTACCACATTGTCTTGATTACTGTTATTTGTAATATTTTGAAATCAGAAAGTGTGGATCCTTCTACTTTGTTCTTTGTTCTTCTCTTTCAGATTGTTTTTGCTATTCTAGGTCCCTTGCAATTTATAATCAGCTTGTCAAATTGTTCAAAGAATTCAGCTCAGATTCTGATTGTATTGAATTTGTAGATCAGTTTGGGGAGTGTTGCCTTTTTAATAGTGTTCAGTCTTCTGATCCATGAGTTTGGTATGTTTTCCCATTTATTTTTATTGTCTATAATTTCTTTCAACAATGTTTAGTGCTCTTCAGTGTAGTCTTTTTTTTTTTTTAAAGATTTTATTTACTTATATAAGAAAGAGAGAGAGTACAAGTAGGGGGAGGGTTAGAGGGGGAGAGAGAGGGACAAGCAGAATCCCCACTGAGCACAGAGCATGACACTGGGCTTGATCTGAGGACCCTGAGATCATGACCTGAGCTGAAGTTAGACATGTAACCAACTGAGCCACTCAGGTACGCCCAATGTAGTCTCCTTGAGTTAATTTTGTTTGTGTCTTTCTAGGAATGTGTCCATTTCCTTTTAAGTTATTTACTTTGTTGGTGTATAATTGTTGGTAGTACTTCTTTATTATCCTTTTTATTTGTCTAATGTCAGCAATAATATCCCTCTTTCATTACTCACTCTAGTAATTTGAGTATTATTTCTTTTTTTCCAGGTGTACAAAATTAAACATTTTCCAATTTTGTAGACTTTTCAAAGAACAAACTTCTGGTTTCATTGATACTCTTTATTGTTTTTCCATTTTCTTTTTCATTTGTTTCTGCTGTAGTCTTTATTATTTTCTTCCTTCTATTTGCTTTAGGTTTCATTTGTGTCTTATGGAGGAAAGCTAGAATTTTCACTTGAATTCTTTATAATTTCTTAATATAGGCATAAACAGAAATTTCCCTCTAGGTTCCACTTTAACTGCTTCCCGTAAATTTTGGTATTTTTTTCCATCTCAATATATTACCTGATTTCCCTTTTGATTTATTTGACCAATGGGTTATTCAAGAGTGTTTTAATTTCCATATATTTGTGATTTTTCCCAAATATTTTCATTCCATTCTAGTCAAAGAACATACTTTTACATTCTTTTTTTTTTTATCTTTTCAGATATTCTGAGGTTTGCTTTTTGACTTAGCATATGGTCTGTCCTAGAGAATGTTCCATGTATACTTGGGAAGAACATATATTCTATTGTTGTGTTGAATGTTCTATAGATGTCTGTTATGTCAAGTTAGTTTGTAGCTTTATTCAAGTTTCCTGTTTCTGATCTTCTAACTATTATTTCCAATATTAATAGTGGGATGTTAAAGTCTCTGACTATTATTGTTGACTGTCATTTTTGCCCTTCACTGCTATCATTTTTGCTTCATGTATTTTGGTACTTTGTTATTTGGTGCATATATGTAGATTAATGACTTTGCATTATGAGCCCACGTATTACATTAATCCAATTTTGTTCAAAACATTTCTAGAGAGAAAAAATATTAATGGAACTCTTTCTTTGATTTTAATATGTCATGAGTTGTAAGATTTACTGGTGATAAAAAGGAATATAAAATGGTAAATGTTCATGTTTATAAGTGGCACAATTTTTAAAAAAGAGTAAAAAATAATATTATTGTATTTAATAGTTAGAATTAATTGGACCTTTAATAATCACATTACTTGTTCTCAGTGATAATATGATGTGAGAGAATTTGAAGATGATTTGGTTGTATTCAGTGGAGGGGTATTGAGACATGTTTATCAAGAAATAGGCCAGACTCATTTTGTCACTGAACCCTTTGAAAACTTCATGTAAACAACAGTGATAGATGACTCATTTGCCTATGAATCTTTGGAGTTAATTGAGTTGATGAAGCAATTTGGTTTCTGCCAGGCAGAAATTGTAAGCATTCATATACTCCATTATGATGAAATACCCTGGGTATATTTTCCAGCTTTGACAATACCTATTTTTTTTTAGATTAATGCAAATAAATGTCTGAAGGCCAGTTTCTTTTAAAAAGTGCAGCCTAGGGGTACAGGGGTGGCTCAGTTGGTTAAAGTTGCAACTCTTGGTTTAAGCTTAGGTCATGATCTCAGGGTCATGAGATTGAGCCCCATGTCAGGCTCTGTGCTAAGTGTAGAGTCTGCTTGAGATTCTTTCCCTTTCTCTTTCCCTCTACCTCTGTCCCTCCCCCTGCTCATGCTATCTGTAGCTCTCTAAAATAAATAAATAAATAAATAAATAAATAAAATCTTTTAAAAATGCAGGCTAAATATTTTTAAATTAAACAAAATCAACACAGTATTAATTTCATATCTCAGACATATCTTCTACACTTTAGAGTGAAGGCTGGTAGGAAAATATACCATGTAAAACTGCAAAACTATTAACTTATTTGAAAAGGTTAACTCCTCACTTGACTTCATACCATTTTGGATAACTTTTTTTTTTCTGTCTGAAATGTGTACAGTTTAGGCTGATTGTTTTTGGCATAAACAGTCACAAAGTTAAAATGGTTGCCAAGGGATTGAGGCCAAATCTTTTTGAGTCAGCCATCTTTTTGACAGATATTACATAGAACTACTCAGCTTTTTCAGTGAGGAGTAATTGGAGTCAAGTCACGCTTACAGAATTTCCTTTTTTATTCTTCATGTTGCCTCTTAACCTAGTTCACAAGGGCCATTACTCCTCTCTATATAAATGCTGAACATTCTTTGGAAATAAATAGAATATGCATTTGTGTATGTGTTGTAACATGTAGTATGACATGTATGTGTGTATCTATGTGTGTGTATATATATACATATATATCTATATCTATCTATCTATATATATATCTCCAGATAAATTCTAAAAAGAGGTATATTAGAATGTCTAAGATAAATATGTTGCTTTGCTCAAAGCAACTAAATATTATTATTAAGAGAAGGGAATTTCAATTCCTTTGACATTCTCATTGTGGCATATATATCTGTTATATATATATTAATATATATAAATATATATATATATGTTATATATAGCAGGGTTTCTTCATGACTCTCTGTTCAAAACTGTAGTCCCAAACTGTATGTCATAGCATGCTTGCTAATAATTCTAATAAGGGGTTCTTGATCACATAGGTTTGAGAAATGATGGGTTTCACAGAATTAAATTGTGTTTTTTAGTATCGTTGGTTTTTTTTTTTTGTTTTTTTTTTTTTTTTTTTACTGATAGGATTTCTTAGGACCTTTTATGTATTTATGCAATTGTGAATCCCTAAGTTGATAGAGAATGCGATATTTTCAAAATTCATTTGGTCATGAAGCCCTTGTAATGAGGAACATCTACTGAAGCTAGTGTTCCAAGAGGATCACTCTGGGAAAAACTGCTGTGGTCCTCAAGAACATACTAAATTGTCTCCTATTCAAGACTTATTCCTTTTTTATGATATTTCAGTAGATAAGATAAATCTTTCTTCTTAGGGGACGAAGATTCAGACTTTCCCAACCACCTGTTCCTCCTCTTTCTCTAGTCACACAGAACACTGTTGTTTACCAAATTGTGCTTTGGAACATTTTGTCTCCCTGAGAAGCAGTCTCTTAGGAGAATTCTGCAAATGGGTGGGATCCTAGCTAAGACCATATGGACCCAAGTATACTCTGAAATCAAGCCCCCTCAAGAGAAGTGGCTACTGGTATAAAGGCTTTCCAAGTGAGAATTTTTTTCTTATGTTTTAGAGTCTGCCCTAGAGAACTGATTCTGCATTGAGGTTAGAAGAATGTCATCTTAATTGGGAAACTGTGGGCCCCACCATAAACTATTTATAATCCTGAGTTATCTTTGAGCTACTGGAGGCGGGGGGAGTTCCCTTGGATAGGTTGACTGTCTTGGTTCACAATAAATTTCCTCAATCCATTTTTTTATAAAGATTTTATTTATTTATTTGACACACACACACACACACACACACACACACAGATCCAAGTAGGTAGAGAGAGAGGAGGAAGCAGGCTCCCTGCTGAGCAGAGAGCCCGATGCAGGGCTGGATCCTAGGACCCTGAGATCATGACCTGAGCTGAAGGCAGAGGCTTAACCCACTGAGCCACCCAGGCACCCCTCCTTAATCCATTTTTCAAAAGACTTTAATTAGTTAATTAAGATTTTATTTATTTGAGAGAGAGAGAGAGAGAGAGAGAAAGAGAGTGGGAGTGGGGGGCAGGGGAAGGCAGGGGGAGAAGCAGACTCCCCACTGAGCAAGGAGCCAGACACAGGGCTCCATCCCAGGACCCTGGGATCATGACTTGAGCCAAAGGCAGACATTTAACTAACTGAGCCACCCAGGTGCTCCTATTTATTTATTTCCGAGAGAGAGAGAGATAGAGAGAGGGAGAGAGAAGGGAGAGTGGGGAGAGGGGCACAGGGAGAGGGAGAGAATCTTCAAGCAGACTTCCTGTTGAGCACAGAACCCTATGTGGGGCTCAATCCCTGGACCTGAGATCATGACCTGAGCCAAAACTAAGAGTTAGACACTCAGCCGACTGAGGCACCCAGGAACCCCTTCCTAGTCCATTTTAGAGAAAACCAAAATTTTCTCAAGAATTGGGAGAGCATGTGTTTGAAAACATTGAAGTGCAAGATTTTAATAAACATGGTGTGTATTAGGTTGTAGGGATGCCATAATGAATAGCACAGACTGGGTGGTTTAAATTACAGAGATTTATTTTTTTACAGGTCTGGAGGCTAGAAGTCTGAAATCAGTGTTTTGGCAGGGATAGCTTCTTCTGAGACCTCTCTCCTTAGCTTGTAGATGGCTGTCTTCTCTTTACATCTTCACATGGTCTTCTCTCTGTGCATATCTGTGCTCTAATCACTTATAAGGACACCAGTCATATGAAATTACTGCCCACTTTAATAACTTTATTTAATCCTAATTAGTTAATTTAACCACTTTAAAGACCCTGTCCTCAAATATAGTCACATTGTATGGTCACATTCAAGTTCAACATATCAATTAGGGGAGACAGTTTAGCCTGTAAAAATGAATAGCCCTTGGCCAACAATCTTCTAAGTGTATACCATGAGGCCAAATATTAAGAACATCTCAGAGACAAGCACAATTTCATAGCAAAAATATTGGAAAATTTTATGGTCCTTGAATATTTAGGATGTTTAAGCCTCACTTTGCTTTTCTATGAATTTCTCTAGATTTTTGCAAATATTATGATCTGTAAAAGGAACTGTGTGACCTATCTTACAGTGTGAGCTTCACTGTAAGATACTCTAAAAAATCAGGTCTAAGGATTGTTTGTATAGTGATCTTAGTATTTCTCATTATTTTCAGGTCAGAGCATGGGGAAGAATGGTAATATTAGTCCCTCACACTGGGATCAATGTAACAGGTGCTTGTGACTATTGAAGCCTGAAGGAATCTATCTCAACATACCCATAACTTTTTCTGGAGCAAAAACATGGTTCATGCACCATGATTTAACTATAAATAGCTTACTTGAAACAGAGGAACTTGAGGGACATCAGACTCATGTAATAAAGTAATAAGAGTTTTAACTTGGAAGCGTCCTTCAGTGTCACATTTCAGTCATTCACAAACCTTTCAACTTATTTTTACCATATCAGTGAAATACAATGCTGGTATTTTTAATTATTTAATGTCTCTCTTTATATTGACTTTATAAAAAACTTTTAGATTTAGCCACATCTTAAAAGATATTAAAAAAGATATTTTGGGGGAGCCTGGGTGGCTCAGTGGGTTAAAGCCTCTGCCTTCGGCTCAGGTCATGATCCCGGGGTCCTGGGATCGAGCCCCGCATCGGGCTCTCTGCTTGGTGGGGAGCCTGCTTCCTCCTCTCTCTGCCTGCCTCTCTGCCTACTTGTGATCTCTGTCTGTCAAATAGATAAATAAAATCTTTAAAAAGAAAAAAAAGAATACGAAGCCTCTAGCTTTAAAAAATAAACAACAGAAACTTTAAAAAAAAAAGATATTTTGAATTAGAGTTCAAAGAATTTTGAAACCATAAGAGACTTTAAAAAAAATTTTTTTTAAGATTTTTTAATATATTTATTTGATAGAGAGAAAGACACAGTGAAAGAGGGAACGCAAGCAGGGGGAATGGGAGAGGGAGAAACAGGCTTCCCTCCAAGCAGGGAGCCAGATGTGGGGCTCGATCCCAGGACCCTAGAATCATGACCTGAGCCAAAGGCAGCCGCTTAGCCGACTGAGCCACCCAGGCACCCTTCATAAGAGACTCTTAACACTAGAGTTAAGGAACAAATTGAGGGTTGATGGAGGGATGTGGGTGGGGGATGAGCAAATGGATGATGGGCATTAAGGAGGACCCTTGTTATGAAGAGCACTGGGTGTCTGTTTTTTATTTCAATTCAGTTAATTAACTTATAGTATATTATTAGTTTCAGACATAGAGTTCAATGATTCATCAGTCTTATAAATACCCAGAGCACTGGGTGTTGTAAGTGATGAATCACTGAATTCTACTGAAACCAATATTGCCCTGTATGTTAGCTAACTAGAATTTAAATAAAAATTTGAAGAAAAAAATAGTATGTTGAAAATACCTTCTGACCCTAAAAAATACATGATATATATTATACATAAATATATATGTAATATATATTAAATAATATATACCTATATATAATACTAATTGTTATATTATTTATATGATATTTAATTATTGTATTTTATATACATATTATATTCCATATTTGCTCTCTTTGATCATTTTGCAGCAGAGAGGCAATTGGGAATGGTGGAGTCACTAACTGGAAGAAATCTGAGTCCTTTCATGACTGCAAAAGAATGTGACATTAGCAAGAAATAAATCTTATGTTAAGCCTCAGAGATATTGTCCTGTTTGTTACCACCATTTGCCAACCCCAACTCATGTATCAGTTCTGTAAGACTTTAGATATTTCAACTTCCAATGATCTTTTCTTGCATTTAAATTTTAGAAACTTCTTTTTTTTTAAGTTTATTTTCAAATATTTTTCCTTATGTCAGTACTTTTTATGAAACCACTAAAATTATATTTTTGGTTGTGGACCTACATTAAAGGTAATATTGAAGTAAGTATATTCCTCAGTCTCATCATTCTTTTGCATATTATAGTAGCTTTCCTATTTAAATATTTTAATATATATATATATTTATTTATATTTATTTATTTATTTATTTTTTAGAAATTTAACATCCAAATAGGAAAAAAGTAAATGTCATTATATGGAAGGTTATATAGCAAACTGCAATTGTCCTTGCCCATGCTCCACTTAGAAATACCAGAATCCTACTTTTGGATGAATTCTCACTGCCTCTAGCCACTCAGAGTTAACACTTAGTGCATGAAAATTGAGAATAGGTAAGAATTGTTTCTTATCAAGAATTTAGGCCAATTCAAAATCACTATTACAGATTAAAAGTAAAATTAAAATATAAATACATAACTATGTAATATAGAGAGGATTGACTAACTTGAAAAATAAGATTCATTCTGTTTAGCAGTTATTAAAATGATTTTTAAAAATATTTTATTTATTTATTTTGGAGAGAGGGAAAAAGAGCATGAGCAGGGAGAAGGAGAGAAAAATCTCAAGCACACTGAGTGCAGAGTCTAAGGCAGGGCCTGAGCTTGTCCCTGAAATCATTAACTGACCTGAAATCAAGAGCTGGCACTTAGCTGACTTAACCACCCATGTGCCCCTTAAAATGATTTTTAATTTTATTTCCTTTATTGGGTTGGAGCTTGACAGGGCTATTTTAGGGATATGTGTGATGAGGTAGATAGGTGTATTTGCTTCCAGGTGCCACTTGCAGATGAATGCCAGATATAGCCATCCTGGGAATGGGAATGCACAAATAGATATGAACCAATGTAAATATTCTAGATATTATTTTATTTTGTTTTGTCTTAGTTTTTTAATATTCATTTATTTATTTAAGAGATAGAGAAAATGAAGGGCAAAGAGAGAGGAAGAGAATCTCAAGCAGACTCCCTGCGAAGCGCAGAGCCTGACACAGGGCTTCATCCCATGACTCCTGAGATCATGACCCAAGCTGAAATCCAGAGTCTGATACTAACCAACTGAGCCACCCACATGTCCCTACATTCTAGATTGTAAAACAAATACAGTGACAGAATATTAAATGAAGTGGAATCAATTTGCTTGATAATATTTTTGAGTTCTAGAAGAGTAGTGGCCACCTCAGTAGGTTATACTGTAACTCAGGTTTATACGCCAGAAATCACCACAGCCTCTCCTTCCATGGGTCTTAAAGACTATGTGTTGAAGTATAAATAACACAGGTAATGGACCCCTTACCGAACACTTGCTTGTGTCAGAACTGCTCCTGTGTGTCACAGTTTAGCATGTTCCTTCAACACTACACTAAAGCATCCTGTCAAGACTCATAGGAGTTTATCTCCTACTAGTATCCCTGTCTTTGCTTAGTCCTTAATATTTCGACATGCTCTTGGAACTTGCCCCTCTTCCCAGAGTTGTGTTTCACTCCTCCTTTGGGCTTCAAGATCTCAGTGACTTGCTTAAGAGTTGAACACCATTTTTGCCAACCTCATGATCATGGTTGGTTAATCCTGAAAACTATTGGATTTGCATTAAATAAACCCCAAATGTTGGTTATATATAAAAAATATTTAAAAATGCCATCTGGCAGAGGAATCTATGCTATTCCTTAAGAAGTTGTAAACATTTAATTAAATCAAATAATAAAATCATACTTTTTTATACAAAGGAAAATTCCACTTTAAAATATGACTAAAATGTCCTTATAAGTCTTAATGACAAAAAGTCCAAACTAGGATACGAGGGAGTTTCAGAGGTAGAGATAAAGACTGCAAAAAAGAATTATGTATATTTGGTTGATTATAATAATAATAAGCAAGCAAACTCTGGAAAGAGAATCTTAAGTCTAGTGAGAATTTCCAATATATATAAACATTGGATTATAAATCACCTTACTTTTATAATCTAGAAAATTTAACTCTATAACTCTATATTTAGTTTTATTAGATGATTCTTATCTTGGTCTCAAATACTTTATGCCATAATTATTATTCCACTACTTAGTATTTTCAGTCTTCAGCAGAAATAATTATTAATCATATTCTAATGTGTTCTTCCTTGATTTCCTTGAAAAAGAACATAAGTGTAATTTTATCAGTTTATTACAAATATAAATTAAGAAAACAAATAGAATAAACTAATATTTATCATTAGATATTTATAATCTACAGCAATTTCTAACATATAAAAATTGATGCAAATCAGTTTGGCCCTGAAAACTCTGACGAAAGAAACTGAACATGACACAAAGAAATGGAAAAACATTCCACGCTCATAGAAGAACATATATTGTTAAAATATTTTTACTACCCCCAAAAATCTACACATTTAATACAATCTCTATCAAAATACCGACAGCATTTTTGGCATAGCTAGACCAAACAGTCCTAAAATTTGTATGGAACAACAGAAGATCCTGAATAACTAAAGCAATCTTGAATAAAAAGCAAAGCTGAAGGCATCAGAATTCTAGACTTCAAGTTATATTACAAAGTTGTAATGATCAAGACAATATGGTATTAGTACAAACACAGATAGATAGATTAATGGAATATGATAGAAAACCCAGAAATAAACCCACAATTATATGGTTAATTAATCTTTGACGATGCAGGAAAGATTATCCAATGGAAAAAAGACATTCACTTTAACAGATGGTGTTGGGAAAACTGGACAGCAGCATGCAGTAGAATGAAACTGGACCACTTTCTTACACCATCCAGAAAAATGAATTTCAAAATGGATTAAAGACCTAAATGTGAGACCTTACACTATAAGAATCCTAGAGGAGAACACAGTCAATAACCTCTTTGACATTGGCTGTAGAAACTTCTTACTAGATCTGTCCCCTGAGGCAAGGGAATCAAAACAAAAATGAATTACTGAAACTACATCAAGATAAAAAGCTTCTGCACAGCGAAGGAGACAATCAACAGAACTAAAAGGCAACCTTTGGAATGGGAGAAGATATTTGCAAATGATATATTTGATAAAGGGTTAGTATCCAAAATCTATAAAGAAATTATCAAAATCAGAACCCTCAAAACAAATAATCAAATTAAGAAATGGGCAGAAGACATCAATAGACATTTTTCCAAAGAAGATATACAGATGAATGACAGTTCTGCAATGATCATCTTTATGTATAAATTGTCCAACTTTTATTTCTCATTTGGAGGATTCAAGGTCAAAGCATATAAATCTTTTTTGAGACTTTTGGTAAATATTGTCAGTTTGGGGGTGCTTGGATGGCTCAGTCATTTGAGTGAGTGTCTGACTTTGTTTCAACTCAGGTCATGATTTCAGGGTCAGGAGATTGAGACCTACATTGGGCTCCGTGCTCAGCTTGGAGCTGCTTGAGATTCTTTCTTTCCCTTCTCCCCCTGCCCCTCCTCCCACTCATGCTCTAAATAAATAAATAAATAAATAAATAAATAAATGTCAAAATAATGAAATATTGTCGATTTATTTTTAATAAGAGGATTGGACCAAATTAAATTCCCACCAGTATATATGAGAACAGTTGGTTTGTCCTGTTGTCACTAGAATTGGAATTTACCTGATTTTTGTTGTTGTTGTTGCTAATTTGAAGTTAAAAACATCTCACTTCGGTCTGCCCATAGCACTTTGTATTTCCATTGCATTAATCATTTTTTAATAACTTTTGTTTGTTCTTGTTCATTTTATTAAGAAGAAAACTATTTTCAGAAGCTATATATAATATACATTATTTGGAATTTTCAATTACTTTTAATTCAAAAACATAACAAAATAAAATATGCTCTTTCCTGGAATAAGTGTTTAATTTGTCTTTTTGACATAGATGCTCTTTTTTGGCAGTATTTAACTTTTGGTAGAAAATCTATATGATTTATATGAAACCTTTTAACCATTGTAGAAATGGATTTTTCATTTTAAAATTTAAAGTCCGTTTTCTCTTAAGACTAGAAGCAACTATTGCCTAAAAAGAGTCCATCTGTAATTTCAGTTGAGCATAGGATGGTATTACGCAGGATGTGGCACAATTCAATGAGTTGCTTTTGAGAGCAAAATTATTAAAACTTTACTAAATATTCAACTTCAACACTTACATGCATACTGTAATTCCCAGTATTAAAATACTTCATCTAGGGATGCCTGGGTGGCTCAGTGAGCTGAGTGTCTGACTCTTGCTTTCAGTTCAGATCATGATCTCAGAGTCCTGGAACCAAGCCCCACCTTGGGGTCAGGCTCATTGTGGAGTCTGCTCCAGATTCTCTTTCCCTTTCTCTCTGCCTGTCTCCCTCTGCCCCTTCCCCTGTTTGTGTGCACTCTCTGTCTCTCTCTGAAATAAATAAAGAAATAAGAAATAAACAAAATCTTTGAAATAAAATAAAAATTTCATCTATTTTGTGCTTTCCTTTAGTTCTTTCTCTCTTTTGAGACAGTTAGAGATTATACTAGGAATTCTCCTATACACTCATATTTGTTCATTCTGAATATTCCCTGAGGATTTTGGTATTCTGGATTTTTATCAACCAGGTAGGTTTAAGTCAGCATATGTTATTGTGATTAGTTGCTCTTCCAAATCACTCAATGCTGGTCAGAGCTCTAAGGAAGATTAAAGAGGCCAATCTGCCAAAATGCTATACTTGCTAGCTCTTGAGATCTTCTCTGACATGGTCAGATTTCCTCCATTAGAGTCATGGCTTTGGGTAGAACACAGAGTAGGGATGATCTGTATCCAACATCCTGATAATATAAATTAATTGTTCACCTGGGAGTGGAGGAAAGTGCTAACACATCTCCTTCCCCTTATCATTGCCTAAGTTATCAAATCATCTTTTGGGGGTACACTGTCTTTTAAAAATAATTATAGATCGTTTCAGGTAGTAGATAAAACATTTTGCATTATATTATGTGATTAAAAATATTTTTTGTAGGTTTTTTATTTACTGTGATATAGGAGAAGGGATTGAGAATGCTTTTTATTTAGAAATGGTTTAGAAAAAACACAAATGGCAGAGAGTAGGGACTTTGGAAATCTGTTTTTGCCATTTACAGGTTGTTTTACTCTAGGACTAAATATTTTTTCTCTAGGAGCTTTTATGATCTTCTTTGTAAAATGAAAAAGGTAACACTCCACCTGCTTGACAGGATTTTGTGGTGGCCAAATGACATACTGAGAGTAAGAATACTCCATAGATTGTTCTATTTTATTTCTAAGGGTAAATATTTTGAATTTATTTTAAATAATTTTTTACAATTTAAATTAGAAAAATATTTCTTAACATCTTTGTTCTGTGTTATCACAGGTATTTTAAAACTTGCTTTTTTGGAAGGAGATTGCAATAACTCTTTTTCTACCTTATAGATTATTCTTTATAAAAGAAATGAATGTTCATTGTGGAAAATAGAGGTAAGAAAAAACTTTATTAAAAAATCACTTATACCCCTGCTATTCAGAAATAATAATAACCTCATGATTTTACTTAAGGTAGTAGTGGGGGTTGGGGTGTTTGAAACATATTCTCCATGGTGCTGACATGTAAACATTATGGAAGGTTTTTTGAGTTTTTTTAATCTGAATTTTTGGATCTCTTGTTTGAAGACAGTAGAAAATGTTGCAAAATTTTAATCTAGACATTTCTAATCCCGTGTTTTTGGTTTTAAGTATGATTCGTCTGTCCTTGTGGGAATGAGACTTAGCTGCCTATGTTTTATAAAAGAAAAATTCAATTTATCACTATGACTACATCCAGTAATCCATCTGGTTCATTGCCAGGTCTTTACCACTTAACTGAGGCTGAATTAGACTAATAGTTTTGTGCACTGAACAGTGAGACTTTTAGCTCCTTATAATGATTCATGTGTTACAGCTGCAGTCCACGCTTGTTAATAACATCTGACTTCTCATTGAACCACAGAGCTTCCTTTCCTCTCAGCTAATCTTTTGATAAAATTTCAGCTTTTCAGTTTTCTGGATGAACATTTGAAAGTTAACAAAATTCATGGACTTGAAGAAATCATTATTTAGAGTAGATTAGATTGTGAGAAAATTAACTTTTTAAAAAATGTTAACTAAGATTCACAGTTAGGAAATATTATATATTTTCCCTGGGAAAATACTTTTTTTATATTTTCAGAGAAATGTTCATGTTTAAAACAATTTTTTTGTGCAGAATAGAAACTTTCCCAATATGTCATATCCTAGAGTTTTTGCTCTACATAAGCCAAAATTGACTTTTACTATTTTAGGAATATTTATGGCTATTATTTCATCTTTCATTTACCCAATTTACTCCATGTTATGTGAGCATGATATGAAAGAAAATGACAATTGGTTCCAACTGAAAAGGAAGGAACTTGAAATATTCTATTATTTCTGAAATAGTTTATCTTAAAACAGTAAGTTATATTATCAAAATATGTAATACATATGTACATATACATTAATTAAAGTTAGGGACTGAAAAATAGTATCAGCAAGCAAAAGTTTTAGTATTTCTCTGGCAAACACCTATCAGAATAAACTCAGATTTTATAACAGAAAGAAATTTGGTTAAACATTGATGAAGAAATGATTGAAGCATTGTATTAGTTTTAAAGAAGTATAATGTGGGGTGCCTGGGTGGCTCAGTCGGTTAAGCATCTGCCTTTGCCTAGGTTATGATCTCAGGGTCCTGGGATCAAGTCTCACATCCAGCTCCCTGCTCATTGCAGAGTCTGCTTCTCCCTCTACCCTTCCCCTCTGCTCATGATGTCTGTGACACCCAAATAAATAAGTAGTATCTTAAAAAAAAAAAAAAGAAAGAAGTATAATATGTGTTTGTGTAAATATTTTCAAGAATTATGTTCATACTTTTTTAACAAATGATTTTGACTTAAATAAATTAAAAGTACATTTCCCTTGATTCTAGTAGTTTTGGATATGGGTCCCACATATGATCTTCACTAACACAGCAGATAAATCAATCTGACCTTCTCAATGTTCAAGATTGGGTGAGGAAAGTATAACTTCTTCAGTTTGCACTTTGACTTCTTTATTTGGTAAAAATCACAGTAAGCCTTTCTGGTAGATCCTATGGATTGTTTTCTTAAGCATGCATTAAAAAAAAAAACATTCCAGCTTCTTATTCCTATGACTTCCAGTACTTCAGTAACTGGAGGCTAAAATAAAACAAAACATTTCACATATATCCTTGTTGCTAAGTTTCCAGGTATGATTTGGGTTCTTCCAGTCTGGTACACTCATGGGAGACTTGAATTTGTTACTAAGTTGGTTGGAATAGAGGCCACAATTCTGCTGTTCAGATGATGGCAGTGGCAGCATGGGTCCAAGCCACCAGCTTCCTGATTCAGCAACCTTCCCCAGTGGCAGGTACAGCATCCCCAAGCTTTCTTAGACATTATACCGAGTGCTTGCTTCTCCAGATCATCCAACAATTTTTAAGCCACAGAGTATCTAGTAATATGTCACTTTCTGTATAGGTTTCTGTGGTTTATATGGGAGCCCTTAACACAAAAGAATCTGCCTAGATTTTAAGCTGTTCAAGGGAATTTTGTTACCCATTTCTGATGATGGATGAATAGATGTTCCATGTTTTCATTTGTTATTTGGCCCATGATTTAGGTGAAAATTACTAGCAGATGAGTTTCTGCTTTTTGAATAGGTTTTTGACAACAGAAATATTGAGGATATGAGGGGGAAATATATGTTCTTTTAATGTTCTTTTCATAGAAAATAATAACTTTATTCAAAGATGAAATGAAGGTAAATGTACACACGTACATTCTTAGCATCATGCATTACCTATAATATCAGAGGGAATCAATGTTGCAAATAATCCAAAGGTTATACATTTAATAAAGTATGATAGTGAATTTATATCACATCGTCATTGCTTTGTCTATCTAGTATGTAATTTATGATGATGTTCAGATGCCAGTTCCTTTGTAAAGTCTCTGCTCCTCTCAGGGTTGCCTCTCTATCCACACACATGCACACATATACCATTCCTGTATACTAGTTTTGTATGTAATTATATTAGTATTTTGATCAAAGTTTATGACATTTTTTTAGCCAGTCTTCCATTCGTTTTTTTTTTTTTTTTTTTTTTTTAAAGATTATTTATTTATTTATTTGACAGACAAGAGATCACAAGTAGGCAGACAGGCAGGCAGAGAAAGAGAGGGGAAAGCAGGCTCCCTGCCGAGCAGAGAGCCCATTGCAGGGCTCGATTCCAGGACCCTGGGATCAGGACCTGAGCCTAAGGCAGAGACTTTAATCCACTGAGCCACCCAGGCACCCTGAGAATATGTTTTTATTGTAATCTCTGAATCCATATTTCTAGAGTATTGTAGGTGTTTAAAAATTGATGGCTGAACTGAATGGATGAGGGAATAGGGGAAGGAATATGTGAAGAGGACAAGATAGGGAACTACAGAGATTAATGGATGAGGAATGTGGAGACCTGTTGTTGCAATTATCTATCACTATAAAACAAACCACATCACAATTCAATGGCTTTGAACAACAATTGATTATTTCTCATAATTCTGTAGGTTGATGCATAGTTCCTCTATTTCACTGTTGTTGTTTGGGCCTCTGGAGTAGCTGGAAGATGCAAATAACTTCACTCACATGGTCGTCAATTGGTGTTGGGTTTTAGCTGGGTAAAAGATAAAGGTAAACACTGATGATCTCTTAAGACTCTGTCTTGGAAGTTGTGCAGCCTTACTTCCAATGCCCTTTACCAGTCAAAACAAGTCCCCCAGTCAGCCCAGAATCAAGGTGAAGATAAATAAATATCACCTCTTAAGTGTGTAGTAGTAAAGTCATATTGCAAAGTGGGATGGTAAATACTGTTACTGCCATCTTTGAAAACACTCTCTACTCGGTCTTTATTTTATTTCTGTCTGTCCTTAGATGTGAAACATTTTTCATGGGTTTCAGTTTTCTCATCTTTATGATGATAGTCCTAGATTTGATAATCACTAAATTTCCTTGAAACTGTAGGACTTTGTGACGGAAAAATGTTTTCGTTAAAAAGGTTCATTATTGAAAATGGAACCAGATTTTATCATGTCTTTATTTCAATTAAAATCAAACTTCTTAAGTTTCTTATGAGGTTTAAGATGCTTTGTATACTAGTGGTACTCGAAGTGTGGTCTGCACACCACCATCATCAATATATTCTGAGAGCTTTTTTGAAGAAATACAGTAATTCCCCTTTATCCTTGGTTTTGCTTTCCGTGGTTTCAATTACTTGCAGTCAACTATGATCCAAAAGCAGATGATCATCTTTCTGAAGGAGGATGGTCAGAAGGTCAGTAGCAGCCTAATGCTATATCACAATACCTATATCATTCACCTCATTTCATCTCATCATGTAGGCATTTTATTTTTTTTTAATTTTTTAATTTTTTAAAATATTTTATTTATTTATTTGACAGAGAGATAGAGAGTACAAGTAGGCAGAGTGGCACGCAGAGGGAGAGGGAGAAGCAGGCTCCCTGCTAAGCAGGGAGCCTAACGCAGGGCTTGATCCCAGGACCCTGGGATCATGACCCAAGCCAAAGGCAGCCACTTAATCGACTGAGCCACCCAGGTGCCCCATGTAGGCATTTTATGATCTTACACCACAAGAAGAAGAAGAGCAGGAACAACAAGAAGGGTGAATATGATATAGTAAGATATTTTGAGAGAGAGACCACATTCACATAACTTTTATTATACCATATTGTTATAATTGTTCTATTATATAATCAGTTATTGTTAATCTCTTACTGTGCCTCATTTAGAAATTAAACTTTATCATAAGTGTGTATGTATAGGAAAAAGTATAGTATATATAGGATTTGGTACAATCTGCAGTCTCAGGAACCCTCTGGGTATCTGGGATCTTATCCCCAGTAGATGGGGAGAACTACTGTAAATATTAATGGACATCATTCACCTTAGAACTACTGAATCAGAATCTGTAGAGTTGGCCCAGGAATCTGCATCTTAACTAGTTTTCCATGAAATTTTGATGCATACAAAAGGTTGAGAAGCATTGGCATATAATACATCAGAAGTAAGCAATAATATAAAAGTAAGCAATAATATAAAACAAAGTAATAGTGCTTACTTGTCATACATTTAGTCAGAAGAATTGGGTAGAAGTATAATTAACTTGCCCAAATTCTCATCTCAGCCAACCACATTGTAGTTCTATTACAAATTTGTTATTTGTGTTCAAATCTGAGAGTTTAGTCTTAGAGGATAACCTTTCTAAAGGAAAAACATAAGCAAACATTAAAACTATGGCAGAGGTAAGTTTACTTCATTGTCTTTCTGAGAACCACATACCAAAACTTTAAATCAAACGCCAGACAATAAAATCTTACTTTGAAAAAAAAAATCTAACTTTGAAGAAAATTTGAACCATATGATTTCAAGTCTCCCTAGAAAGAAGGAAGATCCACAATGGGACCTCTGGGAGTAGGGAAAAATGTGTCAGGTGGTCTTGATAACTTGAGAGAGGAGTAAGGTGGTATGACATAGATAGGTGAGATGAAAAGAGTAGAAAATAAAAGATAAAAGCTATTTTTTCCCTCATTTGGCTCTGGGGCAGCATTAATGACTATTACCATGGAGGTGGATTATGAAGTTGCTCAAGAACAGTAGAAAAGATGAAGAGAGAAAGAGATGAGAAAGGAAAAGGAAAGGAATGTGAGAGACAGAGAATATGAAGAGGAGTGTTTGGAGCTTTTTACAACAGCCAAGAAAAAAGAAGACAGAAGCAAATTATCCTAAAAAAATAGGACCTTCTACTTCTAACACTTTCTATCAATGGCCTAAATATAATTTGAAAGCAGGAAAAAGATTCAAGTTTGGAAAATCCCCACATCTTTTTATTTTGAACTCAGTTACTTGTGCTCAACCCAGCTACTAGGGAGGCTGGGACAAATTCCTTGAGAGTTCTCTGCCTGCAAGGAAAAAGAAAGGTGATTTAATTAATATGCAGCTGCCTCTACCACAGATACAAGTAACATATGGTTAAAAAAATGATTTATTTCAAGTCTACCCTCAGAACAAAGATGAGCAATTTTAATAAAATTAAAGAGCAGATATAACTGAAATTTATAGAAGATTATGAATTTATCTGTGGTCACTTTGATATAAAATAAATGCATTGATTTTCCTAGAAGCTTGCTTAATTTTAGCTTTAGTTGCATTTACCATTCCAAGTGGAATATTATCAACTGTTGACATAACAAATTATGTAGGCCAATAGCCTATAATAAGTTATTTTCTTTAGCTGTTTTATATTAAATATTCAAATATCATAGCCCTCTAGGTAATCTCAAAAAAAGAATGTTGGTGGGAGCAAAAATTATTTAACAAAATATAATAATTTGACTTAAATTTGGGTATTATTAAAATTTTAAAACATGATGTTGGAAAATTGGAGAAAGATAACACAACACTGCTAAGCAGATATTAAATATATTATGAATGTTTATTAAGGGAATGGTGAGATGTTCGAGAGGCACCTCACACTTTCCAGTTGTTTAACTCTGAGTAAGTCACTTAGTATTCAAGACTCGGTTTCCGTATCTGTAAAATATTGAGGGGGTTGCAAATTTGGAATAATTTATTTCTAAAACCCTTTCTCACTCTAAAGGTTTAAAAGGCACTTTAGAATAACAGAAATCTTTTAGTGTTTTGTGCATGTAAAAGTGTAGCAAAAACCTCTCTTTCGTTAGGAATAAACCAAAACATTTCAGATACATTGGTATCTGTAGAATTCCCTTTTGGGGAAAGGAAGTAGAGTTACTGGCAGCAACTGTAAAGCTGTAAAGCTCTTAGGATAGTTCTTGATACAAAAAGAGAACTGAATAAGTTAATTAATTTTAGCCATTATAAAACCATCTCAGAATACTTCACAGGCCTTATGTCCAAGAGATTCTTTCTCTTTACCCTATCACATGAAAAATACTTCCAGATCACTTACAGCTTGGACTATAACTTTACATATAAATATATCCCAAGGGGTTAGGTTGCCAGGAAGGGAAGAAGAAGATTTTATGTTTATTAACTATCCTTTTTCTCATTACTTACTCGTTTCCCCTTTTCTCTTTCCATCTTTCTGTCCTGTAAATCCATGATTATGAAGTAAACCTGGGTAGTCTAATTTCAGAGCCCAAATTCCAAACTTTTCTGCTATGCTGACTTTTTTCTACCACCTTTAACAGTTCTTTGCACATAGACATTGTATAAGGAGGTTTTTGCTATACTTTTCCCACCTTAGGATCTTTACACAAGCTGTTTCCTCGGTCTCATAAGTTCTTGCCCAACTTCTCACTTCATTAAAATTTAATCATCTTTCAGAGCTTAGCTCAAAAGACACTGCCTCAGGAAAGTCTTACCTAATTCACCATACTAAGTCAGATCCTTATGAAATATGTCTGATTGCATCCTGCTCTCTTTTTTGTAATTAATTTTTATTTTATTAAATAAAATAAATAAACTTAAATTTTTATATTTATATTAATAAAATATTAATTTATTGATTTAATTAGTTGATATTAAATAAAATTTTTATTTTATTTTAATTTCATGTAATTAAATAACAACTTATTAATTAAGAGAATCTTTGTATTTCTGGATATGAAGACAAAGATTTTGTCTATCTTGTTTGCCACTGATTTCCCAGTGCCATGCTAAGCATTTTGCATATGGTAAGCAGCCAATAAACACCAGATGATTAAATGAATGAACAAATGAATGAATATTTTTCACGATTTATCCAAAAGTGCAAAAATTTCATGTATATCTATTTAACTTAGTGCAAGACCACATATGAAATAGCATGGAGAAAGAGTAAGCTTGAGCTGGTTTTCTTCTGTTGTAGTTATTACTGTTGTGTTCTGTTTATGTAGAAGACTGAAAATACAAAAAAGCGACTTGCATTTAATGTCGTACGCCTTTCCTACCTTTTAGCATAGATGGGATGATTACTTTTTGTAAAGTCGAATGTAGCAGAATGTTTGTGAGGTTAGAATTTACAAGAGCAATAGAATGTGCTCTAGATACCCTTATTGTACCTTTCCCAACTCCTCATTATTGTGTTATGTGCATTCCCCTCTCAGAATGTAGCAGAGGATCTTTAAGCCATTCTCTTTCATCCCTTGCCTCCAAATATCCCTGCTACTCACCTTCTCCAGAAGATCATTTGTAACTACAAATTAGTGAAGAAAGGTAGGGCTTTCTTGGGTAGAGATACACTGCAAGTGTGTTGCTTTTCAACATAGTGAGTGCATCCGGCAAGAATTTTAATATCTTATGTTGAGTGCAAATATTAAACATGGTTATTCTTCTGTTAAATCTGTTGTAGATACATTTGATAGCCATTTAAAGTACAATAGTGAAATAATTCTCTCAATGTCACCACAAAGTGAATGCATTAATATTCCTACATTGCATATAAAATAGCCAAAGGATGAATCTCTTAAGTCCCTTGAATATTGGGGCTCCTCAGACTTCTTTTCTTGGATGTTTTCTCTTGTTTGCCATAATTACTGGGCTTAGCCTTATCTGCTCCCGTGGCTGCTTGTATATATATGTATGTATGTATGTATGCATGTATCTATCTATCTACCTATGTATGACCATTGAACAACACAGGGATTAAGGGCACTGAACCTCCACACAGTTGAAAACCTGCATGTAGCTTTTTTTTAAATGAAACTTCTGTCTCCTCAAAAACTTAATTACTAGTAGTCTGCTGGTGACCAGAAGCCTTACTGATAACATCAAAGTTGATTAACACATATTTTCTATGTTATGCATATTACATGTATATATGTAATATATTGTATTCTTACAGTAAAGTAAGCTAGGGAAGAGAAAATGTTATTAAAAAAATCATAAGGAAGAGAAAATAAATTTATTGTACTATAATCTATTAAAACAATCTGTGTAGAAGTGGACCTACGCTGTTTAAACCCAGGTTGTTCAAGGGTTAACTGTATATATGTATATGTATACACACACACACACACACACACACACACACATGCAATATACATATATACACATATAGCATATGTGCTATGTGTAGCTATATATAGCACATATGCTATATGTGTATATATATGTGCATATATATATGCTAATGACTTCTAAGTCTTTTTTTTAAATTTTTATTTATTTATGAGAGAGACAGAGAACACAAGCAGCAGGGCAGGGCAGAGGGAGAGGGAGAAGCAGGCTCCCCGCTGAACAGGAAGCCCAATGCGGGGCTCGATCCCAGGACCCTTGGGATCATGACCTGAGCCGAAGGCAGCCGCTTAACCGACCAAGCCACCCAGGCACCCCGACTTCTAAGTCTTTTTGTTTTTTTAAAGATTTTATTTATTTATTTCTCAGAGAGAGAGAGAGAGAGCACACAAGCAGGCAGAGTGGAAGGCAGAGGCAGAGAGAGAAGCAGGCTCCCTGCTGAACAAGGAGCCCGATGCGGAACTCGATCCCAGGACCCAGGGATCATGACCTGAGTCGAAGACAGTGGCTTAACCAACTGAGCCATTCAGGTGTCCCCCGACTTCTAAATCTTTATCCCAGCCCCAAGTCTTCTCTTTGGCTCCAGGTTCACATTCCCAGGTGCCTTTTTCCCTTTTCTCCCAACACCACACCTGTTAAACTTCTTGATTTTCGATCTCAGTTAGTGGATCACCACTTGAGTGATTTCTCAAATCTTGTTTCTCAGACTCATTTTTTGACTTCTCTTTCCATATCTAACCATCCACCAAGTCCTTTCAATTCTAACTCCAAAATGTTCCATTAACCTAGTTTCAACATTTTCTCCCCATTGCTATTCCATTAGGTCATTTTCTCAGTATTCTAATATAATATTTTTCTGTGGTCTTCTTGCCCCATTTTCCCTCTTCATCATGGTCTGTCTTCTGGATAGAGATAGCCACCTACAAAAATAAGATTTATATTACTTTTGCTCGGAAGTATTTATTGTACCTTAAGCTTCTCTTTGCTTACTACTCAGCTTGACATAAGAAGTTCTTTGAAGTATGAGCCCTGTGAATCCGCTCTACCATTCTATTTTAACTTATCACTTGCCATCTCCTATCTCACTGAAGGATTCTGTATCGACATCTTGATGACATTAGTTACCAGTGATTTCTGTAACTTTGTTTAGTGATGGAAGAGCTAAGAAGTCCTTTGAAAGTTTGCATTTCCATGCTTATCTGCAAGGCAGCTTAATGACTAATTCTTGGCATATTCCAGACCCCATCTTATTCCATCCACTATTTGGTATTTCAAGAGCCAGTGTTAATGAGAATTATGCCAAAATTACTCACACTCTGTCCTACTTCATTTATAAGGCAATTTATTTAACCATTTATTCAATTATTCAGTAAACTTTTATTGAATACCTACTATGTGCCAGGCACTGAATATAGAGTTAAAGACCTCATCATCTAGGAATATAGTCTAGTAGAAGAGATGAATATGTAGATAATTGTAGGAATTGATATCACCTTATTTTGAGTCTAAGATATAGATGTGTTTGTAAATGTATGGCAAATGAGTAGGGCTGGCTTCTCATAAGGAAAATGAATATGTAAATTACTGCTAATTTTTCCGCCTTAAAAAAATTATTATTTAAAGGAAAAACTATTGCAAGAGTTTATTTTTGGTCCAAGCCCTTACATTCTCAAAATATGTTTTAAAATTTCAAATGTTTGGGATGCCTGGGTGGCTCAGTTGGTTAAGCGACTGCCTTCGGCTCACCTCATGATCCTGGAGTCCCGTGATTGAGTCCCAAATCAGGCTCCCTGCTTGGCAGGGAGTCTGCTTCTCCCTCTGACCCTCCCACTTCTCACGCTCTCTGTCTCATTCCTTCTCTCTCAAATTAATAAATAAAATCTTTTTTAAAAATTTCAAATGTTTTGCTTGTAAATAATCTTAGAAGTTCTCAAAAAAAGTTAGAAATCACAAGTGAGATGTATTGAATGTAAGTTTTACAGTTTTATTTTTTTCATGAGTGTTCCCTGGCATAGGTGCTACTGAACAATTAAATACTGAATGATACAACTCAGTACAATGAAAACCTAAATAATCCAGTTAAAACATGGTCAGAGGATCTTAATAGAAATTTTCCCAAAGAAAACACACTGAGGGCCAACAGACACATGAAAAGATGCTCAACCTCACTTATCAGGAAAATGCAAATGCAAAACACAATGAGATATCACCTTACACCTGGCTAGTATCAAAAAGATAAGAAATAATAAGTACTGGCCGGGATGTGGAGAAAAGGGAATCATGGGATACTGTTTGTGGGAATATAAATTGATTCAGCCATTGTGGAAAACAGTGTGGGAGTTCCTCAAAAAATTAAAAATAAAAATACCATATGTTCCAATAATTCCACTACTGGGTATTTACTCAAAGAAAACAAAAACACTGATTTGAAAAGACCTATGCACACCTATGTATATTGCAGTATTATTTGCAATAGCCATGATATGAAAGCAACCTAAGTATTCACTGATAGATGAGTGAATAAAGAAGAGGTGGGGTGTATATACAATGGAGTGTTACTCAGCTATAAACAAGAAAGGAAGGATGAGATCTTGCCATTTCTGACAACATGGATAGAGCTAAAGGGTATTATGCTAAGTGAAATAAGTCAGTCTGAGAAAGGCTCATACCATATGATTTCACTTATATATGAAATCTAAAAAACAAAGCAAATGAATAAACAAACAAACCAAACGCAGAAACAGACTCATAAATACAAATAACAAACTGATGGTTGCCAGAGGGGAGAGAGATCGGGGAATGGGCAAAAGGGGTGAAGGGGAGTGGGAGATACAGGATTCCAGTTATGGAATGAATAAGACAGGAATAAAAGGTACAGCATAGGGAATATGGTGAATATGATGATAGCTGCTAGCTACACTTGTGGTGAGCATAGCATAATGAATAAACTTGTCAAATTCTGTATTGTACACCTGAAACTAATATAACATTGTGTGCCAACTATACTTAAAAAAAATCTTGACTAAAATGGATAAGGACCAACACATTTTTTATTAAACTCATAAATATATATACTATTTATTATGTATCACATATTATAAGTAGTATAATATGGTTAGTTAGCACGGTCATGTGTGTATGTACAAGATGTTCTGGTACATTTATAGAAATAATGAGTTATGTTAAGAACTTAATTATTTCTCAAAAAAAAAAGAATTATTCTCTTGGAGATTGTGTCTAAAAATACTGACAAATTCTGTCTACAACCATTTGCTTTTCATACCACAAGTTTTTTCATTATGATTCCAACTTGGACAGGCAGCCTGGGACTACACATAATCCTATATACTTTTTTCTTTTTTTTTTTTTTAAGATTTTATTTATTTATTTGACAGACAGAGATCACAAGTTGGCAGAGAGGCAGGCAGAGAGAGAGAGGGGGAAGCAGGCTCTCTGCTGAGCAAAGAGCCCGACACAGGGCTCGATCCCACGATCCCGAGATCATGACCTGAGCCGAACGCAGAGGCTTGACCCACTGAGCCACCCAGATGCCCCTACATATTTTTTTCAATTAATCTTTTTACAAATAATTTTTTGAGATACTTTGATTAACCAGAACCATGATTTCAATAAAGCCCAGTAAAAATCTAAATGTGCTATCCACTTCAAAGTTGCTATAATTTTTCAATGTGTAGTTTGTGACTTCAAATGTATTCTCTAAGGGTAAGTTATGAATCAAAAAGCTGAAAGGGACTTTATGGGGTTCATTGTTTCTACTATTGCTTATGTGTGCATGAGACAAACTTATCTAAATTGACATTCTCATTTGAAACTCCTGAGGAAAGAGGGGCCACAGCCTTGCCTGAGTGAAGTACTTAATCACTCTTAGAATGAGGATGATGTTCTTTCTTAGAGTGTGAACACCGTTTGGTTCCTTCATTGAACATTAAGCCAAATTTCTTTTTAGTTTTTGGTAGGTGCTTATTGGTCACACTATCTTTCATTAACTTGAAAGCATTTATAGAACCCTTTGGTCTTCTCTTTGCAAGAATAAAAAAGAGGGAAAAAAACAAAACCAAAGACTTCTTTACACTTTTCTTATAGTACCTGTTTTCCTATTTCTTTTGGGGGGGGGGTCTTTTTAAAAGGTTTCACCATGATTTAAAATACTAAAAGAAAATCTGAAGATGTTTCTCTTAACCAAGGTCACGAAGAGTAGGCTTCTTCTTCCAGTTCATTTGGCAAAAATCTGTTGAACACACATTTCATTCCAAGCCAGTATTCTGGATGTTTAAAGGGCAGTGCTTCACAAGAGGGAGCCTCTGACCTCTAGGAGCTAAACATCTGGTCAGGACAGCAAAGAAGGAAGCAGGCATTGCAGAGTCTGGAATGCTAAGTAGGTTAGTGTGAGCATTCAGAAAGGGGTAGCCAATGGTGGCCTTAGGCTACTACAGCAGTGAAGCACCTGTGGTGACTTGATGCCATACTTAACGAATTTTGTATGTTTTTTTTTTTTTAAGACTTTATTTATTTATTTGACAGACAGAGATCACAAGTAGGCAGAGAGGCAGGCAGAGAGAGAGAGAGGAGGAAGCAGGCTCCCCATCGAGCAGAGAGCCCGATTCCGGGCTCGATCCCAGGACCCTGGGATCATGACCCGAGCCGAAGGCAGAGGCTTTAACCCACTGAGCCAACCAGGTGCCCCCGAATTTTGTATGTTTTAGCAATGTAAAAAAAAAGGCTTAAAACAGGTAATAACTGCAACTTTAGTTTGATGTGTACTTGAAACAGATGAAACATTGACTTGTGTTGTGGCATTGTCCATAAGCAGCCTTTTAATCTAGAGAAATTTTCAGTCTTCTGATTCCTTGCCCACCCCCTTATAAACTTTTGGGAGACAAAAAAACAAAAACAAAAACAAAAACAAAAACATTAGGTCTTATTCTAGTACAAATGCAAATATAATCCCTAAAATACTTTTTAAGAAAATTGTAATAATAAATTTTAAAACAATATTTACTCTTGACAAAAGATGAATGCAGTTGGTTTTCTTCTTTCCCCCATGACTCATTCAACTCTATATGATTATATGTATACCTATGTACATAGATATCTACTTTGTTGATGGAGTTGACAGTTGACTGCCATTTGGTCACTATATTTTCAACTTCCACTTTGAGAATATAATCCTTAAATTTATTCTATTCTTTTTTTTCTTTCTTTTTTTTTTTTTTTAATTGAGAGAGAGAGAGATCACAAGTAGGCAGGCAGAGAGAGAAAGGGGGGGGAAGTAGGCTCCCCGCCGAGCAGAGAGCCCGATGAGGGGCTCAATCCAAGGACCCTGGGACCATGACCTGAGCCAAAGGCAGAGGCTTAACCCACCGAGCCACCCAGGTGCTCCTAAATTTATTCTATTCTTATCTTGAACAGAAAACCAAATTTTTAGCCCTTCCTTAAGTGCTAAGTGGTTACTAGGACACTATATACCCTTTAGGTATATAAATAAATGTGACCATATATATCTTAATTTTTCCAGAATGGGTCTGATTTTCACTTGCAGTTCTAACAATTATTCACTGAGTATTTTTCATACTCAAAAGTATCTTAGATTGGATGATGAATTACAGGTTGGCCTACATATGGTGAACTTTAGATCAATTGCAGTAATGAGAAGATAAGGAAATGGTTGGCATGAAGCAATATGAAAGTATTTAAAGCTACCTCTTGAAATTAGTAAAAATCATACATTTATTCCTTTTTCTTGAAGAGGTCTGATATTTTTCTTGGCTTGGGACTTATTCCTAATTGTATTTAGGTGACATGAGGGAGGTGAGGGTATTTTTGAGAGTCTGGGTTACTATACATAATTCACATAAAAGATAATCAACAGTTGATCTCCATTTGGCTGTATTTGAGTAGAATAACTTAGAATGAGAAAGATCTAACCAATTGTTTATGAAAATTTATTCCTCTATCCTAATTACTTATTTGTATTTCTGTATTATCAACGTCATATTTCTGAATTATATATAATTAGGTTTGTCTTCTATCAAAATATCAGCACAGAGATTTCTAATGTAATAGAATAATTGCACTATATTAATGTTTTAAGTACAAAGATTTTCTGCATATTGGTATGTCTTATATTCTCCAAGTTATTATTGTATCTGTACAGGCCTGAAATTACTTTTGTTTTAGATATACATTAAGTTTTAATTGACATATTTACATATTTATGCATCCTATATGGAGTTATCATCATGGCATAAATTAAAAAGTTCACATGGAGATGAATTGGGGATGTTAAGTTTCTTGAGTTGGAGAGAGGAAGGGATGATATAGAGTCAATGGTACCATATGTTTAATCATTTTGGAGAAATAGAATGATTAGAGAGCGACCTGTGAAAACACGTGTTTTAGTTTTCTATGGCTGCCATAACAAAATACTATGGACTGAGTGACTTAATCAACAGAATTGTATTTTCTCACAGCTCTGGAGGCTAAAAGTCCAGGATCAGTGTATTGGCATGGTAGTTTCTTCTCCGTTCTCTCTCCCTGACTTGCAAGTGACCGTCTTCTTGCTATATTCTTCACAAGGTCATTCCTCTGTTCATGTGCACCCCTATTGTCTCTTTGTGTGTCCAAATATCCTCTTCTTATAAGCACACCAGTCACTAGATAATGGCTCACCCAAATGACCCCATTTAACCTTAATTTCCTCTTGTCTCCAACTAATGTTACATTCAGAGTCACAGGGGGTTGGGCCTTGAATGTATGACTACTGAGGGAGCACAGTTCAGTCCATAACCCCTGGAAGAAGAAATTTCACTTGCTAGATAGAGTTCGTGAAGCCAAATCCTATAGCACAAAAATTTGAAGGCAATGATGAGACAAGGTCTGAACTAGTCCAAGAAAATTCTGGGAAGTTGTATTATAGTTTAGATGGCATATATTGTTGAAATGAAATTTTCTTTTTACTGTTTATGCTCTGAAAAATTCTGGTGTCCTTGAATAATTATGTTACCTGAATACATGAATAACTCATGTGTTAGTGGTTTCCATTTGGTTTGTTTTATGCCTTCCCAAGATATCTTGTTTAAATGATAAAATAAAGAGGCTGAGACTCAGAATAAATGAGTTGAAATCCTTATAAACAATTAATTAGTTCTGTAGTCCTAAGGAAAAATGTTAAATTCTTCATTTAAGTTTTATTACTGTTTTAGAAGTTATGTTCCTCTTCTCATACCATACCCCTCACTTCCAATATGAAAAGATTAAGTTAATTGGATACATAAAATGATTAGATCACTTAGAGAAATGCAGAGGGAGATCTTGAAATTCATTGATCATTAGAATAGGAATTAATATTACAGATAATCTTCTTCAGGTTTTTTGAATTTCCATGTGAAGAATGTGAAGCCCTTGAACACTTGTTTATTAAGAGTTAAAGCTCTGGAGTCAGACCAGTCTGGGCTTGAATTAGTCTTTGCCACTTTTTAACAATGTGGCTTGGGGTAAATTACTTAACCTCTCTAAATCTTAGCTTCTTTAATTACAAAGTGAAGAGAATAACAGTACCTTCTTCATAGGATTACTGCATGTTTCAAATGAAATAATAATTGTAAAGCCCTTAACACAGTGTTTGGCCCCTGTTAAGTGTTCAATAAATCTTAATTCTAATAATTACTTAGTATACTATTGCCCAGGATCATGGAAATGGTATTATCTGAAACTCTGATATTTCTCAGTTTTAAAGCAATGTTTCAAATTCAGCAAGAAAACCATTTCTACTTTTAAAGTTTTTTTTTTTTTTAAAGATTTTATTTATTTATTTGACAGAGAGAAATCACAAGTAAGCAGAGAGGCAGGCAGAGAGAGAGGAGGAAGCAGGCTCCCTGCTGAGCAGAAAGCCCGATGCGGGGCTCAAACCCAGGACCTGGGATCACGACCCTAGCCGAAGGCAGCGGCTTAACCCACTGAGCCACCCAGGCGCCCCTTAAAGTTTTATAAGTACTATTTATTTCTATTCATGCCTTCTTTTGATGGCTTCCATCAACCATTAAGTGAAATAATTTTTTTTAAACTGCTTTAGCTTTCACTCTTGCTTTGGCATAAGTGGACAGTTTTATAGCAGTTAGGATTATCAGAATTCTAGAAATAAAAACACATTTACATTTTGATAGTTTACTAAATGCAGTTATTCAGGGTTGAGGGTTTGTTGACTTTTAGAATATTTCTCAGATTCGGAAATAAATTTACAGTCTAACAAATAGAAACTCTTTTGAACTATTTTGGTGGATTTGTGTTTTATTTAAAAATTGACAAGAACTGGCAAGAAACTTAATGAATTATTTGGAAAAGCCCTAGAGATACAGGTTTCTTAAAAATTAATTTACTATGATAAACCTAAGAATATGCAATTATATACGTATCATTATAAACTGACCATACAAAAGTTTAATGAAAAGTACAGTTTAGGGCTGTGTTTTCCATGTAGAGGGATAAGGTAGGGAGAACTGGGGGTAAAAGTGCATGTATCAGAATGTTGGGGGTATGTGGGTTGGTGGCTCAATAGTGTGAAAACACCTGCAGTGTGTTCCTCATTGCTTTGACTTGCTTTTAGTCATATAGTATTCAATGTATAATCAAGCAGGAAATGAGATCTTTGTTTATCAAATGAGGGCATTGGTTATAAAAGGTTGAGAAAGCTTGGTTTGGGTCAGAGAGATAATGATCACCAAGATAATTCTCCTGTTTGTGTTCCCTGTCTCGCTGTATCTGTCAAATAAATAAATAAAGTCCTTAAAAAAAAAAAGAAGAAGAAGAAGGGGTGGTTTATGGTACTGTGAGGGAACATAACAGGAAGAATTGTCTTGGAGACTTAGAGAAGGCCTTTCTGAAGAAGTTATGATTGTAATGAAATATTAAGGTTTCTGACCTTTAACACAAGTAAGATTTGTGGGGTGTAATTATTAAGTCTCTCCACTGGGCATTTCACAACATTAAAGTTGGCTTCTCTTGGAATGAGGAAGGGAGAAATTCTAGAAGTGTCTCTAAAGCAGAAGCCACAGATTTTTGGTAAATTTTTATAAAGATTTTATTAATTTATTTGAGAGAGAGAGTGAGCGAGAGAGCACAAACAGGGTGAGCGGCAGAGGGAGAGGGAGAAACAGGCTCCCCGATGAGCAGTGAGCCCAATATGGGGCTTGATCCCAGAACCCTGAGATCAGGACCTGAGCTGAGGCAGACGCTGAACCAACTGAGCCAACCAGGTGCACCTTCGAGCTTGTCAATTTTATTAATTTTTTCAGGAGCCACATTTTGTTTCTTTGATTTATTAATTCTGTTTGCTTTGTGTTTATTTTACTCTTCTTTTCCTAGATTCTTAAGGTAGGAGTTTAGATTGTTGATTTAAGAGTTTCCTCATTTTAACATAGCATTTAATTCTCTAAATTTCCCTTTCAGCATCATATTAGCTGTGTCCTAAAAATTTAGATATGTATTTTCATTTTCATTCCGTTCAATGACACCCCCAAGGGAAGATGAATATCCTGACTCCCAACTTGGTCTTCTGTTGACACCAACCCAGTACAGGATGGGTAGAAGGGTTTGTTTGGGGTACCTTTTTACAACTTAGCAGGACTCTAGGCTCTTTCCTCAGCCTTTGCTAGTGGGGAAGGCGGTGGAGCCACAGTTTTTAATGTGGTATTGGGTGTTTGGCTGGAGTAGAGAAGTTATTGCCTAAAGGTTTTCTGACTTGCTAGGTTATCTAGGTGTATCTTGTCTTTTACCTGGTCTTTTAACTTGAGGGAGAAGGCTTTTGTTGGGCATTTTTGGTCTGTGCCCAATGGCATTTCCTAATTATCAGTTATGCAATATTCAGTCTGCGATACATGTAGCAAAAAGAAAACCCAGGAACTCATAGTATTATTTCTTGTGTTCTGAGGTTTCTGGCCAGACTCCTTTGGAGTCTTATGTTTATTTCATATTTAATGTCCTGGAATCTTAACTGTGCTTGGTGAGAGGATTAGGGAAAAGTACATCTATTTCATCTTTCCAAAAGCAGAAGTCTTCCACTGTCTTATTTTAAATGTATAGTATTTTAAATATTGTTTAGTTCTAAGTATTTTATAATGTTTATTATCCCTTCTTTGATCAACAAATCATTTGGAATTGCCTTTTAAAATGTCACAACATATTGTTTTCTGGGTACAGTTTTGTCATTGCTTTCTTACTCTTGCATTTTGTTGGAGCATATGGTTTATATGATATCAAACTTTAAAATTATTAGGAAGCTTCAGAAACTCAATGTGTTTGACGAAGACATGAAGTCTTCACTTGTTGGGTGGAACATTCAGTATGATTAGATCAACTTTGTTACTTTCGTTTTCAAGTCTCTTTCTTTCTTTCCTTCTGGTTATATTGTTTACTAAGATAGATACATTAAAATATCATATAGTAATGGATAATTTATCAATTTCTTCTTATACTTCTGTTAATTTTTCCTTAAAGTTATATCAATAGGTACATATGAATTAAAAATTGTTATAATTTTCAAATTCAATATTCAATTTTATAGTGACCATCTTTATCTTTAATAATTTTTGCCTTCTTAGTTATTTTATCTGGTTTTAGTATACTTACTCCAGCTTTCTCTTGCTTAGTATTTGCTTGGTTTATATCTTTTCTATTCTTTTGGCCTTCAATATTTTGTTTCTTTATGATATATTGGTCACATAAACAAAATTAACAGGACTTTAAGTATTTTTTATTTAGTGCAAAGAACTTTGGGTTTTTTTTTAAACTTTATTTTTAATGAAGAATTAGTTTAGTTTTAAAATGATCACTGATTGGTTGTATCATTTCATTAGGACTGTCCATTTTCCTCACCTTTTCTCTCTCTCCCTACCTTCTTTCTTGCCACTCAGTGCTTTTACTCCCCCCCCCCTTTTTTTTTTTGGTCTGTGCAGAAGTTTTTAATTTTTATTGATTAAATTTAATAATTTTTGGAATTGCATCTGGATTTTGAATTCATAATTGCTGTTTCTCTTTTCATAATTAGTGTGTTTTAACATTTCTGGAAAACTCTTCACTTTTACCTCCTTTAATAACATCCTATCCAAATTCTATTATTTTCTTTGGAGCTCTTACATATGTGCCATCTATTTTTTTTTAAGATGTTATTTATTTATTTTAGAGAGAGAGAGAGCACCCAAGAATAGTGGAAGGGGCAGAAGGAGAGGGAGAGAGAATCTCAAGCAGACTCCGGATTGAGTGTGGAGGCCAACGTGGTCTCAGTTTCACAACCCATGAGATCATGAACTGAGCTGAAATCAAGAGTTGGTTGCTCAACCGATTTAGCCACTCAGGCTTCCAGATATGTCCCATCTTAATTTCTCATTTTTATTTACCATAGTTGTCTTTCTATTTACAATATTCTGGATAATTTCTTTGAATTTATCCTACATTTTGCCAATTCTCTACTTAGATTTTCATTTGCTTCTTTCAGTTACCTTGGCCTTTAATTTTTTAAAATTTTATTCTCCGTCGAAGCTTTTTCAGACAACAGAGGCTTTAATAATTGAACTGTAAATCCACGAGGGCAACTTTGTGGTTATGAATTCTCTGGAGAGAGTCTCTGCTCCTCCCACCCCCACTATATCCTTATCTATGTTTTGATGTGAGACAGGTGAATTTCCTTGTTATCTCCTTACAGGTAGCAGGTTTTATTTTTTCTTCACCTTTATACTGCTTGATAGGAAATCTTACTAGATTTCTCCCTTTGAGCAAGTGCTAAATATTATTATCACCTGTCTCCCTGTATGCTATGTGGGCTTTAGAGAGAACTCACTTGTCCAGGGTTGGGCAGAAGCTCTCACAGGGAAAAGCTACCTTAGGAACTGGCTTATTTCGCAAGTCTCCTATGCAGCCGTGGAGGGCTCCACAAATTCTTTTGTTGGTTTCTTAGTTTTTAAATCAACAAATAATTTAAAATTAAAACTGTACATACAAAGTGTGTAAACCTGGCGATTTACAGACCTGTACCCCTGGGGCTAATAATATGTTATATGTTAATAAAAAAAAACTGTACATACATATTTACCATTTTAGTTGATTTCATCTAGAGAGTAGTTCAGAGTATCTGATGTTGCTAGAAATGAAAGTTTAGACCTAAATCTTTTTATTTATAATTTCACTTCCTCTGCAAAGTCATTATTCATTACTAATTTCTGTGTTAGTGTGTGGCTCTATTACAAGCTGACATCACTGTACCCTTCAGGCGATGAGTCAGCTGTTTGGAGGTTAAAAGAAGAATTAAACTTGCATCTATTTGTCACTTAGGTTTTAAAGTAGATAATTTCATCTCCTGGCTTAACAAAAAATCTATTCCTATATTTCACAAACAGATGATAGCTGTGGAAACATTCTATTTCTATTTTTTTCTTATATTTTTTAAGCATGGTCAATATTTTGGCCGGGAAGGTGATCAGATCTCCCTTGATATCAGATATGGCTTGTTTCCCATTGTTGTACTGACTTGTTACCGTTTGGGTACCAGATGTAGAGATCATTTCAGGATTTGATATAAGAGCACTGGATCTGGCCACTGTGTAGAAGAGAAAGTGTCTGTGAGAAAAAAAAAAAAAAAAGTCCTGTCCACATAGAGTCACAGATTGGATTCCTTCAGAGTCACAGATCAGATTCCTGCAGATCAATCTGAGATTCTGCTGCTTTCCAGGCTCAGCTTTTACTTGAACATCTGTGTTGATGGCTATGGTTACTTTTCTAATTAAAAGTAGAAGGAAGAAAGAGAAGGAGAGTAGAAGAATGAAAGAAAAAGTTTTCCTAAAATTTTTGGTTATTCTTGTTTAATTATTGAATATTTGTTGATTACTCACAAAAAAGCTGCATCAAGGCTTCTATAGAAATTCGTTATCCTCAGCTTGAAATATTTTCCCATATGCACCCATTCTACACACCTACCCAAATGAAACAATCATCCTGGTTCTCATTTCATGAGTAGATAGTGAAATCATGGAGGGTGAGAACCATCTTTTCTTTCCTCTTTCCATCTTCTCTTTCCTCTCCTTTTCTTATTTTTCTTAAAGCTTGAGGGTTTAAGAATTAGAAAGTCTTCAATTAAGTTTTAATTCAAGCCCTGCTTCAGTGCTATCTCCTCTGGTTATACTCTCTGTGAGAAAATTTACCCTAAATACTATACTACAGGATAAGTACAAGTTACCTATAGTTGATACATTAGGGAAAGTTATTTATAGAGACTTCCTTATTCTACATAAATGACTTCGGGTTAATTAATAAAATGGTGTTATTGGTGCAATTGAAATGAAAGAGATTTAGATTATGAGGCTGATTGGAATGGTGATACAGGACCCAACATTCTGGCTTGAACTAATATACAGCAGAAGACCCCCAACCTAGCTAGCAGTGTGTGTCAGTGAAGTAGAACTCCAGTTTTGCATCTGGTGGGTTTGCAGACTCTTTGCCCCAGTGATGGGGATCAGACTACAGGATCCAACACTGAGTTCCCTTTGAAGTGGGCATTCTAGACAAAAGGCTGCTGGTTATTTTTTAGATCAGAGAGAGGAACTCTGCACTTCAGAGAGGTCACACTAGCTTACTAATAAATGTCTTTGCGTTTGGCAAAAGGTGGTCTGAGATTTCTTTTATTGAAAGAGATCCCTTGGAAATGAGGCATAGGGGTGGGGACTACTGTCTCTGCTTTTTCTTGTAAATATTAGAGGTCTCCAAAAAGAATTGGACATTTGTTAGAGAAGTGGCTGACTGGTTTGTAAAACTTTAGTTTTATGGTTATTTACATTCCTGTTTACTTCCTTAGGTATCAGAAATTCTCTGAGCCAGATTCCAGAATATACTGTGAGCAGCCATGATATTGGGGTGCTGCTTTGATACAGGGCATAGTAAACTTTCAAAAAAATCCAGTGGAGTCTTTTGAACTCTTTAAGTGATAGTGATAATACTTTTCTGAGAAAGCATTGAAAAAAGAAAAGAAACAGAGTGCATTACTCTCCTACCTTTTCGAGGTTGCATTCCTCTTGGGTTTATCTTTGTTCCAATCCTTTTCCTTGACCAACCAGCAGCACTATCTTCAGACTAGCAAAAAATGATTCACATGCAAAATGGTGACACTGTTTGGTGTTACATGAAACAAAAAGCCAAGTATTTGCAAATCATGTATCATTCATTGTTCTTTGGAAATTAGTTATACATGAATTATATTATAGCCAATCCAGCCTGTATGTGTGTGTATGTGTTTGTGTTTCTTCTGTAAGTTGCCGTATTAATTTTTCTGCATAGGCATCCTCCTCAACTGTCACATATTCTTTCCCTGAGATCTTGCTGTGCTTTGTAGCAAATATGTTAAAAAGCTTTTGTTCTGAAAAAAGCCACCATTGAGTAGGAGTGTGAATTCAGATGTTAAGGTCACTATGACATCCCACAGTTATTCAGCTCAATAAGATCTGTGTGACATCATACTTTTGTGAAATATCTTAGGGAAAAAAAGAGAGGGAGAGAGAGGCTAACAGTTGCTGACTCTAAGTGCTGAAAGAACTTTTGTTTCTTCTCTAAATTCTCTCTCTCTCAACTCTAACCAAGGCAAAGGAGCATTTCCCAGCATTTTAAACTTATGTTATATAAAAATGGGATTGATTAATCTATCTCTGGAGTATGAAACACTGACTGTTTCACTGAGTGGCTACTTGTATAGATCTTCCTCTCATGTGCTTTTTCTAGAACAATATTGGGGCAGATGTTAACTTTACTCTTAGGAAAGATATTGTGGAAGATCTTGAAATTCATTGATCATTAGAATAGGAATGTTTTTCTTTTTACTATTATAAAAAATACACAACATAAAATTTACCATCTTAACCATTTTTAAGTGCATATCTCAGTAGTGTTAAGTATAATTATATTGTTATGCAATCAATCTCCGGAACTTTCTCATCTTACAAAACTAAATTAAATAACAATTCTCCATTTCCCTCCCTCCCAGTTCCTGGTAATGACCATTCTGCTGTCTATCTCTATAAATTTGACTACTCTAGATATCTCATTTAAATGGACTGACCTTAATAGTATGGAGGTTCCTCAAAAAGTTGGAAACAGAGCTACCATACGACCCAGCAATTACACTACTGGGTATTCACCCCAAAGATGAAAATATAGTGATCTGAATGGGCATGTGCACCCCAATGTTTGCAGCAGCAATGTCTACAATAGCCAGACTATGGAAAGAACCTAAATATCCATCAACAGATGGATAAAGAAGATGTGGTACACACACACACACACACACACACACACACACACACACACGCACAGTGGAATATTATGCAGCCATCAAAAATGAAATGTTGCCATTTGCAATGACGTGGATGGAACTAGAGGGTATTACGTTAAGTGAAATAAGTCAATCAGAGAAAGACAATTATCATATGCTTTCACTGATATGAGGAATTTGAGAAACAAGATAGAGGATCATAGGGGAAGGGAGGGAAAAATGAAACAAGATGAAAGCAGAGAGGGAGACAAACCATAATAGGTTCTTAATCTCAGGAGACAAACTGAGGGTTGCTGTAGGGGAGGGGGTTGGGAAGGTTGGGGTGGCTGGGTGATGGACATGGGGGAGGGTATGTGCTATGGTGAGTGCTGTGAATTGTGTTAAGACTGATGAATCACAGACCTGTACCCCTGAAACAAATAATACATTATATGTTAATAAATTTAAAAATTAAAAAAGACTAGACTTATCATGATCAGCACTGACAAAAAAATATCCCCCCCAAAAAAGTAAAAAAAAAAAAATAAGTGGAATGACCTATTATTTCTCTTTTGTGACTGGCTTACTTTACTTAGCATAAGGTCTACAACATTCATCCATATTGTAACATGCATCAGAATTTCCTTGTTTTGTTTTTTTGTTTGTTTTTAAAGATTTTATTTATTTGACAGACAGAGATCACAAGTAGGCAGAGAGGCAGGCAGAGAGAGAGAGGAGGAAGCAGGCTCCCTGCTGAGCAGAGAGCCCAATGTAGGGCTAGATTCCAGGACCCTGAGATAATGACCTGAGATGAAGGCAGAGGCTTTAACCCACTGAGCCACCCAGGTGCCCCAGAATTTCTTTGTTTTTAAAGGCTGAATAACATTCCATTGCATACCACATTTTATTTATCCATTCATCTGTCACTGGACACTTGGGTTGCTTTTACCTGCTGGCTGTTATGAATAGTGATGCTATGAACATGGGGATGCAAATATCTCTGTGAGATTCTGCTTGCAATTATTTTGGGTATACACTGAGAAGTAGAATTGCTGGATTATGATAATTCTAATTTTAACTTTTGAGGCACTGACATACTGTTTTCTGTAGCAGCTACACCATTTTGTATTCCTACCAACAATTCATAAGGGTTCTGATTTCTGCACATCGTCGCCCACACTTTATATTTTCTGTTTTTTTATTTGTTTTTTATGAGTTTAAGGTGAGATCAAATTATGGTTTTGATTTGGATTTAACTAATGATTAGTGTTTGTTAGCTCTTAATATATCATATTTCTTATGTTTGTAAGCTATTAATATATCATTTTTGGAGAAATGCCTCTTTAAGCCCTTTGCCCTTTTTTCAGCCATGTTATTTTCTTGTTGTTGTGCTGTAAGAGTTCTTTATAGATAATAACTCCTTATCAGATATATGATTTCTTAATAATTTCTCTAATTCTGTAGGTTGCTTTTTCATTCTGTTGATTTGTGTCCTTTGATGAACAGAAGTTTTTAAGTTTGATGTAAAATAGTTTATCTATTTTTACTTTTTAGCCTATGATTTTGGTGTCATATCCAGGACATCCTTGACAAATCCAATGTCATGAAGCTTTCCCCTTATATTTTCTTATAAGAAAGGATTTATGTTTTAGGATTTATGTTTAAGTCTTTGATTCATTGTGCATTAGTTTTTGCAGATGATGTAATATAAAGATGCAATCTCATTCTTTTGCTTGTGGTTATCCAATTTTTCCAGCACCGTTTGTTGAAGAGACTGTTCTTTGGTTTTGGAACCTACATTAGTTGGCTTGGTCTACCATAACAAAATACCATAGTCTGAGGGGCTTAAACAACAGAAATTAATTTTGTCACAGAGTTGGATGCTGGAAGTCTGGGTTCTCTATTTTATTAATCTCATTCTTGCATTTTTGCTTTGTTATCATAACTAAATTTCAGTGCCTTTTTTTTTATATCTGAAAAAGGAATAAAAGTTTACTTGGAAATTTAAAAATATCTGATAAACAGATACTATGAAAATTTTTAGTAACTGGTTTAATTTCAAAGTGTATTTTCTTGATAACATTGCAATATATATATGTGACTTCTCAGGAGTGCCTGTTACTAAATGATAAGTTCTGCTTTATTTTATCAAAGTATATTCTTGGATTAATTTATTCAAACTTCATAACTATATTAACTGTGCTCTAGCATAATTCCCACTTTGACTTAGTTATTTTTATGTTAGTCTTGTTTCTAAGTATTATAGAAAGCACATTATATGTTTTTAAAATTAGATCTACTTAAAATTTTAAGCGTTTCTTTAGATAGTACTTCCATTTTTTCAGTATTTAAATTTTAGTTTACCTATAGCTTGTAAACATACAACAATTGCTTTTCCCTCATGTGGAAGAGAATTGTATGAACTTAAAGTAAATACAAGCTAAGTCACACAATAGCTAAGTATGAAATGTCATTAGGCTCCTTTTCTTCTAGCCACCTGATACCTGATAGTTCATAATCAAAGAACTATCAAAATAGAAAACATTGAACAAATGTGGGAGTGAAGGAGAGAAAACAAATGAGTCTGCTCTGAAAGAAACTTTTGATTCTGACTAAGAAATAAAGTCATCAGTTTATGGAGTACATATTCAAATTCTCTTTGTAATTTCTTATAAAGAGAACATCTTTCCATGTCATAAACCAGTATTAGTAAACTAGAAGGAACATAGAATATCAAATGGAACCAGAAAAATGCTAAGTGCACTATAAAATTTTTTTTCCAAAATATATAACTTGTAGTTATAGCTATATTTAAAGTTATGAAATGTATACACAACTCAACCTGTGTGCTAAAGCAGACCCCAGTCACAATGCTGACTTTTCAAGCCTCCGTGTCTTTTTTCAGGTTTTCTCTTGAGAAAGTCGAGGATGAAAGTAGCATTGTCATTTGAGCACAGCATAAACAGCACAGGCTGGGGTATGAATCCTTTCCCTGCCATTTATTAAAGGTAGTGCCTTAGACTAGGTATCTCCTCCCTCTGAGCTTCCATTTCCTTACCTGCTTGCACCCTAGTAACAAAGAGATTATTTTCTTAAAGAAGGTAGCAAATGATAAGAATTAAAAATAAATAGCTATTATGGCTGATGCAAAAACCTAAAACTCTATACTTACGCTAAATATGGAGATATGTCACTGGGCAGGGACTATGGTTAACCTTGTATCTGTAGAGTTTGTACAGTTGCTCATGGCCTTTAAAAAAATACATTTTCTTGGTATGTAATCTTGTAATATGTTAGAAATCTTTAAAAGTTGCTTTAACAATGTAGAGGCAAATGCAATTTGCCTAGAATTCCTCTCTCTTGCTAGGCATCCCTCACTTAATATGAAGCCGGGGATATAACTTAGTTATTTCTTAATCTCTGATGTACTTGTCCAGCTGGGAAAATTTCAAGGTTGTTTGAGTCTCGATGTATTACAGAGTTGTGTATGTTTGGGACCAACACTAAGAGTTACTGTTCACTATGGAGGTGAGGTATGGTAATTGTTTCTCTGTGGCCCAAACAGATTTTTTTTTTAAAGATTTTATTTATTTGACAGAGAGAGATCACAAGTGGACAGAGAGGCAAGCAGAGAGAGAGAGAGGAGGAAACAGGCTCCCTGCGGAGCAGAGAGCCCGATGTAGGACTCGATCCCAGGACCCTGAGATCATGACCTGAGCCGAAAGCAGTGGCTTAACCCACTGAGCCACCCAGGTGCCCCCCCAAACAGATTTTGATCTCAAGAGGCCCTTAGGGTATTTGCCTAGCACTCCACTTTAGGGACTTCTTTTTTGTTTTGGCTAGAGAAGAACAAGCATACCTCAAGTAATTCTGTATACTGATCGAAATCACTGGAGATTTCTAGGTATCGAATGTAAAAAGCATAAAAATATAAAAATAGTACTTTCAATAAAACTGTAGCCTGTACACATTTCCCTCACTTTCTGCTAGTGGCAGAACCAAGTTAGAAACATTTCAGTAGGATATGTTTTACAAATGGTACCTCTGTTTTTCTTTAGTATGGCTTCTTGAAAAAGTATATAGAGACAGAAGAGATCAATTTAAATATTTAGTTTATTTTTGATGGAAAGAAAGAGAATCATTCCTTTAAAATTTTCTTTTCTTGGGCTCCTAGGTGGGCTCAGTCAGTTGAGTATCTGCCATCAGCTCGGGTCATGGTCCCAGGGTCCTGGAACAGAGCCCCATATCGGACTCCCTGCTCAGCAGGGAACCTGCTTCTCCCTCTCTTTTTTCTGCTCTCTTGTGCTCTCTCTCTCTCTCAAATAAATTAAATCTTAAAGATTTTTTTCTTTTCTCTGTCATCTAAAGTTCCATGTAAATGTCAGTGGCTACACACATACTAATTTGAGAACCTTGAGGGCAGGTTATTGACTACACATTAAGTCTATCATCTATATCTATTACATAGCAAATCATTTTCAAAATGGAGCTGGATTCTTCACACTTTTTTTGGTACAAAATAAAGTGTGTATCCATATCTGAAATATAATTGAGGCTTTCCCCCCCCTTAATCCCCTCAGAGTATATTGTTTCAATATCTTCTAAGAAAATTATAAGAAGAGTGAGGAGTAAAGTAAGTGGCTGGCCATTAAATGTTCCTATAGATGCCAGTAATTTCATTTTACTAGCTTAAGTGCTTTAAAGAGGGAAAGTCAAAGTAAAATCTCTTTTTCCACTCATTGCTCCTTTGGGACACAATTGTCATTTCTTAAGCATTTTTGTATTTCATTGTAAAAAATAAAAAGATCTGATAAGAAATCATTTATTCATTTTGAGGAGGGCATGTACCCTGGGTTGTTTTTCTGGTCATAATGATAGCTTTCTGCTGATCCTTGCATACCCTCCTGCCCTGTTCCCATTATGAAATAATGGCTTTTACTTATAATGTGACTAATGAGGGTTGGGGTACATTCTGCAACCACAGAACAAAACGAAGCCATTGGCCTCAGTATGGACTGAACCTTTGACATTGACCATATTAGTATTTTAATCAACGTGGAAACTGCCAGAAGCTTGTACTTAGAATAGTCCTAAGCCATGTAATGTAGCAGATAACACTAAACATCATTATGATTAAAATGCCCGTTTGTGAAATAAAATATAAAAAAACAGCCTACTGTTAAATCAGTATTGATGCCTTACTTCCTTTTGATATTAATAAATTATTTGATTAACTATTATAAGAATAACAATAATAACAATAGCAGCCTCAGCAGCAATGATAGCTAACATTTATTTAGTGTTTTTATTAGACCAGTTTTATGGGTTGAATTGTGTCTTCTACTTCCCACTCCCCAGTTCATATGTTAAAGTCTTAACCCCAGTATCTCCTCATGTCACTGTATTTAAAGAGCCTTTCAAGAAGTAATGGAAGTTAAATGAAATCTTTGGGGTGAGCCTTAATTCAGTATAACTGATGCCCTAATAAGAGGAGATTGTGACAGGACAAAAAGGGAAGAGTACAGAAATACACTGGGAGAAGATGGCTGTCTATAAGTCAAGGAGAGAGGCTTCAGAAGGAACCAGCTCTGCCAACACCTTGATTTTGGACTCTTCACCTCTTGGAGAAACTAATTGTGAGAAAATAAACTAATGTTGTTTAAGGTACCCAGTCAATAGAATTTTATTATGGCAGCCCTAGCAGACTGATGAAGGAAACACTTTGCTAAGTGTTTTACATTCCTTTTCTCTGTTAGTTTTTGTAATAATCTTTGGAATACATGCTATTATTATCCCTACTTTGCAAATGAAGGATCTTAGGATAGAATAATTTTTTAAGAGCTAATGAGTAGAAAAGCCAAGGTGAGAACCATTTGCAACTGCATTCTAGCATCTACAGATTTATCCATGTGGATGTATTACCCCTCCCCTACCATATCTCAGGTGATATAGGCAGTAGCACAGATGAGGAATTTGAGTCTCATCTGAGACTCATGAGTGTCTTGTCTAAAGTCACTCTACCATCAAGTGCCTGAGTCAGAATCCCATATCACATCTGATGTGTCTGATTCCATGATTGTAAATCATAACCACCAAACTATCCTGCCTTTATTTCCTTTTGTTGAGAAAAAGAGCTATCTCTTAATTTACTTTTGGATCTTTAGAGCCTGGTGTAATGCTTAAACAAAATTAAAATTGATGCAAATAACCTACTTTGTTCTGATTACTTTAGTGCAGGATTTGAAATTTTAATAATTATTCATTATTACTTAGAACTAAGGGGAAGAAAAAGGTCTGAAAGGAAATCACAAACAGCATAGTCACTTCCTTCTGACAGAAGCAATAGTTTATGACTTTCACCAGCTATTTTGTGTTTTAGTAATATTCACAAAATGATCAGACTGTTAAATGGTAGTACATGGTTGAATGATTGTCCTTGAGCTATTTGGTTATTTTATCTTCCACCCCATTAGGCTTCTGTTTCTTGTGTTCACAAAAAGGCAATAGCATTTTATTTTCGCTTGCTCAGTAGAGGTTTTATGGAAATTACTGAGTGAAATGGGAGTTGGAAAACAATTTTAATTTAATTGAAGAAACATAATGGGGGAAAAATTCAAATAACCTAAGAGCAATTGTATTCAATTATTAAGTGACCCATTTAAACCCAGTACGTTTACACAGCGTATCTTGAAAAGTATCACCTTTTTAAACCATTCTGTCATATTTTAAAGTGCATTATCATAAACAACAACAAAATTCATGAAAATTCCAGGCAGATCTAGAGAGATCTAAAGGTGGATATTATAAATGCCTGAAATTTGCTTTTCTGGTAAACTCCACTCTTCAGAACTTGTCTTAAAACAGGAGTTTGCAAATACAAGACTCATGCTTCAAAAATAGACTTCAGAGCCCATGTGTTAAGACTCCTGTCCTCACAGAGCAGGTATATTAGCTCCTTGACCAGAACAAATTTCCTCCTAACACATCTAACAAATTGTTTATTTCTCACTACTTGTTAGAAGCAGCAAATTAAAAAGGAAGGCTAATAATACATTATATGTTAATTAAGAAAAAAGGAAGGCTTGGGGTATTACTAAACACAAATAAATTGTTAGCAAGAAAAAGGTAAATTAAGGACATTTAAAAAAGATAAATTTAAAACATCATTTAATGTCAAATGGCAAGAAGGTAACAGTGTAGAAAGAGTATAGCTTTCGCACACAAATAGTCGTGTGTAAGGAATCTCCATCTACTACCTGTTTAAAATCTCAGTGTCCATTTTATCAAGTGTAAGTTGAAATAATATAATCTAATTTCTAGAGTGGTGCAGGGACTAAATGAAATAATGTGTGCAAAATGCCCGATTAATCTTTGTTTCATTCTCGGGCCCAAAAGCACATCTCTGGATGCACTTCAATAGCTTTCTGACTCAATATCCTAAAGTAGTTCATGCTTATAATAATGACTGATACTGGATTGTTATGAAAATATTAAAGTGATATCCAGTATATTCTACTTAAGAATTTATCCCAATATGTAGTTCATGTTAAAAAAACACATCAGAATGATTATTATTGGAGTCATCTATAGAATGGGCTATTTGTCCATTTTTCTTCTTGGTTACTGACACCTATTTGGAGACACTGAGTACACAGTCCTCCTTCCAGGACTCAAAATGACAGGGCAGTTTCTATCTCAAATGTTGCCAAACCACCAACACTAGGGAAACAAGCTGTGGAAAGTCTCACACCAACAACTAATGCTCTAGCTCAGAAGTGACACATGGCTTCCACTCACGAATGCATCATTGTCATATGGCCTCATTCAACCACAAGGGGACAAGATATGGAGTTTTGCTCTCTGCCCAGAAGGTGGAGGACTGGAAATATTTGGGGAACAGCCATATGACTAAACTGAAAAGAGACTGATGTATAAACCAAGTTTCTAGTATATTTATTTGAAGAAGAGATGTCACAATAGATCAGACTGGATGCTAACATTCATCTATGAAAAAAATCTGTCCCATTGCCATCTTATTTGTTTAAAATGGGGGATATCTATTTTTAGTTTTTGGATTATTGCTACCAGCCTCCCAAAGAACACTTAACTGTGTCCAAGCTGAGAAGCAGTAATTAGAAAGTTGCTTGGTGGTTGCCAAGCCAGATCAGATCACAACTGTTAGATAATTTAGAAGAATGATTCATCCATGTTCTGATAAAGCCTAATGAACTATCCTTGCGTCCTGACTGAGAATACTTCTCTAGGAGTAGTAATGGTAGATCCAGGGTCTCTTCTTATTAGATCATGGTAAATAATCATCAGCAAATTTTATATTTCTGACTTCTATTTTTACTTTACTCAACCTGCTTCATCTTTTTTAGGCAGGTTTCCTTCAACTATATTAATATTATTGCTGAGACCCTATTCCAACCGTGTTATTTCTGCCTTTTTTCAGTTTATTGGAGTATAATTGACAAAATTGTAATATGTTTAAAGTATACATGTGATTATTTGGTATATGTATACATCATAAAAGGCTTCCCACCATTGAGACAAAGAAAGACTAATACCACAGCTAAGTTATACTCTCTTTGCAAATTTTAATTGTACAACACAGTATTACCAACTATAGTTATGGTGTTATGCATCTGATCTTCAAGTCTTACTCCTCTTATAACTGAAAGTTTGTACCCTTTACCAACTTCTTCCTATTTCCCCCACCAAACCATCATTGCCCATCCAGGCCCCAGAATCACCAAACACTGTTTCTGAGTTTGACTCTTCTATTTTTTTTTTTTTTTTTTAAGATTCCACATATATGTGATGTTATGCACTATTAGTCTTTCTTTGCCTGGCATTTAATATAATTCCCTTCTGATTGATCCATGTCATTGAAAATGGTGATTTCCTTCTTTCTAAGGTTAAATAACATTTCATTGTATATAAATGAATAGCTAGATATCATATTTTCTTCATCTATTCTTCTGTTGACAGAGACTGAGGTCTCTGAGGTTTCTTGGCTGTTGTGAATAATGCTGTAATGAATATATGGGTACAGATATCTCTTTGAGATAATGATTTCATTTTTCTTGATTATAGACCCATAAGTGGGATTGCTGAATCATATAGTAGTTCTATTTTTAATTTTTTGAGGAACCTCATTACTGTTTTCCATAGTGGCTATACCAGTTTATGTTCCCATCAACAGAGTACAGGGGTTTCCTTTCTCCACATTTTTGGTAGCACATGTCTTTTTGATAATAGACATCCTAAAAAGTGTTGAGGTGGTATCTCATTGTGGTTTTGATTTGCATTTCCTTGATGATTAGTGATGTTGAGTACTTTTTCATGTACCTGTTGGCTATTTGTATGTCTTCTTTGTAAAAAGTCTATGCTGGTCCTTTTCTTATTTTTATATTGGGTTATTTGTGTTTTTGTTGTTTTGTTGTATGAGTTCCTTGTATATTTTAGATATTACTTCCTTATCACACATATGATTTACAAATATTTTCTCTCATTCTATACGTTACCTTCTCATTTTGTTGATGGGTTTTTTGCTGTGCAGAAGCTTTTAAGTTTGAGGTAGTCCCATTTGTTTATTTTAGCTTCTGGTGTCAATTAAAAAAAAAAATCATTGCCAAGACCAATGTCAAACGGCTTATCCCCTCCTGTTTTTGTGTTTTAATTGTTGGTTGCTTTGTTTGGTCAAAGTATATTTTAAAGTTGAATCCTGTGTATAGCTGATCTCATTCTTCATGTTTTACTTAACCAGCTTTATTTTAGGGCTAGGAGGTGTTTGAGATAAATGGAAATATTAAATACATTTTTAAAAAGCTCACATGCTAGATCTGTTTACTAAGTTACGGATACTAAAAGCATTTGATTAAAAAGGATTTCTGAGTCTAATTTGGGTCCAGTGGGGAAGAATGGTAAGATGGATTAGCAATGAGACCATGAATTCAAGGGGGGATGATAACTATATATGAGCCTCATATTTGCCGTATCAGAACTACAGTAATAATGGGAAGAGATGAACAGTGTGCACACATCACATCTCCAGATAATGGTGGTATTATTAGTCACTATAATTGTCAGCTCAGAAAGGGGAGAGATAGTATAATTTTAGAGCAGAAAGGGCCTTATTGGCATTACTCAGTATTATTCAGAACATTTTTCATCCCTGACTGATCAATAAAGGCTAAAAGATGAGCTGACTAAATACATTTTCTCTAGAAGAACAAATCATATTTAACTTACCACATTTAATTATATGCTTGCTGAAGAAATATAGAAAGAATGTTCCTTCTTTTATAACTCCAGAGATAAAATCAGAGCCAAAAAGGAACTCAGTACTTACAAGGTCAATACTAGTTGGTATGCTTCCAAAATTGTTCTCAACATTACAAGAAAAAAGTGTACAAGAAAAAAGTTTTGACATTTCATTGAGCAAAAATACACAAGCTGCTCTCTTGGGAGCCAATAGTCCTTGACTAGGGAAAAATATTCAAGGGTAGAATGATCTGTATTCAGCTCCCCTGCTAACACAAGGTCTAGAGATAAGAGATATGACAGAATATCACCAGTAGGAGTGTGTTTCTTGAGGCCCACCAGCTGGAGCATCTTATACAGGGCAAGCTTCTACTTCTAATGGTGGAAATGATGTGGAGTAAGTGGTCAAGATATTTGACCCCCTCTCTAGTAAAAATGTCTTGATAGGGGGTTATAAGAAATGTTATTTTGTGGTGGGAACTAAAACAGTGTCAATACAAGTTCTTATGCTGCTAAAGATGTTCTCAATATCAATGTATAAGAAGGAAACCTTCAGTATTTCTTTGAGCAAAAACATATATACTGCTTCTTCAGGTATTTGATTGTCCTTGACTAGGGAAAAAATTTCTGGGGAAAGAATTGTTTATTTACTTAGGAATCTCTTATTTCCAGCAATTCTAGAGATATATTTTTTTAAAGATTTTATTTATTTATCTGACAGAGACCACAAGTAGGCAGAGAGGCAGGCAGAGAGAGAGGAGGAAGCAGGCTCCCTGCGGAGCAGAGAGCCCGATGTGGGGCTCGATCCCAGGACCCTGGGATCATGACCCGAGCCGAAGGCAGAGGCTTTAACCCATTGAGCCACCCAGGCGCCCCCTAATTCTAGAGATAATTTAATGTGAGCAGATAGAGGATCAAGTAATCACTGGCTACAGTTACCACCTTCGGACATTTCAAGTTCATTATCCTGACACACCCTGTGAAGTGTGAAGGAACACAACCTCTCAGACTTTCCTGCAATTTCTTATTTGTGTTTATAGCAAATCACATTCTTAGTAGTTATTGTTTGTGAACTGGCCTCCAGGTGAGGCTGCCTAAAAAGAGGAAACCTAAAGCTTTAAACCAAATGACAGAAGCCTCAGGTTATATTATCTCTCCAGCTCTCTGTTCATAACGTCTGAATTCAGTCTGGTTTTGGGTCTGGAATTGTTCTGGGATATAGTGAGTTTCACTGAGTCACTAAATCTACTATAAAACTGATTCCTCCCAAATCTGTATTTGGGACTGTTCATTCAACCAACATTTATTTAACATATACTTTGTGCTAAGCAATGCTTGGAATGTGGTAGACACATTTTTTAAAAGAAAAGACACAAGGAGATAATTGTTAGTACATTGGACAGATGCATAAGGAAACAATTATAATAAAACAATTTATTTAACTGGGTTCAAAATTCTGAGGAAATCTAGAGTAAATATGTTGGGCAAGTTTCCAGTGGAGAGGTGATGTAAATGCTGGATCTCGAACATGGGCAGGAGTTTTTTCATCCAAGAAGGTAAGGTGCAAATTATATCAAACAGCCTGGAGCATTTAGTGTTGTAGAAAACAAGAGTGGGGTCAATGTACATTGGAAGCAAGATTTGTGGGTTGGGAGGGGGATAGCTAGAGAGGAACAGGGGCAGGAAAGGGAGATTCAGATCATGTCGTGAAGGCTCTGAATTCCATGGTGAGTTTGGGATGTTATTTTATTAGCAGAAAGGGAGCCACTAAAGTTCTGAAGCAGAGAAATACTATGATCAAACCTCTTCTTCAGAAATAAACCTCAGATTTACATGGAAAGTAAGCTTGAGGTGGGGAAAGCCTGAGCAAGAAAGATGGGTTAGGAGGCCTTTTCAGTATCCCTGTGAGACTTAATGGAAATATCGTAATTGGCTCTTAGAATACTGCAGGGCCTGGTAACAAAGGAAGAAGAAGACACATTTTTATATTCATTCAGTAATTAATCATAGAACTCTTATTCTGTGCCAAACACTGTTGTAGATGCTTAGGTTACTGAGGTAAAAAGATAAAGCCCCTGTTCTCACCAAGTTTCATTCTAGTGTGTGAGAGAGAAATAAATAAGTCCAGTAATGTACATTCTCAAATTATGTAATGTGATGTTAAGTGCTATGAAGAAAAATAAAATGCATTGTGGAAATGATTTCACATGACCTCTGAGCTTGAAGCTTTTACTTTTGGCCCATAAAACACTCTCTGAGATCTCCAGGTAAAGAAGCCAGTTTAGCAGATAGGAGGATCAGGGGAAATAGAGATCCCAGGCACCTAGCTGATAGCCAGCATTGTCTGATGGAGTAAGGAACATTCTCTGAAAGCTGCCTCATTAGTGAGCTCAGAAGAGATCACTAGAGGAACTGCCCAACTAACCCAAAGAGTCATGAGAAATCGTAGATCTCTGTTACTTCTAGCCACTAACTTTTGGGGCAGTTTTAATACACAGGAGTAGATAACAGAAACAAGGAAGAATAAGAGAGAGTTATCATTCAAGAATGATTTCTGCATCACTGACGTAAAATGATGAGCCGGCTTCGTGGTGCCATTGGCTAAGAGAGTCAGAAATTGAAAAAAAGGAAATTCAGAATTGCCCCAGGATGGAAATTCTTTGGCCATTCCAGATAAGGGCAAAATTTAATATTTTTTTGGTATTAACTTTGAAAGCCAGATTTAAGGAGAACCTATTTTTTTCCTTTAAAAACTTGAAAAAGTAAATTCCTTAATGAGATATTTCATCAGTTTGAATGTGTTTTTAATTAAAGAGTGAATGCTAATCAATATGTAACTGTAACTGTTCATCATATCTTTTCAGGTTTTGTTTTGTGTTGTTTTGATTATTTACATAGGACAGAGGGAAAGTGAGGAGAACAACAGGGCTCTAGAAATGGGTAGAAATAAGTAGGGATACTAATACTAAGAGAAGAAAAGATGGAAACAGAAGCCCCTAGGGAGAAGACAAAGTTTTCCTTTGTTAACTTCTATGCACTTGTATAAAAGGCAGTTGACCACAGAATAGTGTTTTGTCATCCAGTCTGTTTTGCATGATTGATGAATTTTTTTTTTAAAGGTTGAATTTTGGGGGTACCTGGGTGGCTCAGTTAAGTGTCTGCCTTCAGCTCAGGTCATGATCCTGGGGGTCCTGAGATCGAGCCCTGCATCAGGCTCCCTACAGCGGGAAGCCTGCTTCTCTCTCTCCCACTCCCTCTGCTTGTGTTCTCTCTCTCACTGTCTCTCTCTGTGTCAAATAAATAAAATCTTTAAAAAAAGAAAAGATCGAATTTTCATAAAATAGCCTTTATTCTTATGAAGTGTATTAATCCTATAGTTACTATCATGTATTTTGTAAATGAGAAGAACCTATGTGTTTTTCTGGGTTACAGTATACCATATTGGATCATAAATAAGTAAAAAAAAGTCTTTTCCAAATATCTTAATTTTTCCTCCAGAAGTTTCAATCTAATTGATATTAGTGGTAATGTAGTTGTAGTCATTCATTTTAGATACCAGTAAGGATATTTCATCCTTTTATTGGCAACAGAATTCAAAGAAATGGCTTATAATAGATTAATAGATCATCCTTGTTAAGTCCCATTAGTCTGGAAATTGCTGCTCAGTGTTCTTGTTATTCACGTTTCCTCAATTTCCATGAGATACAGTACAGAAAGAGATCATTTTTATATGCTTTTTTATAGATCATTTTATAGATCATTTTTTATATGCTTTTATTATTAGAACATTTGTGTTTCAAGAAGAGAAAAAAGTAACTTTGGCTTACCCATCTACCCTGTGTGAAATGTACCTAACTTGGGCTGGGTATTGATTTTAATGTTCAAGGTGCACAGTTTATACTATAGTTTGACCACCTGACCTAACAAACAAAATCAAGATCAATCCAACTTTTATGCAGCCCCCCTCTTCCAAACTAAATTTATATGGGAACTCTTCCAAAGAGGGGAAAATTAAAAAAAAAATTGAGGGGAAATAATGAAATAATTAAATCTATTGATTAGTGCCCTCGACTAAATATCTATGTCCCCCAAAATTCATATGTTGAAGTCCTAATCCTCAGTGTGATGGTATTAGGAGATAGGGCCTTTGGAAGGTAATTAGGTCATGAGTGAGAATAGTACCCTTATAAGAAGTGTTGGGGGAGTGTTTTCTTCCATTCTCTCTCCCATGCTGCCATGTGAGGACACAATGAGAAGATGGCTATCTGCAAAAGAGTTAGAGGGCCTTCACCAAAAGCCCAACCATGCTGACACTCTGGTCTTAAACTTCTGGCTTCCAAAAGTCTGAGAAATAAATGTCTATTGTTTAAGCCACACAGGCTACACTGTATTATAGCAGCCCAAACTGAGACAATAAGATTTTCAAATAGGAGGAAGCAATGACATAACCTCAGTTTTTAAAAATTGCTTTTAACGTATACATTTAAGCCATGGAATTCTCAGTAGCAAACTATTAACCTTGTCAGAAGAGTTCTTTTAACACCTGTTGAATAAATACTGAAAGGAATGTGAATTTCTGTTTTCCTCACAAAGGACAAATGAAGTACTCTGGTATAAAGAAGAAGCTGCATTTCTTGGCACAAATGGACACAAGAGTGTCTGCATTATAGCCTAACATAATTGGCCTTATTTCATAATTATTTATGCCCATGTGAGTCTTCCTTATGAGGTTGTAAGTCCTCTAAAAGCAAGGATTACTTTTTCTTCATCTTTATATATCTGACGTTACCTAGTACAGAACCACATACAAATAATGAGATGAATGAATAAGCTGAAGTCATGCATTTTGCTTCTCAGGTCTTAGCTTATAGCACTTGTAAGAGTTAGAATTATTGTTAGTAAATGTGAGGTTTGCTACTTAATGCCTAAGCCTCCAGTAGACTGGGAGCTTTGTTAGGGCATGGATAGTGTTTATTTAGTTCATCACTTTATTTCTAGGACAAGCACCTGCTGGAGTATGGTGGCTTCCCAGTAAGTATAAAATCTAGCATGATTGAATGTACAAATGAATAAAGAAACACAGCTTCAGTGTGCCATCTGTCTCAGAGAAGGAGGACCCCCAAAAATGCCTCCTCTTTAAAGATAATAAATCTCATTTTATAGCCTTTCTTTCATAGTGGCAGTTCTAGAAATGTCTGAGGATTCTACTGTTCCATAGTCTTTCAGGACTGTAGAGTAGGGTTGCCTGATAAAAATACAGGGTACACAGTAAAACTGGATTTTCAGCAAAACAATGAGTAAGTATATTAGGAAGTATAGTTGTGTTCCACTTAAATACAAAATATTAGTTATTTATTGGAAATTGAAATATCACTAAGTATACTGTATTTTTATTTGCTGAAGGTGGTAACCCTAGTGTAAAGCCACTTCCTATATACGACTAAGAAGGCTGTATCTGGTCTGGAAGTTCATCTCCAAGGTCAGGGCTCTATTCCTGCTTGAGAGTTTTGCTTCCTCAGGGAGGGAGAGCCTTGGAGAGCCAAATATTACCTTTCTACCTGGCTCTTTTTCTTGCAGAGAGCTTATTTGCATGGCTTTTATTTATTGGGCATATTTTGTCTCATTAAATATTATCACATAAAGTCATTCTTACTGAGGTATAAATGACAGATAAGTTTAATGTGTTATTTCCATCAGGGACATTTATACTATCCATAGGTACCATAAACATGATTAATAAAAAATCAATTTCAAATTGTGGAATTTTAGGATTTCTCTGAGTTGTTTTTGGAGGTGGTTTTAGAAGTAGAAATTATTTTGTTCTCTTGAAATTAAACGTTTGGTGTCTGACTGTTATAGCCTCTTTTTAAGTAAGTGCACATAGATCTGAGGTTCAGTCTTCAGAATCTGGAAGGGGGAGGGTTATCAGGGAGAAGGGATTACTCTAAATTATTCAAATCTCTTTATCCCATGATCACAGAGGAAAACAGACTGTATAACTTAAAAAGAAACAACTTCATGGAGTGCCTTCCCTTTGTTAGTGTTTCTTTGGCTAAGTATTCTCACATGTCATTCTTAGAAAAAGTTCTGTGAGGTAGACTGTATTATGTCCAGGTTTTAGATGGAGCAACTGAAGTTCAGAGAGGTTAAGTGACTTGCCCTGTGTCAGAGAGATGGTAAATGGCAGAGCTGTGATTCAAACTAAGGGTTTTTTGACTTTGAGGCCAGTGATCTTTCTGTTTTGCCACGGTGACCACCCACCCCCACAGCCCCCTCTTGGGAAGCCCCAGGATCCCCCTGAAACTGTTTGGGGTATGGACCTAGGGTGTGGTTGTTGGGTAATAAATGCCCCGTGGTTAAATGACTTTTGCTTGCAAAGTTTTGGAAAAAAAAGCAATAATGCCAGATTACTTCAGTGTCAGAGATGAGAAAATGATTCAGAATCATATGCTATTAGGCAACCAAATTTGGTTGGAAGTTTTTCTTTTTAAGAAGTTAAATTGCTCTTTATTCCTGAATAAAGCCATGGTGGAGGGTAAATCGATCATGATACCACCATTGAGATCCATTTTCAAGGCTATTGGGCAGTTAAAGTTTGGAGAAGTGAAGCAAGATTGTGATATAAGGGAACTTCGTCTTTGGTGCCCTCTCACTGACCCTCTAAGGCAGCTTTGTTCTCCTTTCTTAGTTCTACAGAGCCTAACAGTTTAGAAAGAATCTGGAAAATTGCTCTACTGTCATGTTAGCTTATGAATACTCAAAATGGAAACTCTCCTTAGGATATGAGAACTTTAATAGGGATATATGAAAAAGAGACAAGGAGTTGAATTTTTAAATGGTAGCATCATTGTAGGTCAGTAAATGGGGAGTGGGGGTGTTTTGAAGTTGGAAAATGACTGGAACCATGCTTCCTATGCAGTACCAGAGAGGAGTGACTCTGAATTAGAAATAGGTACTTTATGTTAACTGTTGGTTAATGTTATTTAATTAGTAAGTTGAGGGCAGGACCCCCATGACTTAAAAGTTGTAGAAATATGGTGAAAATCAACAGCAAATTTTAAAATGTGGACTTAAATGCTATGGAAAGTTGATGAGTATTGGGATCAGCATTTGGTCTGTGGGAAAGAAAAATAAGACATAATCCCATATAAAGTGGGAATTAAGGGATTTGGTTTGATATCCTTCATCTTTATGAAATAAGAAATAAGAAAAGATAAAAATGAATAGGATTTGGTACAGAAAGAATCAATGATGCATTTTAATGTTGGATTTCTTAATGGAAAATTATTTGGAGATACTGGAATTTGCTACTGTAGACTTAATTGCTAGACTAGGAGGTGGTATGATACAGCACAAACAACCTGGTTTTGGAGTCAGACAGAACTGGATCTTGTTCTGATCTATGTCAATTTCTTACTCTTTTTTAAACCTCAATTTCCTCCTCTATAAAATGAGAACAATAATATGGAATCAAGTTATTTTAAGAATATTCTGAAAACTAATGAGATGTTATGTATAAGATACCTAGTAAATATATATAAGACTTCAGTGATATTCTCATATTTCTCTTTTATTTTAATAAATAACATGCATAATTATGCATAGATATAATAAACTGGTTATAGTTCCTAGATTAAAGCCATGCCTTCTAGCAATGAAATAACACTAAGAAGGCTTAGAAATCAAGAGCAATATTCACATAAAGTTAGATGTGTCCAGTTGGAGTTTTTATCTTAATTTGTGTCCAGTGGAGTTTTTAATCTTAATTTGATCACACTATGCTTTCACACTGAGTTAGAAAATAGGCATGTCAATAGGCATATTCCTCCTAAGTTCTTCGGAAGAATAAATTCCTTGGACCTTAAGTCAATAATGAGTAGACCAAGCTGTTTATATTCAAACCTCATAAGCATGCTTTTATTGTGAGCAGGAATTCATTAAATATTAATAGTAATGATGATAACCTATTTCTGGAATTGGCAAATCACTTTTGGAATTTGAAACTTTGCCAAGGACTTGATACTTAAATTTATGCAAATGCAAATAAAAGGGGAAGGGCAGGGAGAAGATGCTGCATCTGTTATAATAGATCAGGAGTACATGGCAAGGACTCCTGTGTGGTTCAGTTGGTTAAGCCATCTGCCTTTGGCTCAGGTTATGATCCCAGAGTCCTGGGATCAAGTCTCTCATCAGTCTCCTTGTTCAGTGGAGAGCCTGCTTCTCCCTCTGCCTGCTGCTCTCCCTGCTTGTGCTCTCTCTCTCTCTCTTGTCAAATAAATAAACAAAATCTTAAAAAAAGAAGTACATGGCAAATTATTATAATTTGTGAAATATGTTATATTGTTATATATTTTAACCATTTAGTAAGAACTACTGAACTTGAACTTAAGGGCCTTTTGTTCATAATCTGACTAATTTTTAAAATAGTCATTTGGGGCACTGTTGAGAATAGACTATAAGGAACAAGAACTGAAGTAAGAAATAAGAGTTAGGAGGCTCTCATAGTAATCAGAGGAACAATGGTAAGTGCTTAGATCAGGATAGTGGCATTTGAAGTTGTAACAGATCCTGAATTTATCTTGAATTTGGAGCCATTAGGTACCCAAAAGACACATGAGAAGATGCTCAATATCACTAATCATCATGGTAATGCAAATTAGAACCACAATGAGATATTATCTATCAGAATGGCTAAAATCAATAATAAAAGAAATAAGTATTGGTGAAGGTGTAGAAAAAACAATCCTTGTACACTGTTGATGGGAATGAAAGCAATTTGGTGCAGTCACTGTGGAAAACAATATGGAGGTTCCTCAAAAAAATAAAAATAGAATTACCATATGATCTAGTAATTCCTCTACTGGGTACTTATTTACCCAAGGAAAACCAAAACACTAATTGGAAAAGATATATGCACCCCTATGTTTACTGCAGCGTTATTTAAAACAGCCATGATGTGGAAGCAACCTGTGTCCACCAATAGATGAATGGATAAAAAAGATGTTGTGTATATATGCAGTGGAATATTACTCAGCTATAAAGAAGAATGAAATCTTACCATTTGTAACAAATGGTTGGACTTAGAGGGTATAATGCTGAGGCAAAGTAGGTCAGTCAAAAAAAGATGAAACCGTATGATTTCACTTGTATGTAGAATTTAATGAACAGACAAGAACAAATAAAGACAAAACCTAAGACTCTTAAATATAGTGAAAAAAAATGAGTGGCTGCCATGGGGGGTGAGTAGGAGGATGGGTGAAATAGTTAAAGGGGATTAAGAGTACACTTATCTTGATAAGCACTGAGAAATATATAGAATTGTTGAATCATTATATTGTGCACCTGCAACTAATATGATTGTATGTTAATGATATTTGGATAATAATAATAATAACAATAAACAAAAGCTAGACCCATAGGTTTCTTAATGGATTGAATTAGAGAGAGATTAAAAGAGAAATCAAGGTTTACCACCCATTTCTGCTTTGAGTAACTCTACAAAGGATATTGCCACTATTATGGGGAAGTATGTGGAGGAGCAGGATTTTAAAAGAAGGGTTTGAGGTATAAGGAGTTCGGTTTTACTCATATTAAGTTTGAGATGATTATTAAAGTATCAACTGGGAAGTCAAGAGGTCAATGGATAAATAAATCTGGGTTTCAAGAACTGGAGAGAGAAATTTAAAATTGTCAATGAAATAAGTTATAAAACTGGATGAGATCATGCAAAGAATGAGAGAAGTTCTTAGGACCGGGTCTTTGGGCCCTCTAGCATTCAGAAGCTGGAAAGATTAGTAGGGTCCTCCAAAGGAGATTGGAAAGAGGTGGCCAATGAGGAAGGAGAAGAATCAAAGAAGAGTTTTATCCTAGAAACCAAGTGAAATAAAGTGTTTCAAAAAACAGAGAGATGGGGGCCTGGGTGGCTCAATGGGTTAAAGCCTCTGCCTTCAACTCGGGTCATGGACATTGGCCTATCATTTTAACATAGGTTTCATTAAGGTTTAGGACACCCAAGGAATTACAATGTAGACAAGAACTTAAGACTGCCTCCGTAGTCACTGTTCTAGTTCAGGCTTCTTAGAGAGTGCCCCCTACTGGCCACACTTCTCCTGAGGCCCAGCAGGTTGCTTGGTTGGGGGGAAGCGGGGGCAGGGAGGGAGCTAGGCTGAGGCAACTTCTTTTCCCCAAATTGGACAGTGCCCTTCAGATTTCCTTTTCTTTCTCTTTCTCTGTGGGCCACATCAGAGCTCCAAAATTTTCCTTCTAAAGCCTAATCCAAAGGAATAGCCAACACAAATAGCCAAACTAACTACAACAAACAACCCCACAATTATCCCCAGGCCCTTAGGCCTCAAATGAAGATTACCTTTTGTATCATAACATAGATGGATTATGGATTTAGTCTGGAACATCTGCATTTAGACATTTTAGACATTTCATTGCTACTGGGCTTTTCTGAGAACAAAGTCTACCTCTGCATTCTGTCTCCTTTGCCCTGAACAAATATTTGTTGAGTGCGTACTATGTGCCAGATATTGCACCAAGTATTTGGGATACAGTGGTCTATAATAGAAACATCCCCTGTACTCACAGAACTTAGATTCTTACAATTAAAAGTCTGAACACAGTAATTCTTTCTAGAAAAAGTGAGAGTTAGCTCCAAGAATCAAGACCAATTTCTACTCTAAAATACAGAAGTTACTTACTGTCCTCTTAATACATTTACCAGCCTCTCTGCTGAAGTCCAGACATCATCTCTAGCAGTAGAAAATGGTGCCTTACTACATTAATAATGAAGAATGTTTGTAGGGTAAATCTCAGAATTGTGTCAATAATGTATAGCCAAGTAAAGTATTTTTCTAATCCAAGCTCCAGGAGAGAATGTTTCACAAACACTTGTGAACTCACAAGCACACACACAGCACACACCACATTTACAGCATGTACACACACACAAACCATCCCTCTTCCACCCGATCCCCACCTCCTGCACAAAAGGGCCATATTGCTGAAGTTTCAAAAGGGAGTATTTGACTTGGGGTGGAGGTGGGGGAGTAGAGGCAGGGAATCAGTTATGTTAAAAAAGTGACTGGAAGTCCTAATCATCTATCAGATTTGGACTCTAATCCAGTAGAAAGATCAGTTGACTGGAAATTTGGAGAACTTGTTTAGAGGAATGGTGACCATGTTCTCTGTAGTAATCTACATGGCATGGGGAAGCCATCTCCCCTTGATACGGCATCTCTCCATAATTTTACTGCTCTCCCTACCATGACCTGCAGTTGAATTTTAATTACAATTGCTTTCCCAAGTACAGAACCTTGCCTGTATTCCCCAGACCACCTTCACATGAGCTGTGGTGGAGGTCAATGTCCTTTCACTGAAAGTCCTTGAAAATCTTACATACAGAACAGGAACACCAGCATAGGAATTCCAGAGACTGTGATTTTATGTAAATTACATAGTCCTGCATTTGCTAGAATGTAAGCTCCTATAGACTTCTTCATATCTTCGGAAGGTCAACTCTGGCTATAGGAAGAAAAGTTTCTATCCCTTGATACCTTCTCTTTGTCAAGCAAATTCCAAGTCCTGGGGATTTATCTGGATTCTAATGAATCTCACCTCTCCTCAGAATCTGGTCCCAAAAGCAAGAGAGAGTTGGATTCAGACCTTTTCTATCTCTGACAAGAGCCTAAAAAGCAGGCACACATTGCCAAAAGTAGGGCAACATATTAAGTAAATGCAAGTCCTCTTGTATATATGTCTTGGATCAAATTCTTGGCCTAAAAATAACCCTGGCATGAATAGGTTATGGAGCATCTGATTCCTTTCTGGGCCTGGCTTATTTTAAGAATCACCTTATTAGCTGTCCATGACTCTATCTTAGCCACCTTGATGATACCAGCTTCACTTAAATTACTTTTTATTTTTAATTAAAAATATTTTAATTACAATTATAGAAGATGATATAACAGATGGTTATTTTTCCATTACCCAGATCTAATAGTTCTTTCAGTCTACCCTCCTTTTTGGTGAAAAAAAATTGCAAATATAGCTAAAGAAACTTCCATCCAAAACCCTTTCCACTCCCTGAGTCTCAGCAAGAGTCGCTATCCCCATAATGTTGTGAATGCACAAGTTTATTATTTGTACTATGTGTGTTATGTATCTTAATAAACAATATCTAAAGTTGTTTTGTGTCTTAAAGTTTACATAAATACAAATAAAGTTAAATTTGATGAGATCTCCATGAAATGTGATTAATATATTTCTTAAAGCGTGTTTAATTTAAAAAAAATTTAGAAGAAGCAGGAGAATAGTCTTGATTTTTTTTCATCATATGGAGTGCTGTTCAATCAGCTAAATGGGACCAAACAATAGTAATGAAGACCATTTTTTGGAACAAATGAAGGGGCACCTGGGGTGGTCAGTTGGTTGAGGGTACTAGGATTGAGCCCCACATTGGGCTCTCTGCTCAGCAGGGAGCCTGCTTCTCCCTCTCCCTCTGCCTGCTGCTCCCCCTGCTTCTGCTCTCTCTCTCTGTCAAATAAATAAATACAATCTTTAAAAAAGAAAACAAATGAATTCACACCCAATATTATATTTGTATATTTAAAAGCTATTGGATTCAAGGGGGGGAAATCTATCCTTAAACAACAGCAAAGAAGAGAAATGTGCTTTTTCTTGTTGTCAAAGAACTGATGACATGGTTAAGACCCAATGACAGCTGTAAACAATTGAGAAAGTGCTTCAGCAGAAAGTACCTCATAAGATAGCAAAAATGGACTTGAGTTTAGGAAATCCAAAACACATATTTGGAAAAAATCCATCATCATGGAGCAGTTTACAGTTGTCTTATGATCTCACTAGATTACAAAACATGAAGCAGAATAGATTAACAAATTAAGCCTTTACTTGGCCACTGAGAAAACTTTACAGAAATTTAGACAGTGAGCATTTTTGTAATGTAAAATGTAGTTAAAATAATGCTGCAGGGCACCTGGGTGGCTCAGTGGGTTAAAGCCTCCGCCTTCGGTTCAGGTCACAATCCCATGGTCTTGGGATCGAGCCCCACATCGGGCTCTCTGCTCAGCGGCGAGTCTGCTTCCCCCTCTCTCTCTGTGCCTGCCTCTCTGCCTACTTGTGATCTCTCTCTCTCTGTCAAATAAATAAATAAAATTTTTAAAAAATACTCTAATAATTTAGAAATACTTGCATGAGGTATAAGAAAGACTTGACTAATGGTTTGAGTTCATTCTGTTTCATTTTTTTAATTTCAAAATCTGTGTGTATTTCTCATACAAAACGTAGAAGACATAGAAAATCATGAAGAGGAAATAAATTGCTCACAATTCTTTCATCCTAAAATAATCACCACTAACATTTTTTCAATTTACATGTGAGAGCATTTATTTAATGTAATTACTCTTGGGTAACCTCATTTTCTTTCATAATTTTAAAATTATAAAATATATGCTTATTGTAAAATATTCAACAACACACACATACTTACATTAAAATGTCTGTTCTTGGCTATAACTTGACTTGCAAATTTCACTCCACTGTTTCAAATACTGTTTATGTTTCTATGCAAACATTTTTAAAACAATGATTTTCCTATTATACTCTTCTACTTTTCATTTGTTTACTTAATGATTGTGGCAGACTGTTATAGTAGTGACCCCTAGTGAACCATACTTCCTGTAATCCACACCTTTGTGTAGTCCTCTCCCACATTGTGTCTAGGTTTGGCTGTATGCCTGGCTTTGGCTAATAGGACATTAGCAAGCTTGAAGCAAGCAGAGGAGTAATAAGAATTTCCACAGTGGGGCTTGACTTCTTAGATCACTTCTTCTTTGAACCCAACTATACGTGCTGTAAGGAAGCTGGCCTAGCCTTATAGATGAAGAGAAGTAGTTTTATGGAAGAAGCTTTATGGAAGAGAATTGAGGTGATAGCCAGCAGCAAATGACAGATGTGTGAGTGAGGTCTTGAATGTTCCAGCCCCAGTTTACCTGCCAGCTAAATGCAGCACTGTATGAGTGGCCCCAATCAACACTGGAAGTAACAGGTGAATACCTCCAGTCAATCCACAGCATCTTGAAAAATAATAAGTAATTGCTTTATATTTGAGTGTTTTGTTAGGTAGCAATCAATAACTGAAACAATAATATATCAGTTCATTTTCATTCATCTCCTTTTTCATTTCCACCTAGTACATAATTATATGAATATACAACCATTTATTTAGTCCTTACTTGATAGATTTTTTGCTTGTTTGTACTAACAATATGGCAATGGACATCATATTTAACAATAAGGCAAATATCTTGATGTACAAACTTTCATGTGTACCTCTGAATATGTCCTTAGAATAAATTCCTAGATACCTCTGAAGCTAGTCTGACTAGTCTGTTTTTAAGGCTGTTGATAGGTTTTGCCAAATTGCTCTCAAGAAGAGGTGAGATATCTTTATTTTTCAGAAAAAAATGAAGATAAGAAGGGCTACATTTAATCACTGACAATCCGCTTGGAATCTGGCCTGTTTGCCTTAATTAATTACTTCGATTGAGGGGGTAGAACGTAATTGTGGATAAACACACTTCTTTTAATGTGTGTTGGAATGAGGATCCAGCCAGATTCAAGCATTGTTGGAGTTGAATTTTCTGTTTGGTAATGTCTGTTTAAAAAGTTGAAAGGAGAGAAGGGCTATGAATTTGACCTCTTTCAAAACAATTTTTTCGGTATCTAGTTTATTTGAAGAGGTATATACCTTTTATTCCAGAAATTTTGCTTCTAAGTATAGCCTCGGGAAATTATTATGTCTGAATACACATGAATTTTGAAAAGTACTTTTTGTAATGGCAAAGTTATCCTGTTCATCAGTAGGAAAATGGCTATATGGATGTATTTTGATACAACAGAATTATGCAGTACAAATACTATTACAGAACCTTCTATATCAACATAAGTGAATCTCACAAATAAAATGATCATGAAAAGAGAGAGAGAGAAAGAAAAAGCAAGTTGCAGAAGTATTCATACTATGTGAATGATTTACCTTTAGTTTTGGAAACATGAAGAACTATGATATATGTTGTCTAGGAATGCATACAGATGGAGTGAAAGTATAAAACATATATGGGACTAAGCATCAAATTCAGAGTAGTAGTTGCTATTCTATGAGGGAGTAAGGGTCATGTGATCAGAGATCAGTTCTCAGATGCTTCTAAAGTTTTGATAATGTACTATTTCTTTTTTTATGAATATAATATTAATATTTTATAATACAGCATGGCAAATCTAGACTTCAGATAAAAGGAAAACTTTACACATCCCAGGGTCTTCAGCATATTCTATGCAAATACTTGTTAAGAATAAAAATTCTACTTTCAGATGAAGAAGATCAATGATGTGCATCTATTTTGGTTTAATCCCTGTATACCCCAGGAGCTATCAACAGTTGTCTCACAGAAGCTATTAAAGTTGCTGTCCAAGGTTAAATGAAAATTTCAGTTTATCAGAGTAGCATTGAAGAAATAAGGGAATTTGTTCATGGTTCTTGTACGGTCCACACGAGGGGGTTCATTAAGCTATACATCATGTGGGTAATTTCACAAGTCATTGTGCTTGCTTTCTACCTTGAGTGTTTATAGCCTTGAGTTTCAAAATTGTATCTCTGATGCCACTGAGTTCTGAACAAAAACATCCCTCTTCTTTCGTTGTGTATTTTCTGTTAAGCATACTTTTTAAAGACATGTTAAGCATTTTATATAAATTATTTAATATGTTTTGGGACAAAAAATATGTCTGGCTTTTTAATGAGTTCTCCTCACACTACACGAAATAAAATTTATTAGGCATCACTTTTCCTTTTATTTATGTCTTAAAATCTGATGTGACTGAGGCTATTTCTCAAGATGGTAAGTAGGTACCTGGCTACATGTTTTATTATTTTAAACACATTTTTATGTGTTTTAAATATTCTGTCTGTACACATTTTAAAGACTGTGTTGGGGGATGGATAATGCAGAGGTGGCAGGTGTCTCTTCTGTGGTGTAGTATTTCTTCATGCTGAGATGGGGATAACAGGTGATGGCTGGGAAATTCCCAGTCATATGTACAATCAATCCATTGGTGGGTGGACCCTGCTCACTGGCAGAAGAATCCCCAGTATTTGGGGAATATTTAGAATATCGAGAAAGTTTTCCAGTGGATAGGGCCTTTTCTCACTTCCTTTAAAGTACTTTGTAATATCTCGGTATCATGATGATACATTTTTGGCTCAATTGGGAAGATAATCTATTGTTGACTTCTTTACCCATTGAAGGGTCAGTCCTTCACTTTCTCAGATAAGGAAGTGATAGATGGTAGTATGGTGTAATGGACATGCAACATGGACTGTGAAAACAGACCATCTTAAAAATCAGATTCTGACTTTTCATGCTGCAAGCTGTATCAACTTGGGCAAGGTTTAAGTTACTCAATTTTGCTGGTTTGTTGTGAAAATCAAATGAGATGTCCTCTATAAAGTGCCTGACACACAGGGGCTCAGTCATCTCCTATTTTTTTTTCATAAGACATCTACAGTTTCGGCGCATCTGGGTGGCTCAGTTGGTTAAGCATCTGCCTTTGGCTCAGGTAATTATCTCAGGGTCCTGGGATCAAGCCCCATATCTGCTCCCTGAGGGGTGTCTGCTACTTCCTCTCTCTTTGCTGCTCCCTACTCCCCCTCACCCCGCTCCCGTGCCTCATGCATGCTCTCTCTCTCTCTCTCTCTCTCTCTCAAATAAGCAAATAAGATCTTTAAAAAAAAAAAGACATCTACAATTTCTGCTCACTTTAATGATACCTGCAACCATAGAATTGAATGATTATATTAAGAAAACATTGAAATTCATACCCTGAAACTAAACCAGGGATTCTCAGGGTACTTGTTTTTTTCTGGCTAAACATTAAAATAGTATGCTGAAAGAGGCAATTAGGCTACTCTTTGTTGAGTGAGCTATTACTTACCAAAGCTAAGGACTTTCCCCTTATATGTAATTGTACAATAGAGAGTTCTTTATATATATTAGAATAGATGAGGACATGTTTTGATATTTGTACTTTCTATTTGCAAATTGGTGTTTATAATGAAAATTTCTTTTAACTGGAAGAATTACGGCATTTAAATCCATTAGAATTTTATATTTTAAGTGGTCTTTAGAGGCCATTCTGAGCCTGTCATGGACCTAGGAGGAGGAGGGGCCTCCTCACAAAAAAGTTTGATTGATTCATCATCAACAGCATCCTTTTCCTGCCTTCCTTCTCCTAACTGAGGGACTCCTAGAGATTTCATTCTCTAGTCCGTACACTTGCTGTCCTCTTCCTCATCTTGCTGTGGTTTTGAGATTCAAGGAAAGAAAAGTTACTCTTCTTTGGGAGGAACTTAGACTCCTTACCTCATCTAAGGCCCCTCAGTTTCTGTATCACAGTTTGGTCATTATGTTTCACTCTTCACAGCTGCTGTTCTGCTTTGATCCATATTATAAACTTGTTGGATTTTAATTAATTGCCTCTTCTAGGAAGAACTGGATAAATAGAAGTTTAAAAGAACCCAAAGAAGGTTAAGCTTCTTTTGTCTTGACAAATTTGGATGACAATAAAGTTGAATTAACTGACATTTTACATGCACAAGGTACTTCTACCAACAGAACTATTACAGTACTAAAGTAAACTGAGATAAGGTAGAAGAGAAAGCACCAAAAACAAGACACTAATCAGCTACAGATAAACAAAATTCCATTATTTTGATTTTCTTTCTAAAAATTCTGGAAGGCTAGCTGAATCCTACCTGGCTTATAAGCAAAAGAAATATTTGTTAACATCTCGTAGTACACACTTTTTCCATTTCTGTATCCGCTGGTTAGGGTATCATTTGTAATCTTTGTTTTCATTCTTCCTTGTTATTCTTTAAATTTTATTTGATTAGCAAATGCTGTGTTTTCCATTTATGATAAAAATTCCAGAGAAGGAAACTAATCATCAGATGAAATGAAAGCAAAATGGAAAGAAGGAATGACATATGAAGCCCATTCAGTAAACTAATAACCAAAAGTTCCACATATTTAATGTCAGAAAACAGTTGGTTCCACATAAATACCTTTTTTTAAAAAATGAAGATAACTATTTAAAGTACATTATTAGGAATATTTGTTAAATATATCTTGAATAAATGCATCTCTTTCACAATATAAACTTCAATAAAATGTTTTCTTTCTTTTTTAAGATTTTATTGAGAGAGAGAGAAAGCATGAGCAGGGGAAAGGGCAGAGGGAGAGAGATAAGCAGAGTCCCTGCTGAGTGGGGAGCCCCACTTGGAACTCAGTCCTAGAACCCTGAGATTATGACTCGAGCAGAAATCAAGGGTTGGATACTTAACTGACTGAGCCACCCAGGAACCCCTCAATGAAATGTCTTCTTGATGACTCCAGGGAATATTTATGAATCAATGTTTCTCTTTAGATCTTACTGTAAGGTAGCCACTATCCTAAATGAGCTAAGATGATTATGGTTTTAGAACCCAGATCTACTTTTCATAGATCTTCTCTTTCCCCTTAGCCTTCTCTCCAATATTAATAAATATTTCCCAATTTGCAGAGACTAAAGAGTCATATAACATTTATGATAATTTATGATACATACATATGATGGAATATTATTAAAATTGAATAGTTTCAGACTACTATTTGCTAAGTAGAAATCCTCATGATGAAATAAAAAGTAGAAAAAGTATATAAAAATAGTGTATGGACTTGGATATCAGTTGAAGACAACAAAAATACATATATGATAGGAAAACAGAAAACAAAGCAAAAAGTATATAACATTTAATGTTGGTATTACTGGAGATTTCAGTAGTTTCTTTACTTTCATTTTTTTCAAATTTTCAAATATATATTATATGTTTCTATATCTGTCTAATATATCTGTCCTAAGATATGTATACATATACTTTAAAGAAACAGGTAGCTCGCATCCACATGCTGCTGCTGCTACTGCTGCTGCTACTACTACTAACTAACACTGACACAGTTATTACTTTACTTAGCACCTTGCATATGTTAACTCAACAGCATGTTGGAGACAGTTCTCCATAGGTGTCTTGTACTGCTAACCATCTTGCTGGAAATGCCAAGGATGCAAGTCCCTGACAGCTCTTTACCTGTGTCACTTTTCAGGATTGTGTTTGCAGTGACAGTCTTGGGAATGAGATTATATCCTGCTCTCGGACAAAGAGTAGGCTTGCTTACAACTCATAGAACAGCAGCTCCCCCAGACGAGCATTCCTCTTCTGTAACACTATACACGTGTGCAGGCATCAATCTAGGCAAACCTTCAGTGCCACTGGGGACTCTGGGGACTTGTATTCAGGGAACTGACCAAGCAGTGCTGACCCTCTGACTACTGCTTTTGCTATGGGTAAAAAAGCCTTTTGTCTCTGACCCAGGAATCTGTATCTCTTGTCAGTAAAAACGAAATTGTGGCAAGTTAATTTGTTAGGTTGCAAGTAATGTAAAATCTAAGAGTTTTTATAATTCTTGAAAAAAATTGCATTATTATTCCCATTAGATAGATGAGGAAAGAGAGAGACAGACTGGCCTGAGTTTATATTGCTAGTAATTGATGGAGTTAGATATGAAACCTGGTAGACAAGCTCCAGGGTCCAGGCTCTGAATTACTACCATATACTGTTACTGTATAGCAGCTGAAGCTAGGTACCTTGGGTGTTCAAATGTGTACTACCTGCCCTACATGGTCAACAATCCTGCAAAATTCATATTCCTAAAATTTTCCATATTATAATGTTTCTTTATCTGCGAATGTGTAAATGTGGCAAATTGTCACCAAGAAAGCCTGGGATGGCAAGTCCTAAGGTCCCTCTATTCCTATAAAATAAACTAAATGTAAAAACAAAGAGGTGGGATAAAATCAGAAACTACTATCACCATCATATTCTGTATTATATTATTGTATGCTTGCCATTTTGTAGTATCTCTGGTAGTGACTAAAAGGAACCCTCCTGGGATGTCTGGGTGGCTCAGTTGGTTAAGCAGCTGCCTTTGGCTCAGGTCGTGATCCCAGCGTCCTGGGATCGAGTCCCACAGCAGGCTCCTTGCTCAGAAGGGAGCCTGCTTCTCTTTCTGTCTCTGCCTGCCACTCTGTCTGCCTGTGCTCGCTCTCTCTCTCTCTGACAAATAAATAAAATCTTAAAAAAAAAATAAATAAATAAAAGGAACCCTTCTTACCCTCCTCAAAAAAAAGGAAAAGTTATGTCTAGATCTTATCACTGTCAGTTATCTTGGTTATCAAATATGGAGGTGGTTCTCTTTATCACTTCAAAGCAGTCACTACTAGGTTGAATTTCAGAGCTTGGCTCTGCATGAATCTCCAGTTGTGCTCGGATCCAGAGCTGCTGTATTATATAGTTCTTAAATGTGCCATTGACAGGCACATAATATGAATAGTCCCTTCTAGAGTTGTGTGAAAATGGAGTTATGTGAACTTTGATGCAGTCCACAATGAGGGACATCACTGACCTTAAAAAAGACAAAACCAGTGTAAGCAATATATAATTTTTAATGTCTCTTGACTCTGAAATAAAAGGATTTTGTTTGAAAGCACTTCTAAGTGACCTTTTAGATTTCTTTCTCCCTGCATTTGATTTTCAGATTAAAAATTTCATACAATACCAGCTATTCCTAGGCAGATCCTGATTTATTGAGTCTAGGGAGGGGTTGAGATGCTGCTTAGGTAAATTCCCAGGCGGTATCACTGTCACTGGTCCAAGGATCAATAGTGACTAGTAACATCAGCTCTTGACAGACTTATCCTATGGTAAAAGTCATTTTGGCAGCTAATGTTTAAAAAAGCTTTCAGGCCCCACCCTTAGAAATTCTAATTAGGTGGCTCTGGAAGATACCCTAAGCTTTTTAAAATAAGCAACCCAGGTGAGTTACCATTAGGAAAGTTTGGGTATGCTGTACTAAATCAGGGACTACCAGATCTGGCTGCGCTTTACTGTCATAATAAGGCTTGTTTAAAAAAATGAAGAGATGCCTACAACTGGTAATTAGACTCAAGTATCTGTTAGAGGCCTAAGAAACTGCTACTTCCTTCAGGGCAGGAACCAAAGTTTTTTTGTTCCTTGCAATATCTAAAGAATTTAGCACCGTATTATGAGTATTCACTCATAAAATATTTTCCAATTGCCTAATTCTAGGCTCGCCACAATCTAGCCCTGGATTAGTCAGCGCTCTTGTGATTTCAAGTGACAGAAACTAATCCTAAACCAGATTATGCCAAACAAGGGAATTTTGGGGGTTAACAAAACAGAACAATGTAGAGTTGTTCTGATTCCAGGCATAGTTGGATTCAAATGTTTAAACAATATTATCAGATATCAAATTTTGCCCTCCCTCTTCCTCCCTTCCTCCCTCCCTCCCTTCTTCCTTCTCTTCCTTCATTCCTTCCTTCCCTCCTTCCATCCATCCATCTCTCTCTCCCTCTCTCTTTCCTCTCTCTCTCCCTTCCTTCTCTCTTCTGTCTCTTTCCTTCTCTGTCTTTATGTCTTTCCTCCACCCTGTGTCTTTTTTTTTTTTTCCTATTCTGATGTTAGTTTCTTTTGTATTTTTGGTTGGATTCTCTACGTGGAAGATGTCCAGGGGCATCTCCAGGTCTACATGCTCCTTAAATCTTTTTTTTTTTTTTTAAGATTTTTATTTATTTATTTGACAGATCACAAGTTGGCAGAGAGGCAGGCAGGGAGAGAGAGAGGAGGAAGCAGGCTCTTCGCAGAGCCAAGAGCCTGATGTGGGGCTCAATTCCAGGACCCTGGGATTATGACCTGAGCTGAAGGCAGAGGCTTTAACTCACTCAGCCACCCAGGCACCCCGCTCCTTAAATCTTAAATGTCAATGAAGAGAGAGTCTCTTTCTCTGATAGTGCCAACAAAATGCTAGAGAGGAATCTAACTATCCTATTCCCATTTGTATGTGTGTACATTCCTAAATTATTTTATATATATTTATATACATAAATATATTTCTATATATTATATATTTAATTATATAATTAATATATTTATATATATAATATATATTTTATATATATATATATATATATATATAAAATATATATATTTGGGAAAGGGGATACTTTCCTTACTGAAAGTATGGAGTTAATTCTGCCCAAACCATATGGGTTGAGGATGATGAATGGAAAAGGCATGGTGGGGGGAGTCATTCAAAGCTGGGAAGTGGTATTGTGCAGGGGAATAGATGTCCACTATAGGCTCACATCTGTATTTCCAGCCTTATTATTTAGAATTATTTAGAATATTACTCAGTGTTATATGACATACCCTTATGTCACCTGATCTGTGACTATTCAGCATCTATCCTGTTTCCTACCGTATTCTCTTAGTTCAAGATTCCCTAATATTGTCCCCTATTCTTGCCAACTTATTGTGGTTATTCATATCATTGTTCAATTAAAATGATCTTTCTCTCTAAATACTTCTTTGGAAGTTGTGGTAAAAAATACATAACATGAAATGTATCATCTTAATATTTCTAAGTATACAGTCCTGTAGAGATAAATATATTCACAGTGCTATGAAACAACAATCTCCAGAACTTTTTCATCTTGCAAAACTAAAATTCTATACCCATTAAATAGTTCCCCATTTTCCTCTCCCCTCCATTCTCTGGCAACCACCATTCTTTCTGTTTCTATGAGTAAGACTACTATAGATACTTCATATATGTGGAATCATATGGTATTTGTGTTTTTATAACTGACTTGTTTTGTTTAGCATAATGTCTTCAAGCTTCATCAATGTTGTAGCTTGTGGCAGAATTTCTTTCCATTTCAAGACAAATAATATTCCATTATTTGTACATGCCACATTTTGCTTATCTATTCATCTGTTGATGGACACTTGGATTGCTTCCCCCTCCTGGCTTTTGTGAATAGTGCTGCTATAACATGGGTGTACATGAAACCTTCTTAAATCTTCTCCTTCATCTTCTCTTTCCTCCAAGAATGAATTTCTCCCATTCTTATAAAAATGTTGGTTCTTCCCATGCCATAAGCCCATGCTACCCAAGCCATTCTGCACTCCATGGTACATTAATAGCTTTCAAGGTGAGGCAGGTATGAGATTTGAATACTTTCTGTATTGTTCTTAATATATACATGGACATCCATTCTTTTTTAAAAATTATTTTTATTAACATATAATGTAATATTTGCCCTAGGGGTACAGGTCTATGAATCATCAGGCTTACACATTTCATAGCAATCACCACAGCACATACCCTCCTCCCCAGTGTCCATAACCCGACTACCCTATCCCTATCCCCCCATCCCCCAGAAACCCTCAGTTTGTTTCATGAGATTGAGTCTCTTATGGTTTGTCTCCCTCACAATCCCATCTTGTTTCACTTTTTCCTTCCCTACCCCCACAATCCCCTGCCCTGCCTCTCAAATTCCTCATATCAAAGAGATCATATAATAATTGTCTTTCTCTGATTGACTTATTTTGCTTAGCATAATACCCTCTAGTTCCATCCATGTCATTGAAAATGGCAAGATTTCATTTCTTTTGATGGCTGCATAGTATCATGGACATCCACTCTTATAGATGCCTCACTAGTTGCAAGATTCCAGAGAAGAGCACTGCTCCAATTATGTAAAAGGACAAATGTTTAAGACTGTCACAATTACTTCTCAGTGATGCATGTTAAAGTAGAACATCTGATGTGTGAGATTTTGCTTGTGTATGTGTGTTTTAAAGCATTTGTTAATGAACTTCATGTTTTTGTTCAAATTAATTGCCATACTGACTTTCCAAAGAAAAATCATAGTTTGCCCATGTCATTTACTCAGTAGTTCCCAGAAATATATTGCCAGAGAAATACAAACCCCATGCATGAAAAGGCATATCCTTTTGTGTGGGAATTAAGGTGTTTTTTTTTTTAAATAATTTTGGTGCTAATGACTCCATTTGAAAGTTTTGACAGCTATCTGAAATGGCACATAAGGTAAATCCTTAGGATGTAGTAATTACCTCTCCAGTCTTTCTTGCTTTCAGAGGCTTCAGCGCACAGAGCCACCCAGCCGTCCCTCTTTCTTGCTTTCAAAAGCTGATTTCAGTTTTGATATTTTTCCATAAATGTGTTATTACAAAGGAGAGAAGCAAAAATAATTATGCTTGAGACTCTCTCTTTCCCTCTGGACTTTCTCCCCTTATCTCTCTCCTTCTCTTGAAAAAAAAAAAAAAAAAAAGCATTACTTACAATAGCCAAGTTATGGAAGCAACCTAAATGTCCATCCATAGATGAGTGAATAAAGAAGATGTGGTTTATATATACCATGGAAGATTACTTAACCATAAAAAGAATACCTTGCTATTTATGACAACATATGGATGAGCTAGAGGATATTATGCGAAGTGAAATAAGTCAAACTGAGAAAGAAAAATACCATATGATTTTACTTATTTGTGGAATCTAAAAAACAAAACAAATGAACAAACAAAGGAGAAACAGACAAACTGGTGGTGCAAAGGACAAACTGGTGGTTGCCAGAGGTGAGGTGCTTGGAGGGATGGGAAAAATGGGTGAAGGGGAGTGGAAGGTACAGCCTTCCAGTTATGGAATGAAGGTAATGGGAATGAAAGGTACAGCATAGGGAATATAGTCAATGGTATTGTAATTGCATTGTGTGATGATAGATGGTAGCTACCTTTGTAGTGAGCATAGTATAACGTATCTGTATCACTCTGTTGAGTGATATCTGAATCACACCTGAAACTAATGTAATATGTGTAAACTATACTCTAGTAAAACGAAATTCAGATAGCCTGTGTTAGCAACTGATAGAGAACATAGGGTAAGGCTTCAGTCATGTCCACATCAGAAAGGACTGTCTATCTAGTTCCCATCAAATGTCTGCCTGAGAAAAAGGATATGTATAGATAATCATTCTTGGCATAAGCAACTCACCTTCAGATAAGCCCCGTGAAGGGAGGGGCTTTTATGAATTACTCAATGCTCTATCCCCAGAAACTAGAACAGCAGCTGTTTAGAAAATATCTGAACATAAAGAAGTATTAAATAAATAAATACATTCAAGGGTCCTGTATTTCTCCCTAGATAGATATCACTCCAACAACAACCATGATCTCGTCCTTTCAGTTTTAGTTCCTGAGTGATTCCCAGATATGTCCACAGCTCTTCATATTGACAACTGCCAACTCCAATAGCCTCTCTACTTGTTTTTCCTCTACTCTGCTTCCCATTGTGGTGACCAGACCTCAAAGATGTCTGTGTCCTAATCTCTGGAACTTGACTATGTTAGGTTATAAGGCAAAGTTGAATTAAGGTTTCAGATGGAATTATGTTTTTTTTTTCTTTAAGATTTTATTTATTTATTTGACAGAGGGAAAGATCACAAGTAGGCAGAGAGGCAGGCAGAGAGAGAGGAGGAAGCAGGCTCCCTGCCAAGCAGAGAGCCCGACATGGGGCTCGATCCCAGGACTCGGATCATGACCTGAGCCGAAAGCAGAGGCTTTAATCCATTGAGCCACCCAGGCGCCCAGAATTATGGTTTTTAATTAGCTGACCTTGAGATGGGGGAGATTATCCTGGATGATCTGGTTAGGCATACTGTAATCAAAAGGATCTTTGGGTGTGGAAGAGGGATGCAGAAGAATCAGTAACAGAGGGTTGTGATGTGAGAAAGACTAGAGTGACCACCGATAGCTTTGAAGATGGAAGGGGGCCATGAGCCAAGAAAAGTGGGCAGCTTTTCTAGAGGACTCTAAGTGGAAAAAAAAATAAGGAAATAGATTCTATCCTAGAGCCTTCAGAAAAGAATATGCCCCCATCAGCAACTTGATTTTGTCCCAGTGAGACCCATTTTGGACTTCAGATCAACAGAATTTTAAGGTAATAAAGTTGCATGGTTTAAGTCACTAAGTTTGTGGTACTTTGTTATATCAGTCCTAGAGAACTAATACATCCTCCAAATGAATCTCATTAGCAGTACCTTCTCATTCAGCGCCTTGTGTAAAACACTTGATTTTCCTATTTCTCTTAAGATGAAGACCATGTTGCTTAATGTAATCTACAAAACCTTGCCTGGGTTGACTTTCCCTAATTCTATAGTCTCATTTCTTCCAAATTTGCCCTTAGCATCTGTCTGCACTCTAGCACTAGCCTTCTTGGCTTTCTGTGGTAACACTAGTTCTATTGCCTCTGCCTGCTTTGGTTGGCTAGCTCTTACTCTCCCTTCAGCACTTAGAAAAATAATCGCTTCCTCAAGAAGTGTCTCTTTTCTCTATAACCAGATCAGTTTCCACTATTAGGTGTTTTGGTAATGCTGCAGTGAGCCTCTCATATGCAATGATCAAAAGTGTGATTTCACATTTGTTCATGAGATTCTTTGATTAAAGTCTGTGATCTCTGTAGGGTCTGTACTCCCATGTCATAATATTTCTAATGTCTAGCATAATGCCTGGCACACAGTAGGGACTTAGTAAATACTTGCTGAATAAAGGAATAAATAAATGAATGAAGTTGGACCACCAGAAAACTGGGTCCCAGGTTAGTTGTGCTAACTCTTTAAAGAATCACTCTAATGGAAAGAGGCATGTTAATATTATCTGTTATCAAGGATACTGTTCAAAACAGCTCCATGAAATCTGTTAACTCTGTTTCCTATAGGGCTATTGGTGAGGATATTTTCCCATCATATTAATCAGTTTTCTATTATCAAGTAATGAAAATAATTTATTTTTCATCCTGTTTTGGAATAACTTTGCTTTCCCAGGGAGAGTAATCTGTTTTCTTTCTTTTATAAGTGAACAGGAGGGGTACAGATTAAATGCATGACCTTCAAGATTATAGCACACATAACAAAGCTCCTGGGACAATTGACAGCTGATGACTTGCAGCAAAAGCCCTTCCCACTCACCCTCGATTGCCCTCTGCTGAAGAGAGCCACCTAGCTCAACATTACTCCACTTACCAGGAATAGCCTGCATCAGTGATGGCCCAGTCGGCGGTGGGGGGTTAGAGGTATAAAGGCTGTGTTATCCAATTGGAAGAACTCTGCAGAGCTGCCTCAGCTTCATTGCTCCCCAAAAGGGAGACTTTGTTTGATGGTTTCATAGTTCAACTCCTCTCTCTTCCCATTGAACTAATAGATAATAATCTCAAGAGCCTTTCCTCAGTAAACTTCCTAAATACAAAGATGTCTCCTTCCTAAAACCTGACTTAAAGCTTTCTCTTTCTCCAGAATGAGAATTGAATGATTTTACTTCACCTGGAAACTCAGAAACCCAACTAAAGTAGCTACGGTGCCTTATATAATCTACATATTAACAGATTTGGTCTAGGTTGTTTATTTGCATGCCTGTTTGTCCAGTCTCTTTTTATTCATATTATAATTATTTTCATGGGTATACTATGATTTTAAAGTGTCCCGACTTTAAAGTGGTGAATAAGACAGGATTTCAATGAGTAAACAAACCAAATAAATAAGAATAATAGTGTGTTTAGGAGATAAACACTAAGCACAGAAATTTAGGTTTACCTAAGATTTGTTGAAATTTCTTGCACTAAAGGGAGATAGATATGCCCCAATATTGGGCATATTGGTTGTTTTTCCTCCAGTGTGCTTCCATTAGGGTGCATTTATGATCATTTGAAATAAAAGTTAGCAGGACAGAAAAAGGAGCTGTGAGTGTATTTGTCTTTTCTTTAAAATTTACTTTATGCCTAAGAAGCAAGCTGGGAGAAAAGAAAATGGGAAAGTCAGGAGGCAGATTGTTACTGGTTCAGTCGATATTTTACAGTTTCCTCCTTTTAATTGTCCTTAAATAACCTTTATCATGTCTTGATTCTGTACTACTTCGTAAGCCATGTATCTCCTGGGAAATGAAACAACATGCAAATGTTAAATTTCTCCTATAAAATGGGTATGACTCTGCCTCTCAGTTCCTCATTTTCCAAACCCTTGTAACCAAAGTTACCAAACACAGAAATAGCATGAGAATTAAATAACAGAGACATTTCCAGATATAGTCATTCACTTCATTTACATGCATCTCATAGGTTCGTCATTTTTAGGGAGTAGAAAGCAAAGCTTTTGACGTTGTGTTTTGGCTTGGGTAAGTGAACTGTGTACTCTGCTGACATTCCTGATATACAACTCCTTGTACCCATATCAAAGAAATTTACATTTTCTGATCCTATTTCCTCATGGTAAAGTTTTCTGATCCTATTTCCTCATTTGAAATTTATCTCAAAAAATGAAATCAGGGGGCGCCTGGGTGGCTCAGTGAGGTGAAGCCTCTGCCTTCGGCTCAGGTCAGGATCTCAGGGTCCTGGGATGGAGCCCTGCATTGGGCTCTCTGCTCAGCAGGAAGCCTGCTTCTCCCCACCCCAACCCCTCCACCCCCGCCTCCATCTCTGTCTACTTGTGATCTCTTTCTCTCTGTCAAATAAATAAATAAAAATCTTGAAAAAAAAAATGAAATCAGAAACATGAACTTTCTTGATAATTTTGGGGGAAATTCCAGGATCTCTTTTTTACTTGTAAAGGTCTTCCTTAGGAACACTGCATCCCTTAACGAGAGAACACTTTTCATAACTTAAGGAACATTGAATCTAGTTCATTTCCCATTAATGGCAAATTACTTCATACATTCAGGAGTCTGTATATGATGTTTAATGTACACCTCAGAGACTGTTATAACTTGAATGTTAACCTTGGTAATATCTGAGTGTCCTAGCAGAGAAAAGAGATGGAGTGATTCTAGAGGTTTATTAGACTATTTGCTAATCTGTTTACTCTGTATTATGAATACCAATTAAGATCAACTTATAAAGGGGCACCTGGGTGGCTCAGTGGGTTAAGCCTCTGCCTTCGGCTCAGGTCATGATCTCAGGGTTCTGGGATCGAGCCCCGCATCAGGCTCTCTGCTCAGCAGGGAGCCTGCTTCCTCCTCTATCTCTGCCTGCCTCTCTGCCTGCCTCTCTGCCTACTTGTGATCTCTATCTGTCAAATAAATAAATAGAATCTTTAAAAAAAAAAAAGATCAACTTACAAAAATAATAGAAAATACAATTAAAAATAGAGTGAAAACTGCCAGGCAGTTAAAGAATTCTTCCTTTAAAATATAACTGAGGGGCACCTGGGTGGCTCAGTTAGTTGTGTCCACCTACAGCTCAGGTCATGATCCCTGGGATGGAGCCCTATGTCGGGCTCCCTGCTCAGCGGGGAGCCTACTTCTTCCTGTCCCTCTGCTGCTCCCCCTGCTTGTGTTCTCTTGTTCGCTCTCTCTTTCTCTCTTTCAAATCAATAAATCAATAAATAAAAATCCTTAAAATAGAAGATCTAAGAGGGCATCTGGGTGGCTCAGTCAGTTAAGCCTTGGATTCTTGGTTTTGGCTCAGGTCATGATCTCAGGTGTCATGGGACTGAACCCTGCATTGGGTTCTGCACTCAGGATGGTGTCTGCTTGAGATTATCTCTCTCCTTCTTCCTCTGCTCATGTGGCTGCACTCTTTATCTAAAATGGGTAAATTAAAAAAAAAATAAAAATAAAATAGAACTGACTAATAAGCTAACAAAAGAGTGCTAAATCATAAGAAAAATCTGCTTTTCAAATCAGTGTATTCTGATAATCATCCCAAAATGTGTAGCTTCTTTTAGCAGTCTTTATAAAAAGAAATAAATTTGGGGGAGATTAAGATAGTTACTTAGCAAAGTTAAGATGGTGTTTAGAAACATGGCTTGGAGAAATGAATACTGATGTAAGAACATCCTTCCAACCCCTAGGAAGATAACAGGGAAAAGTGACAGTAAAAGGTGTGGCCTCCTTAACCTAATTATAATTCTTGAAAAACACTATCTAAATCTTACAATTTGGCTATAAAACCACTAAGTGGACTCACTAATGGAGGATGGAAAACAAAAAAGAAAAGATTAGAGGAACTTAGAAGAATGTCATTAGAATGTGATGTGACTTCAGTTTAAAAAGGACTGCAGTGGATTCTGACTTAACTAGGCCCAACTTCACAGATTAGGAGCACAGGTCTCCATTAGACTGCCCTCATTTCAGACATCAACTGCAAAGAGATCCTAGGCCACCCTCACTTCTGACCAGGTAGATATGGGTTTAGAGGTTCCCACTACCTTGTCAGGTGTGATAATTCACTAGAATGACTCACAGAACTCAGGAAAATGCTATACTAATGATTATAGTTTTAATATGGCAAAGAATACCAATCACATTCAGCCAAAGGGAGAGAGGCATGGAGTAAGGTTTGGGAGGGTTCCAAACACAAAGCTTCAATTGTCCTCTTCCTGTAGAGTGAGGACAGGTTACTTTCCTAGCACATCAGTATATGACAGTGTGTGTATTGCCAATAAGTAAGTTCAACTCAGCTTTGGTCTCCAGAGTTCTCCACATAATTGAACTCAATCTCTAGTCCTTTTCTCCTTCTCAGAAGTTGAGCTGTTACTATCTTGCTCAAAGCCTTAACTTTGTAATCACATGGTTGGTCTTTTGGGCATTGCCAGCCTCAATCCTGAATTATCTGGTTAGCATAAATCATCAAAAGGATTACTGTGTTAACCTTATTTTAGTCACCTAGTTAGTGTAAACTCAGGTGTGGTTCCAGAGGCCCACCATGAATAGCAAAGACACTGTTACCATTCTGGAAATTCCAAGGGTTTAGAGGATACCTCTCAGTAACAAGGGACAAAGGCCAGCCAAATTCATTATTAAATAAAAGGGAAGTAAAATATTATAGGAGTGTGTCATTGTAAAGAACAAAAGATAAAAATGAATTTTTACATTATTTGTGTAATTACTATTACATAACTTATTCTGGGGCGTAAATGCTTTTTGTGCTTAATGAGTCCAACTACAAGGTGAACATATTGCTGGGCATTTATTGCACTGACTAGTAGCAAAATGCGTTTTTAAGAGCTCTTTAATTTTTGAGACTTTTAAGTATCCAATGTCCATTTTCGTTATGCAAAAAATGACATGAATTACCAGGACAGCACAAAATATTAAAGGTGTTCGATGACTTTATGTGAAAGAGAACATGGCAATTTTTTGGTAAAATATAAAAAAGGCTTTCATTTTGATTTAAAATATGCCTTATTTTATAAGCTAATTTATTTATTTATTTTAGAGAGGGACAGAGCGGGGAGGTCAGGAGCAGAGGTAGAGAGGGAGAGGGAGACAGAGAATCCTAAAAATCTTAAACTGGGCCTGGAGCCTGATGTGGGGCTTGATCTCACATTCCTGAGATCACCATCTGAGCCAAAATATAGTCAAACGCTTAAGTGACTGAGCCACCCAGGTACCCTAATCTGACTTTTTTTTAAAGGATTTTATTTTATTTTATTTTATTTATTTTATTTTATTTTATTTGAGAGAGAGAGACTGCAACTGAGAAAGCAGAAGGAGCAGCAAAGGGAGGGGGAGAAGCAGGCTCCCCACTGAGTAGGAGCCCTGATGCGGGGCTCAATCCCGGGACCCTGGAATCATGACATGAACCAAAGGCAGTCGCTTAACAGACTGAGCCAACCAGGAACCCCACCTAATTTAACTTTTTTTAAAGCAAGGCAAGATAAAAATTCCGACTTATTTTGTGTTAAGCAACATTTTGCTTAAGAACCATGGTTCATTGAAAATTACTCAAAAACTAATATATTCCAGCTTATGATTAAGACTTAGTAATATTTGGGGCGCCTGGGTGGCTCAGTGGGTTAAAGCCTCTGCCTTCGGCTCAGGTCATGATCCCAGGGTCCTGGGATCGAGCCCTGCATCGGGCTCTCTGCTCAGTGGGGAGCCTGCTTCCTCCTCTCTCTCTGCCTGTCTCTCTACCTACTTGTGATCTCTATCTGTCAAATGAATAAATAAAAAAATCTTTAAAAAAAAAGACTTAGTAATATTTATTCACTTAATTTTGTATTTAAATGTTTATAATTAAGTATTTGTGTAATGTTAACTTATTTTCTTTTTTTCTAATAACCCATCCTACAATATATGAGATTTTAAGGGTTGACTTTGTTGGATAAGAAAATAACACATGGTGTTCATTTGGTTGGGATTCACAAACATGTGCTTCTAGCTTTACATTTTAGGATTTTTCATTTTCTACTTCATAATTTCTAAAACACTGTACTGTGGTAATCTTATTTTATTTACCAAAACTATAATAATGAAAACTATTATTTTGTCAAGTTTTAGCTCATTGGGTCTGAAAACAAGTTTTGAAATTCAGTCATTTCATATCCAAAGGTTTTATATTTTCTAAAGGTAATTTTCTTAGGCTTTCCTAATTTTCAGAAAGGTGCTTACATCTGGAGAACCTCCAAATAATTTATTCTCAAAAATATTCAGGAAGATGATTTGTAGAATGATTTGTAGAATGATTAAAGAAAAATAAGATACAGAAATGACAATTCAATCTGATTCTTTCTTTGGACAAATCACTTGAATTACTAGCTGCATAAAAGTTTCCTCCACTTGGGGCACCTGGGTGGCTCAGTGGGTTAAGGCCTCTGCCTTCAGCTCAGGTCATGATCCTAGGGTCCTGGGATCCAGCCCCACATCAGGCTCTCTGCTCAGCAGGGAGCCTGCTTCCTCCTTTCTCTCTCTCTCTCTCTCTGCCTACTTGTGATCTCTGTCTGTCAAATAAATAAATAAAATCTTGAAAAAAAAAGTTTCCTCCACTTTTTTTTTTTCCCCTTCCTCCCTACCTCCTTTTCTTTCTTCCTTATTTTCATTCATATGGTGCTTGGTGGGAGAGAAATTTTGAATTTGCAGATAGAGACTTTCTTCCTTCCTAGCATATTTAAGGTGCTTCTAATGTTCTACTAAAGCTCATCTCCTTGTAATGTTAAATTATGGTACTTTTTGAAAAAATACTTAATGTCCTAGGATCCTAGCGTAAAAGGTAATAAAGCTCCGTATTTGTGTGTGTGTGCTAACATACTTCCAGAAACTTAGCAAAATATTTCATAATCCATCTGTGTAATAATCAAATCCAGAATATTCTACTATTCATATCCCAAGCATGTGGCCCTAGGCAATTCAGAAAATGTGTGGGTATTGAGCCAAACTTCTTGTGAAAACATTTCTCACTCTGTTTTTGTTGTCATCAAGTGGAGTGGAAGCAGTAGCTAGAAGGAGACCTGGAAAAGGGCCAGGTTGATAAGTGGGAAGGCCGCTGGAGATCAAGACCTTCCCTAAGCATCATTGCTGAAGACAGAACAGTCTTCTTTGGTATTTCCCCAGCTGGTATTAATAACTTTGTTCATATCCTACCTCCTCAGGCCTAGAAACAATCCCTAGCCTTTTCTTTGTACCAGTACATTCTTTTCACCTGTTAATTATACAAAAGTTTAATAACAGAATTTTATGAAGGCAGAAGAGATGATGATATTTTGTAGATAACTTGGTTATAACCTAACCAGCACAAGAAAATTATGAAAAATGCTTAGAATTAAAAAATATAAATTAATATACTAAGAGAAATTTACAGAAGTCAATAATTTCTTATATGCAATTTATATCTTTCTAAAAGATATACGGAAGAGAGGGCATGAGATATTCTTTATTGAATAACAAAAAAGAAAGCCTTATAATGTATCAAATATTAACCTTCCAAAATATTTTTGTGGCTTATGAGTAAAATTACAATAGTATATTGAGAGATATAAAAGAAGAGTTGAATTTACAGTTTTATACAGGAATACTGCTTTTGTTTCTAAGGAGATCAGTTCTTTTTTTAAATTTTCAACTAGTTGACAAATATGACTATAATAGTTTCAGGAGTACAACACAATGATTCAACAATTCTATGCATTATGAAATGCTCACTAGAATAAGTATAGTTACCGTTTGTCACCATACAAGTTATTATAATCTTATTGACTATATTCCCTATGCTACATTTATGGCCCCTGTGTCTTATTTACTGTATAACTAGAAGTTTATACCCCTTAATCTCTTTTACCTATTTCTCTATCCTCGTGCCCCCTCCCCTCTGGCAACCACCAGTTTGTTCCTTGTATTTATTAGTCAGTTACAGGTTTGTTTTTGTTTTATTTGTTTGTTTTGTTTTTTAGATTCCACTGTAAATGAAGTCATATGATGCTTGGCTTTCTTTGTCTGATTTATTTCACTTAACATAATACCCTCTAGGTTCATCCATGTTGTTCCAAATGGCAAGATTACATTCTTTTAAATGGCTGACTAATATTCCATTGTGTGTATACGTGTGTGTGTGTGTGTGTATAAAACATATAATACATCTTCTTCATAAGGTCCTATATATAAGGACCTCCTTTATAAGGAGGTCAATTCTTACTAAAGTATTTTTTGAAATCTCAATATAATTACTAATAGAATTCTTTTCTTTGGTGGATGTGGGACTTGATGCAAAATTCTGAACTTCATTTGGAAAAATGAGATTAGCTAAAAATGTTCTAAAGAAACTTAAAAAAGGAGGGATTTGCCTAAAAATGTATAACTACTGTGATTATAATATTGCAGTAGTGTGAGAGTAGATTGACAGAGTATTAGATCAGAATAGATAATCAGCCTAGAATAGATAAATAGATGGATAGATCCTAGTGAGGATTCACAGTTCATTCACAACAATCACAAGGGACCACGCCTGAAGACTTCCCTTAATTTAGCAACTAACTCAAGACGAATCCTGACCAATGGCATTTTTTTTACCAACTGGAACAGAAGCCATCAGTCCCTGTCCTAATCCCCTAGGCCTCCCTATTGTAGTATACTGCTGCCTTCTCTCCCCACAAACCTATGCTCCCTCATCTGGCTGCTAAATCCAGGTCTGCCTCCTGAGGCTTCTGGAAGTGCTAGAGAGCAAGCACCACAGCTAGTAGCTTTCAACCATACACTGACTGAGGTTGCTGCATAAAATTTCCAGTTCCCTCCTCCCTAGTATGGACACCTTAGAGGAAGAAGGTCTACACTAACTCAGGCTTAAATTCCAATTGCCTACAGTGGTAAAGAGTTTGGAACAAACTCTTTATTGGTCATTTTCCATTTCTGTTTGTACTTACCATTTCCCTATCAGTGTTTTCTCAGATTACATCCCAAATAAATTACTTTCACTTGAATCTTTGGAGGTGGAGGCAGTAGCTTCTGGGGGAGTCCAAATTAACCCACCAGCTAAGATTACAGGGCTTCTCAGGCCACGGTTGCATAGACCAAAGGTATAATGTTCTAGAATATACAATGCTATGTTATAAGTGCTACCATCATATTGCACAACATGGGGACATGGATTTATTATTTTTCCCATTTTTCCTTTTGGAATTACTATATCCTTGAGAGATTTTTAATTTAGAGTGCAGGTATTAACTTTTCTGCACAAAATAATGCTTTACTAACATATCATAGTAGAGTGCGTTTTCAAATTCCCATAATTTAAATTTATAAGCAAGAATGCATCTTCAGTTTGTGTGGTTGCAATGAATTCACATATTAGTAAAAGAAGAAATTATGCAATAAATGGTGCCAGTAAAATTAGTATGGGGTGCAATTCAAGTTATCCCTAGTCATAATAAAAACAAAAATAAATACCAAATTCATCAATAAGTTTAACGCAAATAAAAGAAAAAAATACTGTAAGCAACTAGAAAATACTGCTGAATATCTTGTCTTGGGGTGGGAAATGGCTTTCTAACCAAAAAAACATTGAAGGAAACTACATTGTTAGATATTACTACATCAAACTGAAATATTTCTGTGTTATAATTAATACAAATAAAACTAAGAGACAAATTATAGAGTGCGGAGATATTTTAAGAAGTTTTGGCAAGGGGTACTAAAACACAATATTAACATTATGGACTTTAGGAAGCCAGAAATGGATGAATTCACTGGTTCAAGATTTGGCTCTGTTTTCTAGCTTTGTGATATCAGGCAAACAAATTAATCTTGATCAGTCTCTATTTTCTTATCTGCTAAAGGGAGATAACAATATATCTACTCATAAGGGTGTTTTGAGTATTAAATGAGATTATCTAGATAAAGTATTTGCAGAATGCCTGAAATATGGTAAGAGTTCAATGAAGTCTAATTCTAAGTATTACTATCTTTAAAATCGGTCTACATTTTTTTGGTAAATAGTGAATACATTATAATTTTTTTAAAAAGTTGAATGTAACAGAGAGGAAAAAAGAGGACATGAACAATTTACAAAATATATTGAGATGAGTAAGTGCCAGGCATCTAGTCTAAGCACTTTACATATATTTGCTATTTTAATACAACAACCTTATAAGATAGGCACTATTGTTATTTTCATTTTTATGAAATGAGGAAACTGAAGCACAGAGGGGTTGAGGAACTTGCCAGTGGCCATGCATCTAGTATTATATATATTTCTCAAGGAATTTCAGTGATTATTAAAAAAAATGTAACTTGAAAATTCCTTTACCTAATTCGGAGTACCAAAAAACTTTTAATTATTTTTATAGTCACTTTATTATTGATAATATGTTAAATATTTTTCAATGGAAATTGGTTATTTCCTTTTGCCCTCACCAGACATGGGCAGAGTGTGAAAATTAAATTTGGTTGAGTGACTTGAGTCATTCTATCTACTTTCTCCTACTCAAAAAGCTGAAAATATCTGGTATTTGTGGAGAAGGGAACTGGATGGCTGGGACAGGAGAGGGAGGAATACTCTCAATAACTTCATAAAATTTTTCAAATAACAGTCTTGAGTAGAAACATTATGATTAAACAATATGATTAAACTCATCATATAGAAAGCTGACAACCTAAAGGTCAGAAAAAATAAAGAGAAATTATTTAAGGAAAATTGATCTACTCACAGAAACCTTCAGTATAGGGAGGCACTTTGTTTAGGTGTAGATGACAGCAAAAGGCTTTAAATCTCGGGAGCTCAACAGCATTGAGAGCCTTCTGGAATCCTTAAATACCTGTCATTATTCTCACCAGCCAGGACAGCATAGTTGAGAATCAACATTGGAGGTGATGGGAATGGGTTGTCAAATGGGAAATTACCTCGATATAATGGAAGTCTACAAGTATTCAATCAGAGAATCTTTACCAGAGGTCACAGAACAGAAGGACTCCGAGACTAAACTAAAATCATTAAAGCTCATGGTTTATTGAATCAACATAAAGTAAAGAGTAAGAAACAAGAGGAAAGAGATGGGGTAGCTTAACTTACTACACTTATGAAAGGGTAAAGAGTAAGAAAGACCACACTGTGTGATTTCTATGTTATAAAGTGCTACTAATGTCTTATTTTTCTCTCTCCCGTATCAGGTATCCCCACTGTCAGTATGACTGAAAGGACCAGACTTGAGAGTGAACAAGGAACTCAGGTGATGGAAAGTGCCTGGAGTCAAATTCTTGTGCTTTAGGAGAGACACAGGGGCAAGGATGCCTTGCCACAGCTATAGCTTGTCCATTAGTTTGACTAAGCAGTGGTAGATTTTATCTGCATGTCTCAGGCAGAGGACAAATGAGTCAGAATGAGTGTTGCCAATAGATGGAGGATAATTAAAAATCTCATGAATATTTAGTATCTCTTTTGCCTCATAAATATTCAGTAGAACGTTAAGATATGGTGTCTCATGTGCCATACTAATAATTGATCACTTTCATTTTTCCATTTCCACCTATGTGACTAGTGGTCTTTTTACTAGTGGTAAAAAGTGGTCTTTTTATTTATGTCTAACATATTTCACATACTATTATTTTACTATTTGTGCTTAACACATGAGTTTTCCTTGTGTCTCGCAAGCTATTTCATACTAACAATCTATATTTAATGTTTCTTATGAGTTTTATTGATTCCATTTGCTTTTCCTGTCTTCTATAGGAGAGCTGAATATTCTCAAATAATACAGAAAACACACCTTTCCAAGCGGAGGGTGTGAGTAGGGACAAGGAAGGATCAGGGTTTATAGAGAAGGAAGACTTCTGTGTGTTTGTGGAGATAGACCTTGGCATGGTATGGCTCTACAGAACCTGGCAAAAAGCAAACAAGGTACTCTTCTTCTCTTTGGGTATTTCCTACGTTCCCTCTTAGCTCAAATACTCCAGACTATTTATACTGCAGTCCCCCCTTATCTGTGGTTTTGCCTTCTGTGGTTTCAGTTACCCATGGTCAACCACAGTCCAGAAGAAGATGATCCTTCTTTTGACTTATCCTCAGAAGATCAGTAGTACCTAGTGCTGTGTCACAGTGCCTACATCATTCATTTCACTTAGTCTAATCATGTAGGTGTTTTATCATCTGGTATTATCACTAGAAGAAGAATGAATGCAGTATAAGAGATTTTGAGAGAGAGAGAGAGAGAGAGAGACCACATTAACAGAATTTTTATTAGAATATATTATTACAATGATTCTATTTCATTATTATTGTTATTGTTTATCTTTACTGTGCCAGAATTTATAAATTAAACTTTATCATAGATGTGTATATATAGGGAAAACAGTGTATATATAGGGTTCAGTATATCCCCCATCTCAGGCATCCACTGGGGATCTTGGTGACCTGAGGGTGAGGCGAGGGTGGGGAGGACTGATGATTTATAAACAGGCGCTGAAGGATACTCTTCATATAGCTGTATACTTTGAAAGCATTCCTTTTATAAACTGTCTTATGCTGTTTATTCTTCTACCATCACATCTTTACTAAAACTAATAAATTGTTTATTTTAGGTTGATAAGGCTTAACTAGAAAAACATAGCAAAAATCAGAGTATCAAAGGATAGAAGAAAGGGGAATATGCAAACATTCTCAGGCAGATGGCTCCTAAATTATTCAAGATAGAATTAAGACTTGCACACAGAATTTGATTGTGGGTAACATATACAGTTGGAATTCACTAAATATCCGACTCTACTTTTCCTACTGCATTCAACTTATGTTTGTAGTTCAAGGCATATATTTGGTTTTGACCACTGAGTACTGTAAATTCCAACTGAATTTTGATTAGCTGAGTTCTAATATAAGGGAGAAAAATCCCCACTATCATTTACAGTATAAGACTTTCTTCTTTGTTATTCATCTAGGATCATGGAAATCACCAAAGTTTTACTGTTGTCTCTTAAGATTCTGATCTGAGTGGGGGTAGTAATTGTCCAATATTTGGCAGTTTGTTTTCCCAAGCAATTACACTGTACTCTCTCTGTCACACTAAGACAAATAAACTTTAGAAAGGAATATTTAACAATTTTCAATTCCTTACCCAGGTAATTTAATCATCATATGGAGACCGTTATTAAGGCCCAAACTGAAAATGTCCATGTACCCATAGGTGGTTAACTACATCACTACATCTATGAAAACAGGTGCCAGTTTCATCACAGGAAATCTTGACTGAGCCAAAACTTGCACTGTTCTGCACTCCCATATGGCTTTAATACTAAAATCTGGCTTTAACCAAGGTATTTTTCATTTTTAATTTTTATGAAAACCATTTGGCTGCATTTTAAATGGGTTTTGGTTTTCTATTCAAAGATTACAAGAAAATATTCAAAATGATTTTTACAAATTAAGGATTATATTTCACACTTGGATAATGAAACAAGTTGTATAAAACTATTCAAGATAACATTAAAAATTGATGTTAATAATATTTATGTGACCATATATTTTAATATTTCTCTATTGAATAGCACTTTTCCATGGGTAGAAGAAAGCCGAGTGTGTGTCTGAGGTGGGGGACTATAAAGAAATAGAGATTTTAAAATAAGAAAGAATAAGTATGTAGAGGACATTATATGTAATTAAATTTAGATATGTCAAATAGGTTTTATTTTTATATCCCCTACAAAGATTAACACAGTGTTTTTCACATGGTACTGCTGAGCATATACTGAGTGAATGTAATATTTTATCTCATTCTTTTACACATACTTTTACAAGGATTTTCAGAGAAGCAGGAGGTTCTTTTTATTTTTGCAGTTCCACCAAAAATAAAGGAGCACAGTCTTACAGAATTGTTCCAAGAGCAAAGGGTGGGCGGAGGATTGACTATGAGCGTAACATTACTGGAATCTCCCCAAAACTAGAACTAGAAATTCCCTGTATTATTGTACTAGGAGAAAAATACCAATTGTAATACTCAAATATTATGGCACCCTGCTTCTCCTACTCTCCCCCACTGACTCTTGTCTCTATTCCCTGATCACCAGCAGTTTCTCCGTCCTTTTTCTTTTTTTTATTAACTAGTGATGTTAATGCATGTGGCTGTTCAATTTTCCCAACACCATTTGTTGAAGAGACTGTCTTTTTTCCATTGGACATTCTTTCTGTGTCATCAAAGATTAGTTGACTATAGAGTTGAGGGTCCAGTTCTGGGCTCTTTATTCTGTTCCTTTGATCTATGTGTCTCTTTTTGTGCCGGTACCATACTGTCTTGATGATGACAGCTTTATAATAGAGCTTGAAGTCTGGAATTGTGATGCTGCCAGCTTTGCTTTTCTTTTTCAATATTCCTCTGGCTATATCGGGGTCTTTTCCAGTTCCATACAAATTTTAGGATTATTTGTTCAATTTCTTTGAAAAAAGTATTTTGATAGGAATTGCATTAAATATGTAAATTGCTCTAGGTAGCATAGACATTTTCACAATGTTCTTCCTTCCAATCCATGAGCATGGAGCGTTTTTCCATTTTTTTGTGTCTTCCTCAATTTCTTCCATGAGTATTCTATAGTTTTCTGAGTATAGATTCTTTGCCTCTTTGGTTAGATTTATTCTTAGGTGTCATATGGTTTGGGATGAAATTGTAAATGGGATCAACTCCTTAATTTCTCTTTCTTTTGTCTTATTATTGATGTATAGAAATGCAACTGATTTCTATTCATTGATTTTAAATCCTGCCACTTTACTGAATTCCTGTATGAGTTCTAGCAGTTTTGGGGTGGAGTTTGGTTTTCCACATAAAGTATCATATCATCTGCAAAGAGTGAGAGTTTGACTTATTCTTTGCCGATTTGGATGCCTTTTATTTCTTTTTGTTGTCTGATTGTTGAGGCTAGGACTTCTAGCACTATGTTGAATAACAGTGTTGTAGTAGATATCCCTGATGTGTTCCTGACCTTAGAAAAGCTCTCAGTTTTTCTAAGCCATTGAGGATGATATTTGCTGTGGGTTTTTCTCTAGATGGCTTTTATGATATTGAGGTATGTACCCTCTATCCCTACACTTGAAAAGTTTTGATCAAGAAATGATGCTGTACTGGGGTGCCTCAGTGGCTCAGTGGGTTAGGCCTCTGCCTTTGGCTCGGGTCATGGTCTCAGGGTCCTGGGATCGAGCCCCAAATCGGGATCTCTGCTCAGCGGGGAACCTACTTCTTCCTCTCTCTCTGCCTGCCTCTCTACTTGTAATCTCTATCAAATAAATAAATAAAATCTAAAAAAAAAATGATGCTGTACTTTGTTAAATGCTTTTTCAGCATCTATTGAGATTATCATAGGTTCTTGCTCTTTCTTTTATTAATGTATTGTATTAATTGATTAATTTGTGGATGTTGAACCAACCTTGCAGCCTAGGAATAAATCCCACTTGGTCGTGGTGAATAATCCTTTTAATGAACTATTGGATCCTCTTGGCTAGTGTTTTAATGAAAATTTATGCATTCGTGTTGATCAGGGATATTGGTCTTTAATGGGGTCTTTGGTTTTTGGGATCAAGGTAATGCTGGCTTTGTAAAATGAGTTTGGAGGTTTTCCTTCCACTTTTATTTTTTGGAACAGTTTCAGGAGAATAGGTATTCATTTTTCTTTAAATGTTTGATAGAATTCCTCTGGGAAACTATCTGGCCCTGGGCTCTTGTTTGTTGGGAGATTTTTGATTACTGTTTCAATCTCCTTATTGGTTATGGCTCTGTTCAAGTTTTCTGTTTCTTCCTGGTTCAGTTTTGGTAGTTTATATGTCTCTAGGAATGCATCCATTTCTTCCAGATTGTCTAATTTGAGGGCATATATTTGCTCATAATATGTTCTTATAATTGTTTGTATTTCTTTGGTGTTGGTTGTGATCTCTCCCCTTTCATTCTTGATTTAATTAATATGAGTCCTTTCTCTTTTCTTTTTGGTAAGTCTGGCTAGGGGTTTATTAATGTTATTCATTCTTTCAGAGAACAAGCTCCTAGTTTCGTTGATCTATTCTGCTATTCTTTTGGTTTCTATTTCATTGATTTCTGCTCTGATTTTTATTATTTCTATTCTCCTTCTGGGTTTAGGCCTTACTTACTATTCTTTCTCCAGCTCCTTTAGGTGTAGTTAGGTTGTGTATTTGAGACCTTTCTTGTTTCTTGAGAAAGGCTTGTATTGTTATATACTGTCCTCTTAGGATTGCTTTTGCTGCTTCCCAAAGATTTTGAACAGTTGTGTTTTCATTTTCATTTGTTTCCATGAATTTTTTCAATTCTTCTTTAATTTCCTGGTTGACCTTCAAGTAGGATGCTCTCTAGCCTCCATGTATTTGAGTTCTTTCTAACTTTCCTCTTGTGATTGAGTTCTAGTTTCAAAGCATTGTGGTCTGAAAATATGCAGGGAAAGATCCCAACCTTTTGGTACCGGTTGAAACCTGATTTGTGACCCAAGATGTGATCTATTCTGGAGAATGTTCCATGGGCACTAGAGAAGAATATGTATTCTGTTGCTTTGGGATGGAATGTTTGGACTATATCTGTGATGTCCATCTGGTCCAGTGTGTCATTTAAAGTTTTTATTTCCTTGTTGATCTTTTGCTTAGATGATCTGTCCATTTCAGTGAGGGGGGTTATTAAAGTCCCCTACTATTATTGTACTACTGTCAATGTGTTTCTTTGATTTTGTTATTAATTGGCTTATATAATTGGCAGCTCTTATGGGCATAGATATTTAAAATAGATCTTCTTGTTGGACACACCCTTTAAGTATGATATAGTGTCCTTCCTCATCTCTTATTTTGGTCTTTGGTTTAAAATCTAATTTATCTGATATAAGGATTGCCACCCTAGCTTTCTTTTGATGTCCATAAGCATGGCAAATTGTTTTCCACCCCCTCACTTTAAATCTGAAGGTGTCTTTGCATCTATAATGAGTCTCTTGTAGACAGTATATCTATGGGTCTTGGTTTTTTTAACCATTCTGATATCCTGTTTCTTTTGATTGGGGCATTTAGCCCATTTACATTCAGAATCATTATTGATTATACTGGTTATATAAAGATATAAATTTAGTGCCATTGTATTACCTGTAAGCTGACTGTCACTGTATATTGTCTCTGTTCCTTTCTGTCTATGTTACTTTTAGGCTCTCTCTTTGCTTAGAGGACCCCTTTCAGTATTTCCTGTAGGGCTGGTTTGGTGTTTGCAAATTCTTTTAGTTTTTGCTTGTCCTGGAAGCTTTTTATTTCTCCTTTTATTTTCAGTGACAGCACAGCCTGATATAATATTCTTGGCTGCATAAATATCTCATTTAGTGCTCTGCATATATCATGCCAGTCCTTTCTGGCCTGTCAGGTCTCTGTGCATAGGTCTGCTACCAATCTAATATCTCTACCATTGTAGGTTACAGACCTCTTTTGCTGAGCTGCTTTCAGGATTTTCTCTTTGTCTCTGAAACTTGTAAGTTTTACTATTAGATGATGGTGTGTTGACATATTTTTATTGATTTTGAGGGAGGTTCCCTGTGCCTCATGGATTTTGATACCTGTTTCCTTTCCCAAATTAGGGAAGTTCTCTGCTATAATTTGCTCCAATATATCTTCTGCCCCTCTCTCTCCTTCTTCTTCTGGGATTCCAATTATTTTAATATTGTTTCATCTTATGGTATCACTTATCTCTCGAATTCTCCTCTTGTGATCCAGTAGTTGTTTATCTCTCTTTTTCTCAGCTTCTTCATTCTCCATCATTTGGTCTTCTCTATCACTAATTCTGTCTTCTGCCTCTTTTATCTAACAGTAAGAGCCTCCATTTTATATTGCACCTCATTAATAGCTTTTTTAAAATTTCAACTTGGTTAGCTTTTAGTTCTTTTATTTCTCCAGAAAGGGATACTCTAGTATCTTCTATGATTTTTTCAAACCCAGCTAGTATCTTTATAATCATCATTCTGAACTCTAGTTCTGACATATTACTAATGTCTGTATTGATTAGGTCCCTCGCAGTCGGTACTGCCTCTTGTTCTTTTTTTGAGGTGAGTTTTTCCATTTTGTCATTTTGTCCAGAGAAGAATAGATGAATGGGAGAACAAAATGTTAAAGAATAACAATGACCTTCCAAAAATAGACACTAAACAAATCAGAAGAGACCTGAAACTGGGGGGAAAACAATGAGGGGGGGAGAATATCGTCAAGCTAGTAAATAGAGCAGAGCCACACACCAGATTTTGGGTGTATTTTGGTCTGTTAGAAGAAACTGCCTCTCAAAATTTTAAAGTAAGAAAAAAATATATATATATACAAAAATAAAGGTAAATACAATGAAGGGATCGAATATGATTGAAAGATGAAAATTTAAAAAGATTTTAAAAAAGGAATTGATAAGATAAAAATCTGATTGGAAAGAGAAAGAAAATGTTAAAAAAAAAAAAAAAAAAGAGAGAGAGAAAAAGAGAGAGAATGTGGTCAGACAGGAGACTAGAACAAAGCCATACACTAGATTTAGGATATATTTTGGTCTGTTAGAAGAAACTGTAGCCCAAAATTTTAAAGAAAGAAAGAACTTACACATATACAAATAATAAGGTTAAATACAGTGAAGGGATAGAATATGACTGTGAGAATGAACATTTAAAAAGATTTTTAAAAAGGAATTGATAAGCTCTTGGCTAAAATAGGAAAGAAGAAAAATTTTTTAAAAATTTAAAAAAAATAGAAAAAGATAAAGAAAATTAAAAAAAAAATTAATTTTGAAAGACTAAAGAACCATGGGGAAAAAGCCATGAATTCTATGTGCTATATTCCCTTAGCGCTGGAGTTTTGCAGTCCTCATTGATCAGTAAACTTGGTCTTGGCTGGATGTTTTTGCTTATCTGCTGGGGGAGGGGCCTGTTGCAGTGATTCTCAAAGGTCTTTGTCTGAGGCAGAATTGCACTTCTCTTACTAGGGGCCAGGCTAAGTAATCTGCTCAGGTTTGCTCTCAGTAGCTTTTGCTCCTTGAAAGCTTTCCATGCAGCTTTAGAGGATGAGAATCAATATGACAGCTTCCCAATCTCTGGCCCTGGAGGAGCCGAGAGCTGGGGGCCCAGTCCTCAGCAAACCCTCAGAGAAAAGCAGTCAGTGTCTCCTGTCTCCCTTGTCTCTGGCCACATTCTGTGCTCACCAGGCCTGTGACTGAGCATTTCTATCTCTGGCACACAATTCCATTTGGATTTCTGAAACCCAGCAGATTCCTGGAGCACACTCCCCCATGCTGTTCCTCCTTATGGAGGAAGAGGGGGTCTCCCCTGATCTGCCACTTGTGGGTTCCCTACTCAAAGAGCTGTGCTGCAGATCACGGTTTATGGCAACCCCAAGCTGAGACCCACTCCTTGACTCTGTCTTTGCAGCCAGCTTCCCTGCTCTGATACTTGGGAGCTCTGCCACACTCAGGCACTGCAGTCTTTCTGTGACCCAGAGGGTCCTGAGACCACAACTGTCCCAGTGAGGGTTCCACTCCCTGTTTAGTCACTGGAGCAACATCCCTCAGTGGAGCAGACTTCTGGAGGTTCTGGTTTTGTGCTCTGCTGCTCTGTCACTTGCCAGTAGCCAGCTGATGGAGCCTCCCTCCCCGCTGTGGTCTATCTTCCCAAATATTGCCTTGGATTCACTTCTCTGCATGTCCTACCCTCCAGAAAGTGTTCACTTTTCTGTTCATAGAATTGTTGCTATTCTTGTCTTCCATCTCCTGTGGAGTTTGTAGGTGTTCAGAATGGTTTGATAACTATCTAGCTGAATTCTTGGGACCAGATAAAATTTAGGTCTCCTACTCCTCCACCATCTTGCTTCTCCCTCAGTTTCCCCCTCTTCTTGATGCGGCTTTTTGCTAATAAAAAACAGAATGGAAAAGTGCTCACACCCAGATGTTTGGCCCATGGAAAAACAGTTTAGATAACCGGAGAATGGTTCATGGAGGAGATTAATTAAACTGGGCCTTGAAGTAAAATAGGAATCCAGATAGATGAAAGGAAAAGAGCATTGAGGGTCAAAGGATGAGTATCATTCAAGCAAGATAGAGGGGTACCACAGCTTAGAGTTTGTGATTGCACCTTGTGCAAAATATGGTAGAATGAGTGAGGTTATACTGTGCAGGGTTAAAAGCAATTGAATTAGTTCAGAATTAAAAAGTGTCAATAAATATAAATTTACCGTATCAACAAACTAAAAGGAGGAAAAATATGATCAGAAGTTACACACCATCATTTCCAGAGTATATTACTTGTTACACAGCCCTATTAGATTTAGGAGAGCACTACATAGGGTTGTGAATACCAGTATCTCTGGATCATTTAGGGGGCCATCTTGGATGCTGGCTCCTACAGACAGCAAAGAAAGACATGAATAGAAGCTTCACATCTTTAGTAGTCATTAGAGAAGTGCAAAGATAGAGCAGTACACACCTATTAGAATGGCTATTTAAAACCTGACACTGCAATGTCCTAAAAGAGATGCAGAGCAACTGGAACATTTGTGTATTTCAGCCGGGAATGTAAAATGGTACATCCACTTTGCAAAATAGTTTGGTAGTTTCTGATAAAGTTAACCACACATTTGCTATTTAACCTAACAATTCTACATCTAGGTATTTAAATAAGGGAAATAAAAACATGTATTTGCATGAAGGTCTTTATGAGAATATATACAGCAGTTTTACTCATAAACACCAAAAACTGAAAATAGTCCAAATATTCATTAACCAATGAATGGATTGTCAAGTTGTGGTACATCCATACAGTGGAATTCACCAATAAAAGGAATTACTTATACATGTCAGTGAGATTGAATCTCAAAAGCATTATGCTAAGTGAGGAAAAAAAAACACAAGTGTCTATTTTATGGTATAATTCCATTAGTATGACTTTCTGGAACAGACTATTAGTGGTTGCCAGGACCTGATAGGAAGAGAGAATTGACTATTAAGGAGTTTTGGAAACTTTTGGGCATGATGGAAACATTCTATATCTTGATTTTGGTAATGGTTCTATAACTATATGCATGTGTTTATCAAGACCAATCTGAAAAAAGTGAATTTTTCTATAGGGAAATTATACTATAATAAACCTGACTTTTAAAAAAGCAAGTATAATGTATTTAAATATTATGCTAGCTTCCATTCCTTAGTATTGCTATGAGAAGATTGTGTTTTGGTAAAGGTTAGGTGAGAGACTATTAATTCTGAAGGACATTGTGAGTAAGATAGTTGTTTGGTTATGGTAAGAGAAATTATGGGTTGCGTGAAAGGGGAGGTGTATTGGGTTCCCCAGAGGAACAGAAACAATAGGATGGAAATACCTCTTTCTCTCTCCAATAGGATGAATATATATTTATATACATATATAGATTTTATCTGGTTTATATGTTTATATTTTATTCATTTGTTCATTTATTTGTATATTTTTTTTTAATTGGAATTGTCTCATGTAATTGTGGAAGCTTAGTAAGACCAAAATCTGATGGGGGATGCCAGCAAGCTACTCAGGAAAGAGTTGCAGTTTGAGTCTAATTGCAGTCTTCTGGAAAGCCAGGAAGAACTGATTTGCAGATGAAGTCCAAAGAATTGATGTTGTTCTGAAGGCAGTTTGCTGGTTGCCTCTTGCTTGAGGGAGGTTAGTCTTTTGTTCTGTTCAGTGATAGAACAAACTGTTTCAACTCAAATTCAACTGATTGAGGCTCACTCATATTATGGGAGGGCAATCTGTTTTACTCAGAGTCCACTAATTTAAATGTAAATCTCACCCCAAAACACGCTTACAGGAATATCCAGAATAATGTTTAACCAAATATCTAGACAATTTGGCCCAGTTAAGTTGACTCATAAAATTAACCATCTCAGGAGGGAATGATTGACAGGAAAGGGAATAAAGAACTTTCTGAGTTGAGAAATGATCAGTTTCTTAATTGGGCTGGTGGTAACATAGGTATATACATTTGTCAAAATTCATCTAGTTGCAAAGTTAAGATCCATGCATTCATTCTATCATATGTAAATTATACATAGGAGAAAAACATCCCAAAGGGCCCTTGGACAGTTGTGTCATGACTGTTAATATTCATACAGAGGACATGGATATGAGTGTATATATGTATATGAGAGTTTATGTGCGTTGGGGGAGGGAGCTGGTAGATAAGTGATAGAAATTTCCTTGCTGTAACATTTTGTTCCCTATTTCTCTCCTTTATTTTTGAGCCACCTACACTCAACATAAAGACTCACTGACAGCTTCACTCATCATCATTTTTTAGAATGCATTTACTTTATCCCCAATTCTTTGAAAGTATGTGGGTTTCTTCTTCTATTCTGCTCCTATTTTCAAATGATTACTGACTAATTAGGCCATTATCTACCCATTATCAGAATAGAGAGTTAAGATGTATATGTATGCTTACTGAATGACTAAGGAGCTAGGAAGAAACTTAAATTGCATGTTTATCTTTTATTAATAGAGGAAATTTAAAAGATACATATATAGTTAAAATTCTAGTCATCCAATTTTGACTTGAAGGCTTCTATTTATATTTTTACTCAAATTGACTCCATGTCATCAGAAGACAATGAAATGAAATCTTGAAGCTTAATAATTGTCTTTTCACAACTTATCCAAGGGCAAAGGAAAACATCATGGTCATCAAATAATAGGAAGCTAGGAAATTGCCTAGTGGGAAGTAATCAATATTTGAAAAATCAACCTGCTGATTAAAGTTAATATTTTTATGCAAAGTAATATCATAAATTCAAATGCATTAAAATGTTAACTTTAATTATTTAATATGAGATATAACTGACATGAAATATTATATTAGTTCCATGTACAGCAATGATTTCACATTTTTGTACATTATGAAATGATTACCATAATAAAGCTGGTTGCCATCTATTACCTTACAAATTTAATAAAATATTGACTGTATTCCTTATGCTGTATATTACATCCACTTGACTTATGTATTTTACAACTGGATGTTTGTACTTCTTAATCCCCTTCACCCATTTCTTGCATCTCTCTCCCCTCTGGCAATTACCAATCTGTTCTCTGTGTCTGTGAGTCTGCACTTTGTTTTTTGTTTGTTTGTTTTGATTTATAGTTTCTATATATAAGTGAAATCATGAGATATTTGCCTTCACCTGTGTGACTTATTTCATTTAGCATGATATTGTCAAGGTCTATTCATGTTTTGTAAATGGCAAGATGTCATTCTTTTTTTATGACTGAGTAGTATTTCATTATATATATGCCACTTCTTTTTATCCACACATTCATTAGGAGATGCTTGGGTTTTTTACGTATCTTGCTTTTTGTAAATGAACATGCAGGTGTATATATCTTTTTCAACTAGCCCTTTTGTTTTCTTCAGTTCAATACCGAGTAGTGGAATTGCTGGATCATGTAGCACCTCTTTTTCAAATTTTTTGAGGAACCTCCATAACTATTTTCCGTAGTGACTGCACCAACTTCTGTCCCCATCAACAGTGCATGAGGGTTCTTTTTTCTCCACATCCTCACCAACATTTGTTTTTGTTTTGTCTTTTGATAATAGCCATTCTGACAGGTAGAAGGTGCTATCTCATTGTCATTTCAACTTGCATTTCCCTAATGGCTAGTGAAGTTGAGCATCCTTTCCTGCACTTGTTGGCTATCTTTGTTGGAAAAATGTCATGTGTCTGTTAGTCATTTGTATGTCTTCTTTGGAGAAGTGTCTGTTCATGTCTTCTGCCCATTTTTTGACGTGATTATCTTTTTTGTGTGTGTTGAGTTTGAGAAGTTCTTTATAGATCTTGGATATCAGCCCTTTGTCTGTAGTGTCATTTACAAATATCTTCTCCCATTCTGTGGGTTGCCATTTGTTTTGTTGACTGTTTCCTTTGTTGTGCAGAAGTTTTTGATCTTGATGAAATCCCGAAAGTCACATACTCTTTTAAACCTTGCAGAAGCTCTTTATCTCTCCATCCATTTTGAATGTCAACCTTGCTGGATAAAGTATTCTTGGCTGCATGTTCTTCTCATTTAGTGCCATAAATATGTCTTGCCAGCCCTTTCTGGCTTGTCAGGTTTCTGTGGACAGGTCTGACATTATTCTGATGGACCTTCCTCTGTATGTAAGGAATCTCTTCCCCCTAGCTTCCCTTAGGACCTCTTGTCTAAAATTATGATTCATGAATTTCACAATTAAGTGTCTGGATGTCTTTCTAGACTTGTTGATCTTGGGGGTGTCCTTTCTGCCTCTAGGACATGAACACTTGTTCCATTCCTCAGATTGGGAAATTTCATTGAGAATTTTTTCAATTATATCTATTAGTCTTTTCTCTTTCTCCACCCCCTCAGGGATCCCAATAATTCTGATGTTGGAATGTTTCATGGTGTCATTTATTTCCCTGAATCTGTTTTCACTTCTTCTAAGCTGTTTGTTCCAGGCCTCCTCCTGATCCTTCTTTTCTATCAGTTTGTCTTCTAGATCACTAATTCTATATTCTACCTCGGTTACCCTAGCTATAAGAGTATTTAGATTAGATTGGATCTCATTGATATTACTTTTAACTTCTGCCAGATTGGCTCTCACTTCCACTCTTTTAGAGATTCTATGTTTTCACTAATGGTTTTCTCCAACCTAGCCATCGCCTGGATAATTGTTACCCTGAATTCCCTTTCCAACATACTGTTTATGTCCATATCTGATAGTTCTGTGGCAGAGGGCACAGTTTCTGAATTTTTCCTCTGTTGCGTGTTTCTCCTCCTAGTCATTTTGGTGATAGATGGTTGAGGGGATGTATAGTTGAATATATTGACCACAATCCAGGCAAGGTGCACCCTCTCCACTGATGTCTTCTTCCCCCATAGAGATCCAGAAGTGTTTTATCTTACGTCTTGGGCTGACTTCATGGGTATTCAGAGTGTTCTGGTAGATATTTAGCTCACTTTAGGGGTCCGGTTGAAACAGGGTCTCCTAGTTCTCTGCCATCTTGCCCCTCCGCCCTGCCTTTTTCTTTAGTTGATAATTTCCTTTGTTGTGCAGAAACTTCTTAGATTGATGCTGTCCCATTTGTTTATTATTGGTTTTGTCTCTTTTTGGTGTCAGATCCAAAAAACATTGTTAAGACCAATGTCAAGGAACTTACCACTTATGTATTCTCTTATGAGTTTTATTGTTCAGGCCTTACACTCCGTTTTGAGGACATTTTGAGGTATTTGTGTAGGGTGTAAGATAGTGGTCCAGTTTCATTCTTTTGCAGATAGCTGTTCAGTTTTCCCAACACCATTTAAGGAAGAGACTGTTGTTTCCCCATTGTATATTCTTTCCTCTTTGCTATAAATTAATTGACTGTATATCCATGGTTTATTTCTGGAATCTCTGTTGTGTTCCATTGATCTATGTGTCTGTTTTTGTGTCAATACCATACAATAGATTTGTAGTATAGTTTGAAACCAGGAAGTATGATACCTCCAAGTTTGTTCCTCTTTCTCAAGATTGTTTTGGCTCCGTAGGGTATTATGTGTTTCCATATAAATTTTAGAATTGTTTTGGTTCTGTGAAAAATGTCATTGGAATTTTGATAGGGATTACATTGAATCTTTGGATTTCTTTGGGTAGTATAGACAAATTAACATATGCTTTTCCATCCATGAGCCTGAAGTATCTTTCTATTTGTGTAGTCTTCAATTTCATTCATCAGTGTCTCATAGTTTTCAGTGTAGAGGTCTTTCATGTCCTTGGTTAAATTTATTCCTAGGTATTTTATTCTTTTGTATGTGAATGTAAATGTGATTGTTTTCTTGATTTATCTTTCTGATAGTCCATCTACATTATTGTGTAGAAAGATCACAGATCGAAGCTCTAGGCTAAGTAAATAGACCTTTTCATAGGAAGACTGGGCTTCTTTCAGTCTGCTGTCTGTGCAGTGCCCTGGGTGTGGCAGCCTGCCAAGAACTGTCTTTCTGATTGTTATAGTCCTGTGGAACTCTGGAATGTCCACCCACTGGGGCACCAGGGCCAGGTAATCAAGGAGTGTCCCCTATGTGGATTGTATGTGCCTGCTGGGTTTAGCAAGGCTGCTGGAGAGTTTATTAGGTGGAGACTGCTTGCTGGCTTCTGAAATGCAGGGGGAAAATTTCTTGAATGTGCCCTTCCATAGGCTTCAGCAATGCAGCAGGAAAGTGCCTTGTCTGCCCATGTACCAGTTTTAGGCTGAGAGCAAGATAATGCTTCGACCTCTCATACTGGCCAGCCTCAGGCTCCAGGGTGTTGGGGGTGTGAGGGAGTGAGGAGTGTTGCAGTTGGCTATACTTGTGGACTTTAGCTGGGGAGCAGGAAAACTCTGTGACCTGCCCTTCTTAGGGAGTAGGGGAGTGCTACAACCACACATGCTCTCTGGCCTCAGCAAGTATTGTGATCCCTTGTCCAGCTCATCCCAACAAAGCAGCAGGAGGATGCTCCATCCAAACTCATCCACCTGTGCTACCAGGCTGTGTGGCAAGTACAGCAGTGGCATCCATCAGAGTTTCTGCTTCTAGGGAGTTTCTCAACTGATTGAACCCTTTCAGCTGATGCCTCCAGATCAGCAAATGAATCTTTCTCATATTGTCTAGGTGCTTTCAAACTGCCATTTTTTTTACCAGGTCTCAAGGTGAGCAGGACTGAATGTGAGCCATCCAAGAGGAGGAATTCAGTTTCCTATAGCACTTTGGGACTTCCAGATATCAGTCCTGTTGATTTTCTAAGCCAAATATTCTGGGAGCTGTCTCTGGTGCAGATCTCAGGGGTAAGGGTCTCTAATCCTTGCTCATCTGAGAGAAATGCCTCTAGTAAGATCCCTTCTTATTGTGTGTCTCTGTACCAGGTGTAGGTTTTTTTTTTTGTGGACAGTGTGTTTGCCTTTCCTACCCCTCTCATTGTCCTTTTGTTCTTTATTATGTAGAGCAGTTGATCTAGTTTTCAGATCTTTTTCAGAGGGAACTGATCTATTTATAGCTATAGATCTGGTGTGTCTGTGGGAGGAGGTGAGTTCAGGATCTTTTATGTTGCCATCTTGGAACCCCTCCTCTAAATCCTTTTTAAAAGTGTTTTTAGAAATATTTTCAATACATGTTTTTTGTTGTTTTCAGATTCTCTGGTAAAGAGAAAGGAAGTTGTAAATTAGATCCAAAATCATTCTTGAGAAGAGTCTGACACTGTTTTGCTATTTGAAAGGAAAGAAAATGGCACTTATTTATTCTGTTTCAAATTATACTGTAACTTGTAGAATAAGAATAGACATTTAGTGAGAATTAGGGTAGACATACGTAGTAGCACTAGCCATTCATCCCCTTTTCCTAGGAAGAGGTAGGATCCAGAATATAGCCTTCCATGTTGTCAGCACCAGTCTATGATGAAGTCTCTTCTCTCTGGCATGAACAAGTCATCAGACTTCTTGTCTCCCAGATGTAGGAATACATTTCAAAGCTTACAGTGCGTCCCTGGAAACCCCACTGGCTGGTAGTTAGGAGGACTATCTTTCACCCTATCCCTGGAGAGAGATGAAATAGACTCACAGCAAGGATCTTTCAAAAAAATTTTAAACAATCTTTTTTTTCCCTCTACCCCCTCTATCCTCTTTTTATTTCCTCTGCTCCAGAGATCCATAGTCCCAGAACCAGTTCTCAGTACCATTTTTTATTCTTTGGGTCTGTCTGTTACATACACATATGTATATTTCTTTCCCTTCTGCTATTTGTTGGCAATATAACGGTTATTTTCCCTTTTCCAGCCCACACAAAAACAAGTACTACCAAAACAAGTGCAAAATTTAGTGGACTAAAGACAAATGTGGTTAGTTGTCTGTAGATCTACTTTTCTTTCTTTCTCTCTCTCTTTTCAAGACAAGATAAAAATGGATCTGGGCCAAGGAAAAAAGGGGTGAATTAGACCTGAGAGAAGAAAATAAACAAAAGTGATTACTAAAAATAAGAGGGACCATAATGATTTTCTACTCCACTGACCAGGGAGCAGAATGGAAAGGATACTCTGCCCAGCTGTCCTTGATGTGGCTGTCCCCCTTGTGTTCCCTAAAGACAACAAATAGACGGACACTCATGTCACTAAGGGAAGAGGAAGGAGAGAAGTTGTATACTTTGGTGGGGATGAGAGTATGAAGAGAAGATTTAGTTCTCTGACCAAGATGGAATTCCATAGGCCATATTAGAATTTCCCTGTTAATTAAGATAGTGGTTGAGATCCTTTGATGTTTCATGCATGCACACAAATATAAAGGCATATAGCTTTTGGAATGAACAGAGAGGGTTTCAGTGATAGAAAAATGGTAACTGGCTATAGATAATAAAAATATTTAATCTAGTCTTCTAAATACACTGGAAATGTTAGGCTTGCTATAAAAAGTAATTGAAGTCAACCTTATTTTTTTTTAAATAACAGGCCAGACATTCATTTTATTACTTTGATTTTAACTATAAAAAATGACAAGCAAATTTTGAGCAGTCTTTTCTCAGGGACATGTCTCAGGGGCTCAGAGAAATCAGAACATCATTGACTCACTCAGCACTTATTTATTGAGTACCTGTACTAAGTATTGAGTATCAAGTACTGAACAGTAAGCATAACCCATAGCTTATGGTCTGTTGATTCTAGTTTTCACTGTTTATGGAGATGGTTCTCAAACTTTGAGTTATTTAAGAAAAGTGTATTAAACACAGATCAGTGGACCCCATTCCCAGAGTTTCTGATTCAGAAGATTTGGGGTAGAAACCAAAAATCTGCATTTCTAGTAAGTTTTCCTGTGACATTGATGCTGCAGATCTGGGGACTGCCTCTTGAAAACCATGGACTTACAGCTTATAATTTAATAGTGGAAAATGTAAAATAAGTTGTTGTTAATGTCAAATTAAGGTTTTCTTAAGTGGATGATTATCTCTCATGACTTTAATGATGGTTAGAATGTATTTTGTAGTCATAACAATGGAAAAACAGCACAGAGCATGATAGCACGCAGTGAAGAAAGTGTTTTTCTCTTATCACTATAGTCTGAAGGTTTTGTTTTGTTTTGTTTTGTTTTCAAACTTAAAGCAATTCACTGGAAGAAGTCTAAACGGTACCAGGCCCTAAGTGCTAAATAATGCACCAGTCCGAATAAGAGCTAAAGGATTGCCAAGTCAAAAACCAACATAATCATTTATCTTTCTTGGGTAGCCTACCATTGCTTCTAATTATGATCAAATTATCCATATATAAATAACTGCTTAAAAGGAGATACTGCCTATCTTGCAGTTAGGCTTCTTTTGATAATTTTGAAAGCATGATCGTTGACATGGTTTAAAAATTCACAGCTTTAGTTTTGTCAGGTCAAATATTTTGATGAAGTTAGAATTTAGTTTAAAAGTCACAGATTGGCAAGAATGATGTGGTTAGTGAGACCAGATTGGAACTTTTATTATATTGGATAGAAGTCTATAATGACTTTTAGAGTTGGCATTGGAATTCTCTTCCACTAACTTCTTTCCTTATCACCTATTATCTAGCCAGTACCCAAATTCTCTCAAATCTTCCTTGCAGTAGTAGCTCATATTCACTCCCTTTTTAATTTGGTCTAGATCTTTACTTTTTCATAAAAATTCTTCAAGCTCATTTCATTGACTCCTTTTTGTCACAATTTGAAATGCTTTCTTATGGTACCTTAGACCAGTCCAAACCTCCCCAACATAAACATTTCTCTCTACATTGGCTCCTTCTTTGCCATTATAAATATACAAATCCTTCCCATTTTAAAACAACTTACTTACCCAGTCTCCTCTTATTGAATACCGAAGTTTAACCAATATTTTATGTTTGGTATCATATCTTGCTCATTCTTTACTCAGTAAATATAAGAGATAGTGGCACATTCATGGATGGGATAATATATACCTATTAAAGATTGTTTAGACCTTGACATGGAAAAACTTTGAAGTTCTTTTGAATAAAAAATATTTTTATACTAGACTATTCATAGCATATTTCTATCTTAGATACAAACATGTATATATCTCTAGAAAATAATGGCTATGGTCAATGCTTGGTGGTCAGACTGGAATAGTATTTATTTGAATTGTACAGCGTAAGTATTTTTGGATGTTTTATAATAAATATGCATTATTTGCACAATAAAAATGGGAAAGTACATAGAAAAATAAAATTAAAATATACCTAGATGTGAAAGTGATTAATATTAGAAAGTTGGATTTTGAATTTTTTTCTGCTTTTGTATACTTCCAATTTTTTTACATTAGTACTAAATAGTATTTGAATTGGGTATAAAAAGTATCTTATAGCATTAAATACTTAGTAATATTTATTTATTTATTTAAATTTTATTTATTTATTTGACAGAGAGAGAGAGATCACAAGTAGTCAGAGAGGCAGGCAAGGGGTGGGGGAGCAGGCTCCCTGCTGAGCAGAGGGCCCGATGTGGGGCACGATCTCAGGACCCTGAGATCATAACCTGAGCTGAAGGCAGAAGCTTAACCCACTGAGCCACCCAGGTGCCCCAATACTTACTAATATTTAAAAAGAAATTTTTAATTCAGTAAAGTTGACACATGTTATATTAGTTTCAGGTGTACAACATAGTGATTCAACCTTAATAGTATTAAAAAGTATTGACAGCATTAGAGGGTATGAAATTAATGTTTAATTAAGAAATTATATTTGGTTTTTGTGGGTATATGTAATTATATATAATTCCATATAATATGGATAACTACATATAATTCTAATAATATCATTTTTCTTTGTAGAAACTTTAGGGCTTGCTTTTTCCTAGTAGCCAAAATTCAAACTTCTAACCCTGGAAGTCAAATTCATAACTTAGGACCTGTAGGTTATTGCCTTTCATTATCCAGTGCTGTATCTTAACAAAATTTCAGTGTTCTTACATGGAACTCTCACTTTTATCTGCTTTACCATTCCCCTAACTCTCCCTGACATCACATTTCTATATATCCACCCTCACCTTTCCTTCAATGTCCAAGCCAAACCCTCTTCTCTGTGGACCAACTTTGCTATAACTCCAACATAAATCCATTAGCAATTTTTTTTTTCATTTTTAAGGTTTATTCACTCTTTCCTCTGTAGTACTTTTGCACATACATTAACTCTCCAAGTTAATTTATTGCACATTTTTGGGGGGTGCATGGGGACATAGTTCAACTAATAAAATTAGTTAAACTAGCAAAATCTATCCTCACAGAACATATAATCAGTCATTTATGGAGACAAAAACAGATCTGGGCATGAATTCTGCCTTGGCAACTTGCTGGCTGTGTGTATTTATACAAGGTCCTTAACAACTCCTTGCCTCAATTTCTTATTTGAAAAATCAAGGAAATGCTAGTTAGAATTGCTGAAGATTCAGTGAGACAATTATATAAAGAACACTTTGTTAGAGTGTAGATTATCTGCTATAACATCAACTGCTATAACATCAAATGCAGTCGTTTAGCTAAAAGAATTATTTCCCTACCAGGTATCAATCTTGAGGTAAGCAGCTGATGGCTGAAGGGGAAGGTCTGACAATTTCAGCATAGGACTTCCTTGGCCAAGATATCTGCTCCAATTGTTCCAGATGACAAAGAGAGAGAAAGGGGAAGTGAGATCCAGGTTGCATATACTCCCTCCTCTCCCATTTCACCAGCAAAATTTAGTCCTCTGATTGTTTGGCTGGAAAAGAGTCTGGGTAGTTAAATCTTAGCTATGTGCTCTACTGAAACTTGGATCCTGTTATTGAAGGTGGAAAGGAAGAATGGGGCCAAACAGCACTCATAACAGAATCATGATTCTGAGCCTCAAAGACTGTAGTCTGAACCCATCTGGGGTGAATTCTCAAAAATAAAGTCCTTGTGAGACTTTCTGATAGATTCCATCTGATCTTCCCAGTGCAACTGTTCTAGATGTGCTACACATACCTTTTCCTTCAAACTATTGAAATTCCTTAATGACAGGCAATCTGTCCACATGTCTTATTTGACTTTTAACTTGTCCCTTCATCTGCTTTACTCTTGCCCCTCAGTTAAACAGAGGAAAATCACAACATAAGGGTATTCTATAAATTTCAGTTGTTAAAATATGGCTCTCAAGAATGGGCAATTGAAGTTCATGAACATCTTACATTTGTATCAAGGTGATGGTAGAAGTTTCTGGCTGGTAAAAAAAAAAAGCCTGACTTACCTTTTAGCTAATTTTTTAGTTCTCTGTAATTTGGATGTTCTTTCTGCTTTCACTTTTGGGCAGCTATCAAAAGGGAAGAGAGAAATTTGGATGGCCCCACATCTTTATCATTGGCTCTGTAACTTTCTAGAAGTAGCTTTTTGGAATTATATAATTTACCAGTGACAATGTACAGATGATATTAAATTTCCTTGTATGAAAATATGATATTTTCTGGCAGCTCTGAGGGTCATGTAACACACAATGGTAAACAAAGAAGTATTCTGTGCATTCTTAGATCTTTACATATTTATTTTAAAACATAAAATTTCATATTGATTAATACCTACTTTTAAACAGAATGATGCATTAATTAAATGCCTTGTCATAACTATTATAAGCTCTGTTAGAAAAATAAACATCTCACAACAAACTACAGTGTCAGCTCTTTAATAAATACATAAAACAGAAATTAGTAGTCAATCAGAATTGCATGAACAGGTTCATAGTATATTTTCTGAAATTATCTTATTCCCCAATTTTCTGCATCATTTAAGGAGATTTAACTACTTATAATTCAAAGCCAGAAATAGTAAGAAACTTTTTTAATGAGAATTTGTTTCTTTCATAAGAGCTATTTTAAATTCAAATATTTTAATTTAAAAATACTCTATATTAATTTTTTTTACAAAGACAGGACTTGTTAAATGAAACAAATAAGGTTATGTTACTGATAACTTAAAAACATTACTAAATTATTTTTGAAGATGTTTAAAAAACTTTAATGAAGTAACTGGTAAATGTAAAATAGTTTTAGAGTTATGTTAAATATACACAAAATTATTTTCTATATTATGTGCAAATTTATATTTTCTTATAATTTAGAATTAAAATATTTCATGTTCAACATTCTTAAAGTTTCTGTACCATAAATTTTGTCATTGTGGGGAATTCTTATCAAAATCACATTTATCTGTGATACAGTGTAAAGTTAGTAAGTGTTCTTTACACAAATCACACAATTTATATCCTTGATAACTGCATTTGGTTTTTTTGTTTGTTTGTTTTGTTTTTTAATATTGTTGGATTAAATAATTTTTACTGAAATAGGTCACAGAGGTTGGAAATCTGATTAATAGACTTAGCTTACAAAGATAGATTTTATGCAGGAAAGTATGCCAGGTAGATAAAAGAGTAGTGTTGTTACTCTCAGATATTTCATTAACAGCTGCCCAGATAGCTGAACAATTGTTTCATATAATTCAAATAACTTAAGTATGCAGTTTTATGACAGTCGTTATATAGGCTTGAAGGTAAATTTATCAAAGCCAAAGAAAAAAGTCAAACAAAAAGGCAGAAATGAGAAAGAAGTATAAAAAAATGAGAGGACTTGAAGGGAAAGTTTTTTTCCTACAGTACTGATTCGTTGTATCATATTTTTCTTCTGTCATTGACATAAGATATACAAGATGCTACATAATCTAATTATGATGGTTTCTTATATTTTTCCAGTTAATTTTGTTTAAAGTGAGATGATCATATGAAAGTATTCTTTAGAAAGGAATAGAAAGATTAAAAATTTGTTAGCAAAGCTGGGAGAAACCCACCCATTCTTAGCAATTAGTTTTGCTGAAATCAAAGCCACTAGCATAAAGTAGACATAGGAAGATGAAAGAGCTTTTATAACCTAAAGATCTACAGGGTCTGAGCTCGTAATCAGACAGGCTTCATGATGAGTTGTATGTGATTCAGTTGCACTGAAAATTGGCCTCACATATTATCATAAATGGGTTCTCAAATATATTTATAAGAAAAATGAGTGTCCTTATCCCCATGAACATTTAAAAGTGAATTAGTTAATACTTATTCAAGTACAACTTCAAGCACTGCATCTAAGATGCCAATTGCAAGATGTATCACAATTTTAGAAATGTGGAATTGAAAACTAGATATCTTAGAATCAATGAAATATGAATACGTATAATCAGTTACCCATAATAAATTAGCCATACAGTAATTATAAAAGAAAAATGAAATGATCTGAAAGAATACTAGTTTTATACTTCTCTGAAAATATATCTCAGTTTGCACTGAATGAAATGGAGTTCTTAAGGTCAATATAAATAAGGAGAGTTGTGAATTAAATATTAAGTATATAAAACAGAATACAAAATACACATGATTGAACTCCCAAATAGCTATATTTCACTCAATACTTTTATTAAAGATACAGATTGCAAACCCTTTAGACCTGAAAGAAGCTCAAATGGTTGTGAAAATTTTAAATTCTTAGTTTTTAATGTGTATGTCTTGGTTCAGTTACATGATGAATGTTGAAATCATTGAGAGATTTTTGGAAATGAAGAACTCCCTTATACCATTATGTTGAGTCATTTTTTATAATAAGCCTTATTGAGCTTAGAGTTTTAGGGCAATCTCAAGAATAGTGAGTAGGAAAACCAGAAGCAAGGAAAGGAAGGAAAAGTCATTGAGTCTAATTCACTATACCTTGTAACCAGAAGGAATATAATTCTATGGAGAAAAATTTTTTTTCTTCATCATACTCATATTTCAGTGTCTCATGGATACTGGTCATACATAAGAATATTTTTAATGGGATTAAGTAATGTTTCTTAAAAATTTGGAATTTATCCTTTTGTGAAGTGTTGTATTTGATGCATCTACCAATTTTAAGTTTTGAAAAATTTGCCTCCAAATAAATCTACTCTGTTAACCTTAGATTTTTTTATCCTTATAACCACAGCTACACTGAACATTCAGTACATAATCAGATTTTTAAGTGAATTTTTGAGTCTTGCAGAGCATGTCTGTGGCTTCATACATATTAATAAGTGTCTAAAAAAGATATCAAATGTTTATAAATCCATGTACACTATGGTGTAAAGATCTCCCCAGAGAAATAAAATGCATACAGTTATATTGTAGTGTATATATATCACATTTCTAAATCATTACGTACTTTAGAGCACAAAAATGCTATCGTACCAAAAGTGTTGTTCAAGTTCTTTGTTAACTATTTAAAATTTCATTATATGTTTAATATCACAAATCTCAAAAGGCTCGTATGATCATATTAGTTGAAAATAGGCTCTATTTACATAAGTTATTTAATCTAAGAATAAGAATACCCTGTTTTCCCTTACCTATTAATTAATTCTAACTAGTCAAATATTAATTCTCTTCTCATAAGCCATTTAACAGGAAAATATCCATTATTCAAGTAAAATATAAGCTCTAAAATCTTTAAGAATTAGGTCTTTAAGTAAAAAAAGAAAGCACAAGACATCACAAGCATAACTACAATCATCATCAAGCATTGAACTGCCTATCTGGAAGTTTGTCTTTTCCTATGATAACAGCCTTGGTCTATTATATTAGTGCAAACTAGTGAGAGTATAAAAATATAAACCCTTGATTTTTAAGAGTTTCTTTTTATTATGCTCCTTTGGATAATTCATTCCACATGGAGATTAGTTTACGAACATTATAATGTTCATTTTTTTTTAACTGTCAGCATTTTAATGAATGGATGTTTTCCACTTTTTCCTTTTGGAGAGCTATCAGGTATCCAATTTTTCTTTAAAAATGGATACTGTGTGTGATAGGCAGCCTGCAGAATATGATCTTTACGTTATCCTTGGTGATCAAAGGTATCTTACACAAGTGAGTCACAGTACTGAATTATGTCATTGTCCCCAGTCTCATTGGGGAAGGAAATACAGTTCAATTTAGCATCATAATGGCTTGGCTGTAGGGAACAGTTAATGGAGCTGCTGTGCTTGTTTGCTCCAGAACAACTTATTATATGTTTTAAAATCCTCTTTGGGGTAAAATATGGGGTGGGAATTAGTCTTCATTAAAATGCAAATATCTGGCCTTTCTTCAAGTGCTGGAAGAGAAATTTGGGAAGTTAATCATAAGAAAACATTTGAAACAAATTCCTTTGTTTTCATAAGCAAAGCTCTGTACTACACACAGGACTATTGGACTTATAGCCAATAAAATCAGACTCAGTGAGTCCGTAGGGACTTAATTGTGAAGAAGTTTCCGTGGGGGAAGGTAAAAGCTTTATTGGACTTATAGCCAATAAAATCAGACTCAGTGAGTCCGTAGGGACTTAATTGTGAAGAAGTTTCCATGGGGGAAGGTAAAAGCTCATGGCCTCTGTGTCAGACTCTCTGGCTGAGCTCTGCACAACTCACAAGCTGTGGTGTGAATGGATATCCCTGTAGTTAGGCCATGCAGCATTCTCTTAGAAGCTGATTAGCAGGAAAGACTGGAAGCCAATCATGGAATTCAGTTTGAGTTATGCTTTTCTGCTTTGCTTTGGAATTTTCTCTTGTCCATTTACTGAAGACTTCAGTTAATCACATTGAAAAATACTTCCAATGAAATATTTTAAAGATTCAAGAGGTAGCATGATACTGTGAATGAACACAAGCCTGGCAATAAGAAGATAAAAGTTCTCTTCAAAGGCTACCACTTAATCACTTAGGTGTTTTTTGAGATATCATTTAAACTTTCTGAGCTTCAGTTCCCTAAGTAAAAGGATGAATTAGCTTATTTCTAAGATATTGTCTATCCTCCTCCAATTGTATACTTTTAAAATTCTTGTGAGTACGGTTTAGGTGGTTAAGGAAAAGAACTCCTTAGGCTGCACGGAAGGGTGAAAATAATATAGCTTAATATAGCTTTTAATTAGAAAAATGCTAATGTCTACTTGAAGTAAACATCTGAGAGAACTCACTAAAGAATATGACACTTTGCTTGAGGCAGAGTTTCTAAACGCCTTGTGATCTTCAACCTGATGGTTAGACAAATGAAATGGTGAAACATCCAGTTTATCAGGTAAGAAGGTATATAAGACTCCACGTCTACACACAATGAAGCTGTCTGATTTTGATGTTACTTTACAGTGTCCCTTATTAAACATTCAGCTTTAAAAATCAGTATTCTAATAAAGTGACATTGTATTATTAGGTTTTTATGGCAGTAGTAACTTAGCACTTATATAATCCAGTCATCTGTGACATATATAAACTTATCCTGTAAGAAAGAAAAAATATAAAGGCAAAGAGAGAATGTTGAAATTAGTATCTTGTAAGAAGCAGAAAACATAAACACATGCATAACTCTACTCAGTTTCAAAAGCAATATCCCTCAAAATTAAGGTTTTATCTATTAACCTCTTGAATAAGTGAGACGCTAATCATTTATTCATCTAGATGTTCTTGTCTCTTCACTGCCAAGTGTTGAAGTGTGTGGCAACAGTAGTATAACTGCCTTTTGTTTTTTTCATCCGCATGTTTGGTGCAGGGATTACTGTACCCTTGTAGTGACATAGCATTGTCTCTCTCTGGGAAGCATAGGAATGGCAGGTACCTGTAAAGTGTAATCAGTGCTCTTCAGATGATCTACATTCTATGCTGATCTAAATAAGTTATATTTTACAGTAAAGTGCTACAATGACACTAGTCTCAAACAGTAGTAAGACACATTTTTCTCTGAAAAATTCAGCAGCGATGTGAGTCACATGATAATGAGGATGCTTGTCAGTCTTCATTCAAATGGACAACCAGCAACCAGCATGATCTAGAACAGTTTGTCTCCTCCTGTGACTTCTAAAATTATATGTTTTTAGGAGCAATTATTAAAAATCCAGTTCCCCATAAAGGACTTTTTATCTTTTTAGAAGTTGCACCTGAAAGTTTCATGAGCATTTAATTTGCTGATATCCATTTTTATTTCTTCAGGTTTCTCACGTCGGTAGGTTACTGCTCTTGTGCAAACACTTTGCAGAATCAACTTGTCCTTGATGGAGAAAAAAAATTATTAATTAACCATCTAAATATTGGAAGTAGACAATGACATACAGATAATAATTGTTTTTTAGAATTCACTGACCTTTTTTGAGGCCGACACCCTGTAATCTGCCGAAGACTTAATTTTATTACTATTCCATTGTAGTATCACCTGTCTAATGATAAGGACTTTAAGCAACCCAATCAGGAATGTAACTATGAAGATGATGAAAAATATTCTTAAATAGCTTGGGCTAGAAAAACATTCTGTAATAAAGCAAACAAATAAGTGGATTAAAAACTGGAATGAGTAAATCAAAGGATTCTAACAAGCAAACAATGTTCTCCATCTCAATTCAGAGGACCAGAGATATTTGCAAATCTACATTTTCGAAACAGAAGAATGTCATTACTATTGATTTAAAAAGTAGACTGTAATTTTTATTGCACATTTATTATTAAAATGTTTCCAAGAGAAAACCTTGTTTTGGAGAATAGCCACAATTAAAGTTTTCAAAAACATTATTTCTTTGCAGCTTGATTCTTTAATTGAATTAACTGGAATGCACCCAAATTCCTTAACCAAATACAATTTTATTGATGTCAGAGAGGGGCAGTTTTTGCGGTGTGCATTGTTGATCATTAAGTGGAAAACAGGATTTAAAAATTATTTAATGGCTCTGTGTATCAGCATATGTTTCTCTTGTTATGCCTGCTTTTCATTCACTGCACATCAGTAATGGAAAATAAAGTAAACAACTGCAGAAGCTAAAATCAGTACTATTCTAATAGATGAATAAGTATTTCCTTTGAAAGTGTGGTATAAATCTCTGTTAATATAACATGTAGCCTCTAGGGAATAGGAGTGTCCAGCTCAGGACAATATGCAAATCTCTTTCCTCAGTTTTTAATAATTTAGTTTTTACTTGTCAATGAAATCTGTCATATTTTGCTTCTAAAAATTCCACTGTGTATTTTTTTTTTCAAGAACAAATAATTACTAGCTGTGAAAGGAAAATGCTGCATTAAGAGGAGGAGCATACTAAGTCTCTGTTTTAGCACCAGACCTTTGGCAAACCGTAGTTGGAAAGTCTGCAGGCTCTGTGGATGCCAGAAGTATTACCCTAATCTAAGAGGAACATTGCACAATATACCAGTATTCCACAGAATTCACTAGCTGCCCCAGATACACAAAATTTCCTCCTGACTTAAAGAGGCATGTGTTTTCTTCCTACTCTCCAGACTTTGGGGACTTCACCTAAATGCCTGAAGTTCTCTCTGAGGGGCCTTTTGGGAGGGGACCTGCCAAGATTGAGAAAAGCAGTGACCCATACGTGGGTAATTTATGTCTGAATTCGCAGGGATGACCAAGCATGCTTTTGAATAAGCCAAGAACTCAGAAATGAGGCAAGGGCTCCTTCCAAGTGGGAACATTTAGAGCTGTTTTCTTTGGTCAGTGATAAGCTTCCTTGAAAGAAAGGCTAAAGGGAGTCCAGAGGACTACTGATTGGAATAGAAATACCAAAAGTAAGCACATATTTCCTGTTGTTACTGGTCTCTCACACAGGGAGACTCCAACATGCTTTATTCAAAGGTGGTGTCCTTCGAGTCTAACACAGTGACCTTCAGGTTTATGACAAGCATGCCTTTCATCCTGACAGACTGTCATTTCCCTTGGCTAATTTAGAACTAGTCAATCAGCTAAAGCAGATCCTTAAAGGGGACACGTGTCTTGATCCCACTTATTGGCTTCTTGCCCAGGAGGAGCTTAGCCAGAAGACTGGAACAACACCCTTTAAATGTGATTGATAGATAATAGAGGTGGCTAACGATAAGTCTTCTTTCCCTCTCCATCCACCATAGTTGTGAAGGGGAGGGGAGCCCCCTAGCTACCAATAAATTTTACAAATATTTCTAATGGGTTAGGATAGAGGACATTTTCTGGCTCAAATCTGTATGCATTTTAGAATGTCATTTGGATAGACAAACATTTAGCCTTGGCCATGCCTCTCATTTAGTTTAGGTCAAGCAAGGGCTTTTCCTAAGGAGCTTTAAAGGGAATACTTTTTGTAACCACACTTAGGTCAGAGTAGGTTTGTTTACTTAACATAATAAATTACATGTTGACAGTAAGGGCTCTATTTATTAGAAAAGGCACTTGGCTTTCTGTAGTGATTGCTGCAGCCCCAGCTGGTAGCACATGGGCTCCTTTCAAAGCCAAATTCATTATGGGCTAAGATCACTGTGCATACAGGGGAAGAAGGAAACAAAACTGGAGAAAGTTCATTCTTCTGTGCAGTCTAAGAGCTGGAATTGTCTTTATAGGTTGGAGAAGAGACTAAAAATAATAGTAGCAGTAGAAATGTCTTCAAAGAAGACATAATTTCAAGCTTAATTTCTAATTCATGTGTACTTTAACACCTTATACCTGAGCCAAGTAGAGTACTGGCTTTTGGTTTCTAATGAATTTTTATCTGAAAGTTGTCTTTGAACACAGCTTTCACATGTTTCTCCCATTTGCATGTCATCTTTTAATTCACACGTTTCTTTCATATTCACTGGCTCATTTAATCTCCTACAATTCCTTGAGTTTGGTATTATTATCTTTATTACATATGAAGAAACTGAGGCTCAGAGAAATTTTGTAAGAGGGCTGGTATTTCTTGTCTATTAGTGTAAAGGGACATGTGTTAAACCAAATTCTTCAGACTAAAAGTTTCATGCCTTTTCCATTATGCTGCATTTATAATCATTCACCCCTAAACTATATTTACATCAGAATGGAAAATACCAGAAAGGAATGGCCCTTCTTAAGTTATATATTTTGCAAAAGCAGATCATTGCTACTTAGGATTTTTGGCTCCACCTGAAACATAAAAGTGAATTTTGGTTTTACATGAGGAACATTGTAACTGGAAGCAAGTTTGGGTTACGAAAGAGAAGTAAGGCTCCACAGTTTATCTGTAAGGACTCTCTACACAGGAAATTTCCACTCTCGGCTCACTGAGGCCTTGTAGTTAATCTGTTTGGTGTACTTCCACAGAGGGGCACAGCATGAGAATTTAGCTGGATAATTGGATGGGAGATGTAACAATTCAGCCAATCCATGGCAAATATACTCAGCTGCTTTTTATAGAGTACCATTTCTGGATGACTGAAAACACTGAAGCAGTTAGTCCTTTCTTTAGGATGATTTATTATGGGCCCTTTCGGGGAATGTGATTCTCTGCAGATACTCTTCAGTGCTTTTTAAGCTTTGGTTTACCTGATGTTTGATCCATATAATGCTGTTCCATGAGAGCACATGAGGTTTTACAACGATCAAGTATAGCTTGAGATAGGTTGTAAGGGTGAAGGCATTGCACACAATTCCTGTAAGGATGAAAAGAAATGAAACATTTAATCTTTGAAAAGGTTGTAGCTCAGGTATTTTCTGCAAGAAATAAGATATCAAAATAGAATAGTACTGCTTTAGACAGCAGCCATGTAAAACTGGGAAAGAAAGCCATGACATTTATTTGTAATACTGGCTGAATTTAATACTATGGCAAAATTATATTCTAGCCACTAGAGATATTTTAATAATGTATAAAATCAAAATAATGAATTTTCTGTATTGAGAAGAAAGTAGGAAATGCATAAGATGCTTTCATCACAAATAAAACCCACAAAAATATTTTAGAGGATATATATTATACTATTAGAAAAGTTTAGCAATGAATACACAGTTCAAGTTTCAGTTGGGTTCATTAGAAATAACTTCAACATTATGTTTAAGTACTGCATCCCCAAGAGAGTTACATAAATTGCTATGTATAATTTTAAAAATTTACTTGAGCTACCAATCTGAGAAAGTAAATGTCTTAAAATTTTTGAATAAAACAAATTGGAAGGCACAGTAATGTTTAGAGTAGTGATCTTTGAGCAGGCTCAAACTGTTTCTGGGAAATTAGTTACTGACACAAAACAACAATGTCACCTTCATTAACAGATCATCTTTTACTCATCCATCACTTATTTCCAGAGGTGCTTCATAGCCACTATCATTCTTTATTTTTAAAATAATTTTTTAAAAAACAATAAAAAATAAAAGAAAACCAGTAATAATAGCTAACATTTATTCTAGGATTATCACGCACCAAGTACAAAGTTGGGTTATTTTTGTTTTATGTCAATCATCTAACTTAATTCTGTCATGGAACTGTATCAGGTCTTATTATAATCCTCATTATTATTTTAGTCATCATGTTGCACACCTTAAGCCTTGTGTAAACAAGGTTATATGTCAGTTATATCTCAATAAAGTTGGGGAAAAAACAATGGACACTGAATATTATTCTTTAAAACAACAAACCCTTTTCAAAAAAGGTAAGGAAGTGAATGCCTAGATCAATTCCGATGCTTTCACAACTATCTATCTAGTGGCCAAAAATTCGAATTCAAGTTTTCTAATTCCTAAATTCCCCATTCAGTTCTTTTTTAGCATGATGATAACAACTTACCTAGTAGAGAAGATCCAGCAACTTCTAAGGTTAAGGAAGGCAAAATAAAAAAAGGACGAACACATCTATAATGAAGGACTGCTTTATGTATGTTTCTGTATGTTTGGAGTCAGAGAACACATACCAGTTTTCACTGCAGGCTGTGTGACACGTGGGACAGTGTTCACAGAAGCGGCCGATGCTCCTGGGATCCGTGCATTCACACCTGCCACATACACACGTACCTCTTCCACTACACACTTGGCCCTTCGAATTGACACAGTGCTGGGCTGATGCTGATGGGCACTGGCAGCGATCCCCTTCCCAGCCACTGAAGCACTGGCATCTGCCCGCTTCACACTCTCCATGCCCTGCAACAGACACTCCGGGACCTAAGTTATTGGGGCCACTGATCTGTGAAGTGTTTCCAAACATGAAATCCTCTCCCGTTTTCCAGGGAAACACTCTGATGATCAAGTGAATGGAAACAGCATCATTTTATTCGTCTGACAAGAAAGATGCTAGGGTTTAGGAGTGTCTATTTTCAAAGCTATTCAGTTGTAGAGAATCTCCTGATGCTAAGTGTTGTGCTGACGGTTGTGACATCTCTGCTGTGGTGGTTGCCTGGCCACTTGCAGGTCACTGGTCGTTCAGTTTTAAATTAAAACACACAAAAATAAAAAAAGCTACAAAGGCTGAAGTAATGTTAATTGTTTTAAAATCCGAAAAATAGGGGTATTTGATTAAGAGCTTCCATAATTTATTCCTATAGTGTCTCATGATTGCTGAAGGCCTGGGATAATTTTGGTTTTTGAGGCAAACCCCTAGGGCTTCAGTGCTGCTCGGGTCGTTTTAAAGTTCTCTGGGGAAGTTGAAGTAATCGTTTCATGTCGTCAGGACATTATTTAACAGGTCAGAAGGGCATGTCCTCCAGTAGGCTGTGAGCGGTTATTAGGTCATAAATGAGAGAAGGCAAGGTGTGGTATGTGTGTTAAGTGTGTGTGCGTGTGTGCAAAGGTACACTTGTGTGTTGGGGTTGGGGGCATGGAGACAAATGAGTTGAAGGGAAACACTGGTTATATGTACTTAAATGGATTTTAGACAGCAGAAAGCATCTAAAATTTAGTAAGCTTATATGAATTAGAAATCTTTAAGAGGGAGTATATATTACAAGGTCACATAATGTTTCTCAAGCTTATGTAGCCACAGACGTTTCCTTCCTTCCTTCTCTTGCTTCCTGACCTTCTCCCACTCTTCTCCCCTCCCTCCCTTACTGAGAAGCACCTCATAGGGTAACTGTTCCATAGAATCTACTGTTGGATCAACTCAATTGCTAAATGTAAAACTAATGAGGTCCAGGCCACACAAATGCCTGCCAGACCCTGTTCCCTATATATAGGCTGCACGCCTAATCCTATCCAGCTGACCTGTGAACATGTGTTTTTATTCTCAAAGGAGACTAGTGAAGAAAATGTTTGTCAGCCTACAGTTTGCACTTATAATTTATACACAAATAATTCAAAGCAGATTTTCAACTGCCTGTGGCCAGTAGTATAGTCATATAGAAGGGCTAGTACATTGGCTTTTGATATTTAACTATAAATAGAGACTGGGATTCTCAATGTATTTCAAGCTTCTTTGGCAGATCAATAGTTGTGGGATATCAGAATTATTCTTCTTCCCTGTTCCAAATAGGATTAGCTTTGCAAATTAGAAGATAATTGCTAGTTTATTCTTAAGTCACCTATAATCCATTCTACCAATGATACCAGGTACAGCAGAATAATATTTGGCATATAAAATGTTTCATGTATATAACAGAATAAAAAGGAAATTGTCCATTGCATATTTCTAGTTTATACAAGAATAGAAAATTTGTATGGGTTTGTTACTTTCTGTATGGTTATGACAGTGAAATATTTCAGTTAATCAGTAATTTAATATTTGCTTACCAAATCCAAACATTAAAAAGCTGTCTTAGCAATAAATGGATTCAGCACAATGTCACAGAAAAATTGATTCATTTAAAAACATTTTGTATTAAACTTCAAATGTTGCACAGATTTTCTAGAATCTAACCTCTAGGTGGCAGTAAACTGAATTAGCCAAAAAGTACTTTTGATATTTTTGTTTTAAATTATTTCATTTTTAAACTTTGTCTGCATGTGGCCTCTGGTACTAATCTTCTAGATTACTTATGAAACCAACATTTTCTTGGAGAATGCTGTCCTTTGATAATTTGTTACTGGTGTTCCAAAAATATACTGTTAAGGTTTAAGTTATTACAAATTTATAACACCATTTGTAATAATGCATTATTTTCCAATGAAAGGAAACTTATATAGCTCACTATTCTCTGAGCGAGCTGGAGGGAGTGACCACTTAGGAGAGTGAATCAGGTCTTTCTAGAAGAATACTCTGATTATAGAAAGCCTGCCAGACATCATCAGTAATTTCCTTTTCTGGATATATATTTTTATAAGATCAAGGCATACTTGAGAATAACATTTAATTTTTGGTTTTTATTTTGAAGTATTTCTTGCACAAAATAATTTAAAATATAAATACCAGAATCATGTGCCATAAATCTGTTGCCATGCCCTAATTTCATAGACTTTGAATCTTTGAATATTAAATTCAGATTCAGGATTAGTAATTATAAAGGTGTAATTTAAAAGTACTTAAACATATATGCTAGTTTAATAGTTACTAGTAAAAACTGCATGTATATATTTATTTATACCTACCAGCGCACAGATTTCCATGGTGATATGGACAAGAGAAGTCATCCTTTTCACAGTATTTTCCATATACTTTTCCAAGCTTAATTTTGTGACATAAACATTTCCCACAAACACAAACTCCTCGACCACTGCAGACCGGTTGATCCTTTTGTGACTTGCAACTCTCAGAAGGAAATTGATCTTCATCAAAATGACATTTATTCTCATTACACTGGAAACACTTGGCATCTAGAGAAACTTCATCTACACACTTTCGTTTAGGTCCTCTCCTGTCATCACACTGACAGCTGCAGTTTCTGTGTATATGAATTTTAGTGGTTTCATTGAAACCAATAGGTTTGATTATTGCATAGCTCTTTCCTCCTGTGACATCACACTTTTTCATTGTAACTGTTACATTGAAAAGAACCTAAATGGGGGGGGGAAAGAAAATATATTTATATGTCCTGATTATTTCTATCATCACTATTATATCTATTAATGATATTCTGAATCATTAATATGCCATCTTATAGAAACTTATAATACTTTATAAATCACACACACACTCTTTCAGAGGTAGATGTAACATCCCTTTTTAATTTCATTTATATCCTAATTAATGAACTAGAGAGTTAAAGGAAGCAATGACTGCTACTTGTCTATATTGTACCATTAAATGAATATGGGTTCAAGCCTATTTGAAATGACCACTCTTCTTCCAATGATTAACTGATGTCCTCCATTGAGTTTTTAGCAAACTTGAGAGAGAACAGGTCATCTCCTGAATTAATTCCTTAAAATGTGGGGTTATTGAATATTTGGCACAAGGGAGAGATCAAATAATCTAAAATAAAGAACTACTGCTCTCCTGCTTCATAACCATGAGATAGGATGTTCGGATGAACAATTTTTATTTTTGTTTCTATTTCCTGGGGGCCCAAGTAAAGTTTCAGGGTTCAGTTTTAGTTTATACATCGTGTTAATGAAGGAAAACATGAGGCTTTCTCTGATGTTGCTTAAGGGAAAAAGATTTAGGACTTTCTTAGATCTTAAGATCTCAATACTAGGTCATACATTTGTCTCAGGAGATGTGAGCCCACAACTAAAGATCTGAGTTGGCAGGGGTTTTTTCTCTTGTGAAATGATCCTGCCAAGTTTTTCCTTTCTCTCTATTTTTTTTTTTTTTTTGCAGGACATGATGGGTGTAATGTGTCTTTTCTATTTGTTAACCTATCTTATGATCTTCAGGTACTTTGGCAAATAAGATTGTAGGTTTTTTCCATTTTAGACTGAGATCCATTAAAACTTAAAAATAATTTGTGATAGCCTTTTTTGTTGGAGTGGATATATATATGTATCTCTACTCCGACCAAAAAGCCTAGCACAAATACGTGTGTGCACATGCACATACATGCACAAGATACAAAATATCTAACTTCAGGCTTATATATTACATGTTTGCATCAGAAATTAGAATCAGTTCCATAATATTAAAATTAATGCAGTTGGTATTGTACTTGAGATGTTTTTTGTCTTTAAGAATGTTAAGAATTAACAGATGTGTAAGATAATGTGGTCATTGCCAAAATTAATAGAGCAAAACTTGGGGTTTATATAATTAAGAGGTCACATGACTCTTTCTGAAAGTCAAACTGTTTATACTACTTAGTTGAAAGTGAAGAGGGAAAAGGGATTATAGACAAAGGAAAAAGAAAAAAAAAATGTAAGCGGTAAGGAAAACCATTCTGACAAAACTGATTTTGAAAGGAAGAACTACTAAGAGGATAACCCTTTCTCAGAAACTTATCCTAACACAAAGTTTATCTATATTTAATGGAAATCAAATATGTATATTTTATAAACTGGTACATAATGTCTTAGGAACAAAATCCATGAAGTGATTATGCAAGACCTACAGAAACCGATACTAGCAATAATTGATTTCAATTGGAGCAACTATACTATCCAAAGGTTCTAAATTTTCCAAGGGGGAAACATACAGTCCAGAACTTTAGAGATGAAAAGAAGGATTAGAAATCTTTTAGTCTGAACAGATCATTTAAAAATGAAGCAACTGAAAATCACTGCATCTAATAGGAATTCCCTTTAAAAGCTTATTTCTGTGTGTTTGCTCTCTATCATGCCAATCTGGGAGAATCCCTCTCTCTCCTGATCCTATTTCCTAACAGTGCAATAATCTGGGCCCTACACCCTCCACCCATATTTTATCCTTTTTTGGTTAAATAACACTTCTTTTTTATTGTAAATAAATTCCCCCACCTCTTCCTAGATCATTATGAGTTTATTGGGACAATAACACAGTGAAGGATTTTGGAATTCTTAACCTTTATCAACTGCTCCATCACTCCCATTCTTTTCTGTGGCTTATTACCTTTGATTTCAAATTTAGTCTGAGAATTTTCAGATTTGAAACCAGAAAGGTATCCTCATCATCATAAGTGTAGACACTGCTTGTTTGAAGAGATGTGCTTTACTGATATACAGTGGCTGTAACCCCTAAGTTTAAAATTATTATTAAATAAGTATTTAATATATATTTAACTTGAGAGTTTGAGAGAACAGTCAGTGGAGTTAAAACAAGTCGGAACTTTGGAAAGAGACAATAAAAATTACTTTGAAGTGTTTAAATAAGATACTTGGAGTTTGTAGTAAATAAAGTTTTCCAGAATGATTTGATTTTTCTGTGAGAAAACATGCCAGACAACTTAGTTTATTTTAAATGGGAAGAATGTACACCCACATACTTCGTCATTGCTTGTCACATTTCCACATCCGTCTGTGCCTGGTTTTCGGGTCCCATCTGGACAAATGGCAGTAATATTAAAATAGACGCCTTTTACCTGGTTTTCCACCTGAACTTTGACTTCTGAAATGAGTTTCTGCAGAGACATCATGTTTTGATTGTATATCACAAAAGTTTCAAATGTAAGCAGTTAAGCAGAGGCAAGCTTATTAAATCATTCTAGATTTAATTTTTAATGAAATCAAAGTCTATCTCCATAAAAGGATAAATAAATGTAGTGTTTCCATGTAATGACCCAATTGTATTTGAGATACATAAGAAATACTGAAGGATTAGACCATTTGCATTTAAATTGTTCTATTTTTTCACATTTTCCATGACTATGCAACTGATGACTTTAAAGATATTGCTCATTCAGCTTGTATTACAAAATTAGTCATTTTAACTCCAACAATATTTAAATTTTGTGACAAAACTTAAAAAAAAATACTGAGAACACCTATACTGTCACAAGGGTGAATCTTTAACAGCTTAAAATCTGGAACACATGTCTGACAATTTCAGCTATTAAATAAGCATTTCTGTTTGAAACACTTTAGACTATCATGAAAACTGAAATACCTTATTAATACAGAATTGACAGGTAAATTTTGGCGAGGGCGTTTCTATACTGTAGGCATAAGAATTATCTGCCTGGGACACCTGGGTGGCTCAGTGGGTTACAGCCTCTGCCTTCCGATAGGGTCATGATCCCAGCGTCATGGGATTGAGCCCCGCATCCGGCTCTCTGTTCAGCAGGAAGCCTGCTTCCCTTCCTCTCTCTCTGCCTGATTGTAAACTCTGTCTGTCAAATAAATAAAATTAAAAAAAAAATTATCTGCCTGATATGGTCCTGTAAAATTCTCCAAGAATGGCCTATGATTTTTATCAAATCCCTGAGGCTTGCCTGTGTCACATTTGTTCTAATTTAATACTAAAATGGAACCACTTACTAGACAGAAAACCATTCATGCATTTATTCATTTATTTTTACAATTATTAAAAAAATAGCTATATAAAGTTTATCATGTATCAAACACACACAAATTTCTTCCAGCATAGTCTCTGGTTCCAAAATTTCTAACTACATTAAATATATACTGAAGATCTGTGTGTATTTTATCTCATAAAACAGTCTACCACATGTAAAAATCCTTACCTTATAAACAAAAAAGATGAAGTATATACCTAAGAAAAGAGTGAGTAGCAGGATATGAAGAAAAGTTTTTTTCTATTGGCTTCTAATATTTTACTTGAGTAAATTTTTATCTTCAACTGTATAATTGATAAAGAGATGTGTGCTTACTGACTGATAATGGACCATGGTGGTAAATCTAGAACAAAATACTTATTCAAATCAGTAAATTTTATTTGGATTCAATAAGACTCTATTAGCCACATTTTTAAATCTCCCAGAGAGCTCATCCAATGTAATCATTTAATTGAACATTCTCAGCAAGCCAACAGAAACTTGTATATAAATGGTCTTGATAGGGTGATGGTTTGAAAGATCAGAAGGAAATTCCCAGTACAATGAGTGTTCTCAGTTTGCCTTCTGGAGTTCTTTCTCTTAAGAAGTTAACCTTATTATACTAATGTTTTTCACTTAAGCAGGTGTAAAGACAAATGTCTAAAAATTTTGCCCAGTTTTGTAATTTAGAAATTAGGCTCAAACACAACATTAAGTTTCCTTTTTAATATCAAGTACAGAGGCAGATTTTTTTATATACAATTCTGTTTATATTCAATATAATTTATTTTTCATTTCTTAATTTCAGCTTAAGTTATTTTAGTCATGATTTTTATTTAATCTTAATTCTAGTGGCAGTGCTGATGTAAAAGATAAAAAACAAAATGCAGTCATATTCACCATGCACTAAATTTATGTGTAATTTTATAAAATTCTTAGAAAGGAAATGCAAAAAATTCAAAGTTAGAATGAAATATTTTTATTCTTTTTCTTCAATGAATTATGAATTATTTCTGCTGGACTGTGAAGACAAAATAATATTTCAGAAGAATTTCGAAAATATACACGTATGTTTAAAAAAAAATAACAGAATCACAACCTAAGGAGATTAATTAGCCAGAGTCAGTCTTATTGGATTTGCTAGTATTTTCCCACTGTTTAAGGTTAATCAGAACTGCAGTTAGCTAAGGCATTGGATATCTATCCTGGGCAAATAAAAAACATAAAACCAAATACTGCTGGTTCCCTTTCCATTGGTACAGTCTGACACACAGACAAGTTTGTCAGTTTATTGTTTGGCATTTCTTGTCTGGAGTAATAAGTGGGTTCATACCATTAAAAACTAGGGTGATTTCTAAGACTGCACATTCCTTCCTTACTTTGATTATTCCTGGGAACAAACTGCAAAGGGGAATGAACTGTACACATTTGATCCTCCTTGATAAGAAGCTCCCCCAGTCCTAATATTTTTTTGTAACAATGAGAAATAAAAATAATTAAAGATATTCTTCCTTATTTTCTCCAACGTAGTTTTCAGACATAGAACAATTCCTTGGCAAAAAACAAAACAAAACAAAACAAAAACAAAAACAGAAAAACCTCACACGGTTTATTTTTCTTTTAAAAGAATAAAGTTTAAACAAGTCCTTCATTTTCTATTCCGTGTCTACTTCCTGACTTTCCCTTTTGTGCTCAGGAGAAGGCAGAGCTGCACAGAGAAAATGAGAAGAGAAGCCTGAGGTTTTTCATAAGGCTTGGGCTACTATGTACACTGTTCATCTCTACTGTGTAAAAAAGAGAATCAGAATTTGGGAAGTGAGACTTTATCAGTGGTCCATACGTTCAAGGTAGAGTAAAGCATATCTTTGTAAAAAAAAAAAAAAAAAGAAAAGAAAAAAGAAAAACAGGTGTTACCACACAGAAGGAAGTACCTGGGGCCTAGAGTTAAGAAAGACCTGGGTTCTGGTGCTGATCTTTTTGTTTCTTTTACCCTTGGTTAGCTTGCTTAGCTTCTTTGAGGTTCTATAAATACAAAATGAGAGTACTAACATCTTCCTTATGGATTGGTTGTGTGGATTAAATGAGGTCACAAATGGAAAGTAATGTTTCTCAGTGGTATTAATGTAACAATCAAGGATGCCTGGGTGGCTTAGTCAGTTGAGCATTTGCCTTCAGCTCAGGTCATGATCCCAGGGTCCTGGGATCCAGTCCCCACATCAAGCTCCCTGTTCGTTGGGGAGTCTGCTTCTCCCTCTCCCCGCCCCCACACCTGCTAATGCTGTCTCTCTCTTGCTATCTCTCTCTCTCAAATAAATAAAATCTTAAAAAAAATAAAGTAAAAATCACAATTATTACAACATCTTAACAGTGATTATTCTATCCAGGAATGACCTATGCTGAGAGAGCAGATGTTTCTGTAAATCTTTGCATTTTGGCACTCACTCTTGATAGACTAGGGACAGCGTACAACTGTCAGTTCAATAAAACAGTATACCTCTTAAGGTGATTCTTTTAATCAAACTAATTTGATAATATTGCTAAAATAACTGATTAAACATCAAGTAATTTATCTAAGAGACTCCAACAGAGTCCTCTCAGTAATCTTGATACATGATTTGGTGACTTATTGAACATTTCATTTAGAAAAAAATTCAGATAGCCCGTAGCCTGACTTGAGTTTATTGTCAATGAGACAGTGAGGTAAAGAAAGCTGAAATGACTTTCCCAAGGATACAAGGCTAGTTAGTGATAGAGCCAGGGCTAAATTCAGGTTTCTAATTTTTAACCTAATTTTCTGTTCATGATTCCTCTCAAGATGATAGGGTACTAATTTGTATCTTGCCATAGAAACTGGGGTTAAAAGTTTATATGAAAAAATTGTATTTAATATATTCATACCTGATAGGCTTCTACTACCAAATTATTGAGGTTTGCAGCCTTTGATTCTATTTCACCAGCAATGGTGCCAGGCAAGAGGGGTAGAAGGTCCTAGAAAACATACCAATAATATTTGCTTAATGACAGTAGTATACAGTGGCTCAGTAATTAACAAATATTAAAAATTCTTAGAGTTACAGGTGGAAGGTGAGCCATTACATGAATGAAAAAATATAAGATACAAGAAAAATATAAACAAGCAGGTAGGGCACCAGACCACATACACCAGACTACAGAGTCCAGAGTGCTCACCATTACACCACAGAACCACCACCAGACTACAAATGGGAGTGTGTGTGTATTGTATGTGTGTGAGCATGTATGTGTCCACAAATTACATGTTGACCTAAAAACCCAATCAAAGTACAGACCAGGATTTCCCAAAGTAATCTCCCATGTTCCATGGAATATCGTTATCAAAAGTGTGAGGGCAAAAATTTTCGAAAGTTCTGCATATGGTTTCTTCCACATAGATACTCAAAATGCACACTTGCAAAGTAAAGGTTCAGAGAAGTCTTGGAAATGATTTAGCAGTATTTGCTGCAGCATTTCCAACATTTTCAAATTATAAAACCCTTTTCTCATGTAGCATATGTAAATATGAAGAACTACTGTTCCATGGAGTGACCTTTAGGACAAGTTGGCCCAGAATGGAGAAAAAAATCATTGTCACTAGTGGAAGCTTCTTGGAGTGGGTATTTTTGGTGGATGTCACTGAACAATTATGGAGAAAACTCTAGGTATTCCTAGTGAGAAAATGAGAATTAGCAAAGGCTTAAAGGTTTACCTGAGTTCCAGATGAAGTAAGAAAAGAGAAGAAACCAATCTGACTGGAGTGAAGGCTGAATTTTTTTTTTTTTAAAGATTTTATTTATTGGGGCACCTGGGTGGCTCAGTGGGTTAAAGCCTCTGCCTTCAGCTCAGGTTGTGATCCCAGGCTCCTGGGATTGAGCCCCACATCAGCCTCTCTGCTCGGCAGGGAGCCTGCTTTCCTTCCTCTCTCTCTGCCTGCCTCTCTGCCTACCTGTGATCTCTGTCTGTCAAATAAATAAAGAAAATCCTTTAAAAAAAGATTTTATTTATTTGACAGAAAGAGAGAGACACAGCGAGAGAGGAAACACAAGCAGGAGAAATGGGAGAGGGAGAAGCAGTCTCCCCACCAAGCAGGGAGCCTGATATGGGACTGGATCCCAGGACCCTGGGATCCTGACCTGAAGGCTGACTATTTTTAAGGAATCAGATTATGGAAAGTCTTAAAATCCATTTGTACACTCATTTTACCATACACAAGTATCATTAAGCTCCTGCTGTATGCCAGCCACTACTTGGACATTAACAATTTGGTATCTTAGGTAACAGGTAAAATGTAGCACTCACAGATTTTTAAAAGGCATTTATCTAACCTTTATTGAATACCTATTATGTACCACTTTGGAGTTCCCATCCTTAAGGACCTCACAAGTATATCAATTTCAAAAAACAATATACACATGAAGTAGCAGAGATAATGCACAGACCCTGATGAGAGGGATCCCCAGCAAGCATTTGAGGGCTGGGGAAGTCTGCCAGGATTGTTTCCTGGAGGAGATGACTCATGAGCTGTATCTTAAAGGATGACTAAGAGTGAGCCAAGTAATAAGGGAAAGAGACTTCCAGGCAAGAGGAAGAAGTAGCAAGAACAAAGACACAAAGAAAGAGGGAGCCTGGTAAGTGTGTGTGCACGGGAGACTTAAAAGCAAGCTAGAGGGAGAAGTGTAAGGCAGAGAATAAGGGGGGGTATGAGAGGCAAGTAGGGACCAGATGGTCTCATATGCCACCATAAAGACTTGATCCTTTAAATCAGAGAGAATCACTGGGATAGTTTGCTCTAGGGAGAACTTTGGTCACAAATTGTGATTTAATAGATCATTCTGCATCCAGGTAGAGGATGAATTTAGGAGACAGGTTAGAAGGCTGTAACAACCCAGATGAAGGTGGTTGATAAAAATATCTCTGGGCAGCCAAAGTAGGTGACTGTAAAGACATACATAGGACTTTTGGCAGAACTTGTCAGGCCTTCTGAGCCTGTTGATTCATAGTTTTACATAATTCAATTAATAATAAACCTGGCTTATGGTTTTATCTATCAATGAAAATCTTTTTAAAGGACTAGGGAGAAACTGCTAAGCCAATAACAACAACAACAACAACAACAACAAGAAATAATACATAGCAGAGAAGGATGAGGCTAAAGTAGTAAAAAGCCACACAATAATATGAAATTCAACTATTTTTTTCACTCTATGCTAAAGTTGTTTTTTTTTTTAAGTTACAGTCCCATTATTTTTTTCTTTTCAAATTTTTTTTTAAATTCCAGTTAATTATCATACAGTGCAATATAGAATTCAGGAGAAAAATTCAGTGATTCATCACTTCCGTATAACACCACTGCTCATCATATCCAGTGCCCTTCTAATACTCATAACCCTCCTCCCTCCATCAACCCTCTCTTTGTTCTCTATCTTTAAAAGTCTCTTATGGTTTGTTTCCCTCTCTCTCTTTTTCTTTTCCCCCCTCCCATATGTTCATCATCATCAGTTTTTTATTTCTTAAATTCCACATATGAATGAAATCATCTAGGTATTTGTCTTTCTCTGACTGACTTATCTCACTTAGCATTATACATTCTAGCTTGCCCGTGGCATTACAAATGTCAAAACTTCGTTCTTTTTGATGGCTGAGTAATATCCCATCATATATATTTACCACATCTTCTTTATCCATTTATCAGTCAGTGGACATTTGGGCTCTTTCCATAGCTTGGCTATTGTTGATAATGCTGCTATAAGCATGGAGGTGCCCCTTTGAATCTGTATTTTTGTATCCTTTGGGTAAATACCTAGTGCAAATTGTTGGATCCCAGAGTAGTTCTATTTTTAACTTTTTGAGGCACTGCCACACTGTTTTCCAGAATAGCTGCACCAGTTTGCATTCCTGAAATTCAACCATTAAGCTGAGAGGCAACGAGCATGGGACTTAAGCTGTTAGGAAAGTATGGTCAAGTACATAACCTCTCTGAATGTGTTTCCTTATCTTTAAAATGGGCTTTAAATTGGTAATACTTCCCTCATTGTTATGAGTATTACATGAGTTAATGTTAGTAAACTCAGTGCCTGACAATAGTTAGTATTCAATAAATGGAATCTGTTACTTTGTTCACAAAGTAGTTTGGGCATTTAATTTGGGCTAGAGCCCTACTTCTGTGACTATTAATGGTTATTACATTAAAAAGGGGTTCCATGGTATACCAATCTGGGAATTGATTAAAGTTTCACTGAAGATTTGTAAGGGAAGAAGTGGAATGATTAAATAGTGCTTTCAGATGAGCTAGACATTGGTCAGGTATTAGGGAAATTGGTGGAGGGAATAACAGCTTTGTAGCTAATGGAGATAGATTCAAGCATTTGCTGAAGATGAAAGAAAATGTAGTTTCTCCGAAGTATTAAAAGAAATAAATAAAGGACAGTGGGAGTGGAAAGAAGAAGCAGAGACAACAAAGGAGATGGAGATCCTGTGAACAGACATGTGCAATAAAAGGGTATCACAACGTCATGAAAATTAAAAAAAAAAAAAAAGAGAGAGAGAGAGAGAGAGAGTTTCCTGGAAAAAGGGACCTAGAAGACTGTGAAAAGAACCTGACAGCACGGTCCCAGAAGCAGTTTTTTGTTGGAGGTGGATTCTACAGTGCTGCCACAGTGACATGACTGCCGAACATCTGTTCTGTTTGTGGATCTCATCTGGCCTGAAGGATTGTCGACAAAACCAGTATTATTCTTGCATAGGAAAGCTCTGACAGGATCAGCCACTTCACTGGCTTCTCTTGTTCCTTTATTGGATGACCTAGACCAAATCTAGGTATGTTGTTACTATCGAAACTAAGCTGATGTTCCCCAACCCAATCTATTATAAGAATATGCCCATGGACCAGAACAGAATCAGGAATCCAGACATGAAAAGTGTAGTTGGAATGTGAACTATTTTTTTACCTGATAAAAATCTTCTCCATTATTGTCATAGTCAGTACCACACTATCAGTCCCCACACTTGGTTCTAGGTGTTAACATAGATAGAATGTATATGTAAATGCTAATTTAAGACACTGTGTGGTATATATTAGTTAATACATTATTAAATCAGATTGTACAAAGTACAGTAACTCTAGAATCCTCACCTGGGGTCTAAGAAGCATTCTAATTTCAACTATCGATGCAAGCAGTTTAAGTTTTATTTTTTTGGGAATTAACATACCTTATACCAATGAAACTGTTTTCCTTGAACTGCAAAGATGACATTAATGTTGTTGTCTATTAACTTTTCAGAAAGTTGGCCTAGTGAGGGATGTTCCTGCAAAGGATAATGAAAAAAAAAAGAAGGGAGTGAAATATTGTAGCTCAATCCCACGCATACCCAAATATCATTATGAGGAAAACCATATGACTGACATAAAAATGTATTGTGTTTGGAAGGATTATGGTTTTATTGGAGTCATTTAAGTTTAAAAAAAAAATCAACATCAATATATTAAGGATATTTTCTAGACAAAATCCCATAAAATCCTATAACTCAGAAAACTGAAGAGGGCTGACTCAATGTTGTGCGAAGTACCTCTTTAGATTAAATTTGGCCTCACAGTGGTAAGAGTGAAAGATAATGTACTATTCAGAAATAGAGACACATTAGTGACAGTCATATTCTGAAATTTAGTAACAAGTGCTGAAATGAAAATATATGCATGTATAAACATAAATACATAGCTATTCAGTATATAACATGATACAGTATGAACTTTGTTTAAAAGCAGAAAACCCTGTATTCAAATCCGAGGTTGTCACTTTATGATAAAAATTCTATCTCAGGTCCATCCTCTGTAACATCTCCGTGGTTTTTGCCTTCCATGATTGCAAGCAAGATTAAAAAGAGACTGAATGTATGTCATGTATTTAGTGCAGCTTCTTACATATGGTAGGTGCCCAAAACTAATAGCAATTACCATGATTTTTATTTCCAACAGCTTATACAAGGTTTATACCGTATCTCAACTTACCAACATACTTAACCTTTTGGTCATATGATATATTATAAATCTGTTTTACTTTGGTAAATAAAATTTACACACAGCCAACTGTGACATTCTTTGTGTTAGTGAGAAAGGGGAAGAGTAGGAGAAAGGGTATATAATTTAGTAAATATGAGAAATCTGCCAACTATGGAATGGTATCTAAATTTAAATAGTTAGACATGGTACTTGATATTTTTTCTTTCTAAAAATGCTCTTCCAGAAATTAAAGTGATGATATCAAATAACAACTTCATAATTAGACACTTCTCAGAGGGATGATGTCAAACTTCACCTTTGGTGGTCCTCACCTGTTCACTGGTGCTTAGTTACATTAGCTAAGTTGCAAATAAGGATCATGTGACTAATTAGTATCATGTGACTCAAGCTCAAGTAACTGTAGTTTTTATTTCTTTCACCTGTCAATGTTAATTGTGTTTTCTTTAAGGAGAAATTTTGCTAAACCATCTTGGTTAACATTTCTGTATTTGGGCAAACTATGTGAACTTAGTAAAAGAGCTAATTTAACTGGAGTTTCTCTTATAGCCTAAGCTCTGAGACCCAAATATTAAACTTACATACATAGATATAAGATATAGCCTTGTGTTTAAAAATACTATCACTAACATGAGTAACTGCTGGGATCTGATTATCTGTGCCCTCCTCTCCAAATTCACAAGTTGAATTCCTAAACTCCAAGGTGATGGTGTTAGGAAGTGGGCCTTGGGAGATGATTAGATCATGAAGGTGGAGTCCTCATGAATGGGATTAGTGCCCTTATAAAAGAGGGCCAATGGAGAAAGCCACTTTGCCCCTTCTACTGTGTGAGGTGGTGGAAATATTACAGCTTGAAGGTATCATGTATGAACTAGAAAGGAGGCTCTCACCAGATCCCGAATCTGCCAGTGCCTCCATCTTAGACTTCACAACCTCTAGAACTGTGAGGAATAGATTTTTATTGTTTATAAGTCACACAGTTTATGGACTTTTTGTTACAGCAGCCTGAATGGACTAAGATAATAACCATAACAATACATTTTATTTCTTTATTTATTGTTCTGGTAGAAACAAATCAAATTTTCATGAACTTAATTTAAATGTGATATGAAACTAATTTACAAAGAGGTTAAAGAACTATTACCACATGGATTTGCATAAGAAAAATTCTGCCCAAAGCAATTCTTCAAGAATATAATTTTAAAGTAATAGAAAATCAGTTCCCAAAATATAAATTCTGCCAGATGAATTCTTGTGCCTTGCTCCTAATACTATGTATACTCTTAAAATAGATTTATGACAGTTTCCATAATGCTAGTAAATTAAAGAGAACAAGTCAAGGAAGGGTAAATCTAGCTGTATTGGAAATATTTCTTTTAATGGCAACAACTACTTTTGAAATATTTTGTTTTGACCAAAAAAAAAAAAAAAAATCAGTTTGCCAAGCAATCCCCCTTAATTTTAAAAACCATTTGTATTTTAAGGAAAATTTAATCCATATGTTTTTTAACTAGTTTATACTTAACTCACATAAAATCAATATATAAAGAACAGTCCAAAACGTAAGCAGCTTCTGGAGCCTTCTTAATCTCTTTCCCCTTTTCAAAAACAGGAAGTCACATTGACGAAAGTACACAAAATTTAAATCTAAAAAGTTCTAGTTTGGTCAGAAGCTCATTAAGAAGGTCAATTGGATTTTTAAATTTAAAAGAATACGCTTTTTTAAACCCTAGGAAGAAATCTGTTTTAAGAGAAAATTCCAGCTACTTCGAGGCAGATTTGTTAAAATTACAAATGTTTAACAGATGTTTTAATAAACCACTGTTGACAGGAGAGCTGTGGATTAATGGCCATTTTTGAAGCCCCTTCCCCTTTCCTCCATGAAGCATGTTATCTTTTAAATATTTTATCTTTTATGTCTTGTATTTCACTAGCAGAACACTCCCTCTCAGCCAGCTGTCCTTGTCTAGTGATGTCACTGCTTCTCATTTCTAACTCCCCCTCTGTCTAACCTATTACATATTGTTTCTCTAAACTCTGAAAATAATTAACAGAGATAACAAGCATTTCAGGGGCAAGAAGGGAGAAGGGAAAGCAACGTGCCAAGACAGCTGCTAAGTATTTTAGGGCAAAAGGGTTCCTCTTACATTTTTCTTCTTCACCAACACCTTCGCGGTGACTTGTGGGAAATAACTTCTAAATGTCAGAAGGGAAGAGGAGGTAAGAAAGATTCACTGGGAGCAATTCCAGTTAAAAAGATAATTGTGTGAAGGTGTATGGGAGAATTTTAATAAGGTGCAGAAATAGTGACCAAAACAAGAAGTGTTGAAGATTCTCTTCATAAAGCTGAACCTCATAGTAAAATTTTTTATAAGCTAATAAGAGACTTTGTAGTATTAAATATCATAGTATGATGAAAAAACCAATGCCTTGTTAAATAAAGTACTCAATTATCTGGATAATTTTTTTATAGTTCACTTTTTAGAAGAAAGATAACATGAAAGCAGTCTGCTAGCAGAGATTTATTTAAAGAGAAGACTTTAAATTCTGTGTTGTCAGCCCGCATCTTATTGCAATAGTGTATTTTCTATTTGCATAGTTGCACAATAGTACTCACATAGACAAGGGTTTCTCATCAGTGGCACCAATGACATCCTGGGCCGAGTGTTCTGTATTGTGGGCGCGCTGTTCTTGTCTGGTGCACTGTAGGGTATTTAGCAACATCCCTGGCCTCTACCTGCAGATGTCAGTATCTCCTACCTTCCACACTTGTTGGAACAACTAAAATGTCTCTGGAGATTAACATGTCCTCTGGGGGGCAAAATCATTCCAATTACGAACCATACCAAGAGCAGGGTCTCTGTGACCACCTGGGCTTTCATGCCTGGTTCTGCAATTACCAGCTATGGAACACTGGATAGTTGTTGTGACCTTCCTGTGATCCTGTGACCTTCCTGTTGAATTGGATAACAACAATTATCCAGTGTTCCATAGCTGGTAATTTATACCTATTATACAGCTGGTAATTTATACCTATTATACAGGTATAAGTACTAGTACCTACCTTTATTGTTATGGTGGGGATTAAATGAGTTAATATATAAAAAGGCTTTTACTTATCATTCTGTAGTTATTGGATCCCGAGTAACGGTGAGTGGGGGCTCATTCCTGATGTCACACTGCTTGGCATTTCCCATAAGCACCACTATGTAGGGCTCTGTGACTACAGACTAATTCCTGATCCCTTTAGCACCCCCATTTTCTCATTCATAAAATGGAGGTAGTAGCACTTATCTATACCTCACTGTGATGTTGGGTGATGTTATATAGTGTAATGGGCAAATACTGCAGGACTTAACAAAATGCAGTTTTCAAGGAAATACTGCTTAATGAAAGACATTTGGAGGCCATTACTAAAGGCTAGGTATTGAGCTCTGCTGGGATATGCTTGGTTTGACTTGCTTCATTTGTTATGCCTTTGTATGTGGCCCCTCAAGTGCCTGAATCTGTAGCTTCTGCCAAATGCAGTATCATTGTGCTCATGATATCCCAATTGCTGAAGGGTGGGGATTGACTAATAATTTTCGTAAATTTTTCAATGAAAGTGATTATAAAAAGTTTTCTGCTTAAATAGGATTGAACTGAAACATGTCATTTAATGGGAACATTCTATATAAGTATTTTCATCATGTTTGGTTTTTATTGTGTCACTTTTGCAAACCATTATTTTTTTCAGAGTTCATTTCCAGAGTAGTATAAAAGCAGTGCCAGGCTACTCTAAGCCTAGCCCCGGTGTTTCTGAAACCTTTGCTTTCAACTTAAAACAAAAAATAAACTAAATATTGTTTGCAGAGATCATTCCCTGGCTATTTTTCTTTGAGCATGAGAAACCTTCAAATTAGGTCTATTCTGAAGTTATTATTGAAGTCATTACTGTTTTTATGGCATTTACAATTTAAAACAGTTGAGAGAGCAATAAGCTGAAATCAGGCATTTTATTAGTTTTTAAAGTTGTAACAATATTTTTAAAAACTCAACTGCATCTGGACTTAAAACATGATTTAAAACTTTCTAGGTGCATTCTGCCTAGGTGACATTTCCTTTACTTTCCTGATTGTGCATGTTAATAAAACTCAAAAGTGCTTAGTGAAAGATTTTTCTCTAAACTGGTCTTATCTCTTTAATTAATTTTAGAAGTTATGGTTTTATGTAGTGTTAAGTGGAGAAAAAAAGTAAGAAATAAGGTGAAAAGTATTATTACATGCTTTAGGTGAGCCATATTAGAATTACTGTTATTATTCTCATAACTATGTATCAGTGATTTCCATGAAACTAAATAAATACTAATTCCCTTAAAAGGATGGTTTTGATTTAAGGGGTCTCTCCATTTGACTTTCAATAGCTATTGTGCTGTTAAACCTCAGTCTGTGACAAAAGGTAATAGACTTGGGGGGTTATTCTAGATTGGTTTTTCATTAGATATAGGATTCAGTGTCATGTAAAATTAGGACTACTGTGTAAACTTGGATTTAAGAAGTACATTTTTAAGTGTTCAAAACATTTAGAATAATAATTATTTGGGGAGGACTTCAGAGTTGAATAAACTTAAAACTACTTTTTTTAAATGACTCTCAACTTAGCTTTCTTTCAGTGTCCATCACTCGCATTCACTGGTTTTCTGAAAAGCAGCCAGTGTGAAAACTGTGTGAAAACTGTCAGTATGAAAACTGTGGTGTAGTGGGCAAGCTGGAGCTCTGAGAGTCAACTATCCTGGGAAGATGTTTACCCTCCCTCTCCACTTCAGCCATCCTGGATGGGTGTGATGATGCCGACTCTATCAAGTTGATAGGGAGACATAATGAGCCAAGGTGTGTGGAGGGTCCAGCAGACCATTTAGTTCAGGGTCAGTAGTAATAAACGGAAGCAGCCAGCACAGCATCAGATGAAAGTCCAGCAGTGGATTCTTGTATTAGACAGCTTAGGTGTGGCTTGAATGATATTTGTAGTATCTCAGTGACCTTGTGTAAATGAATCTGAGGTCTCTAAGTTTCAGCTTCCTTATTTATAACATGGGTTGTGGTGAAGACTAAATGAGCTAAAATAAACAATATATTCACACTGTGCTAGCGCAAAATAAGTGCTCCATGAATTAACATTTTTATTAATATGTGTGTAACACAAAGAAGGTGAGGAGCAGAAAAAGAGAGACATTTAACATTTTCTGAAGTTATTTCTAAGTTATTTCTTAGTTATAGAGCAGCAAAAATGATTAACAGGTCTTTTTACCAAAGACTCCTTACGTGGAATGTAATGGTCTCCTTACATGGAATGCTGCCTGATAGCAGCATTAATTATAAATGAATCTCCCAAACATTTGAAAATGTCAGAAATAACCCTTAAAAGGAACACAAATAAATATAATAACTTTAACTTCTGTTAACAGTGTTATGGATTAAATTAGCTAAGTATCTTTTGGGGCTCCCTTTTTTCATCAGCAGTTCTGGAAAAACTGAATACAATTCCAAGTATTGAGATACATGGTAAAAAAGAAGGCTTCTTAAGGGAGCCTGCATGGCTCAGTCGGTTGAATGTTCGACTCTTGATTTTGGCTCAGGTCATAATCTCAGGGTTGTGAGATCAAACTCTGCCTTCAGCTTGGCCCTGAGCATGGAGTCTGCTTAAAATTCTCTCTCTCCCTCTTCCTATGCCCCTTCCACTGCTCACATGGCCTGCTGTGCTCACTGGCTTGTACTCTCTCTCAAAAACAAAACAAAACGAATAACTTAAAAAAAAAAGAAGTCTTCCTGAATGGCTTACTCTAAGTGAATAACATGTTAAACATAGTTATATCAGAAGTCACAAGCAGAATATTGACTGTTTTTACCCATTAGGAAGCAAAACTCTTTAGTAATGCCTAATACACCTTCTGCAATTCAGCTTCCATCCTCTAAGGTAGTGACCAATTCGGCAGCTAGTATATCCAAATGAGGCTCAGGGGAGGGAGTGAACTATGAGGCCAGCAGTAGGGGAATTCTGAGGAGCTATATGATAGGAGGGGTGAAGAATCCCTGGCCATAATATGATGAGGCACACAAAAAAAGGCTGAGTCCAAAAAGAAACACCAAAACTAAGCTACTAAATATGTTTAGGAGTATGGTAGGATTTTGCCTATTTGCATGTCTCTATCTAGAACAGAGAGTCACAGCAACTTTTGAAAATCCATTAGTAAGTGTTCATTACGTGACCGGTGTGCTTCTTCCAAATATTTGCTCCTTGGCTCCCTTTCGCTGTTACTAGAGACCTTTGTATTATTCTTGGCCTCCGCCAGGGATGGGGTGAATGTTGTAAGGAAGGCTCTGAGTGAGAATCACCCTGGAGGAGCTGGGTGGGGAGACAGGTTGAAATTCCAGACCCTCAGTATTAATAGTCTTCTTTTACACTATTAATAATTTTTTATACAAATATCGACTGTTTTAGAAAGAATGTCATATTTTAACTGCCATTATTCCTGGATAAATTATAAAGCCATATTACTACTCAAATTTTTATTCTGGAACTTGGAGAAAAAGCAACGGAAAATTAATTTAATCAGTAGTATAACCATATACTAATATATAATACCATATACTAATATATAATAATTACCATATACTAATATATAATAATGTGTAAATAGAAACTATCTTAAATTATATCTCATTTGTTCATGTGAACCAAATTATGTGCTTTATGTTTTCTATAAGTAAGACTGCAGCCAGGAAATTAGAGCAGAAATTATGCCAAGGACTTCAGCACTCTCTCTTTTATATTTTTCCCTTGAGACATTGTGGCAAAGATTTTAATGTAAGATTTGAACCAGCTCTGCTACTTATTAACTTTTTAACTCTCTGGCCTTAGTAAACTTAATTAACTACATCTATGCTCAGTTTTTCTGTTGTTTTTGTTGTTGTTTTTTTAAAGGATAATTATGACGACCCTACAGAGTTGCTATGAAGATAAATTTGATCGTGTATGCAGTATTTGCTATAGTGGTTTCAGTTAATAAATACCCAAAACGTGGTAGTTGTTATTATTCTGGAGTTCACATTGACCCTCATGAAATAACTATGTGTACAAATAGTAGAACTCTGGCCCATGTAATTTATTCATATAAAAGGTCTTTTATCAGTTATTTCCTTTTATAAACAAAACCACCAGTATCTTAGACCAAAAAGCTCAGTCAGATACCATTCAACATTACTGGTGTTGGCTGCTGGAAATGAAGCCAGGAAGTGAAGTGTTTGATTGCTTGTCTAACTTATACCTTCTTAAATTCCTCTATAATGGCCAAATAGGAGAGAAGGAAGACATTTTAAAATAAGCAGGTAAATGTGCTTAGAGTCAGGTTCAGGGTAGCTTTGGATATAGGAAGTTTCAGAGCAGTAGCACATCTTGCAGATATAAATGCATAGTCAAAGGATCAATCAAAATACTTCAGCTTCTTTTGTTTTAGGACAGTGTCCCTGGAAATGAAGGGAATGAGAATTCTTAGGAAGAGGATCCCTTAAAACAAAGTCCTGGGATAAAATGAGATAAAAATATTCTTCTAAGATGTAAACAAACACACTGCTCCTTGGTTTACTCAGTAAACATCAGTGACATGTGGAAGGTTCATTCTTTCAAGTGGGTGGAACAATGTTCAAGAAGGCAAATGAATTTCATGAAAGATTGTCCAAATTCCTGATGTCATAAGAGCCCAAACACTGTGTAAAATTCTACCAGAATTATAATTTATTTCCATAAGGTTATATGGCATGGCATATGTCTAAAATTATGAGAGCATTTCTTTGCCTTAAGGAAATCTTTCCTAGATGTACAACAGTACCTTCTAAAATACAGTTATAAAGACATGACTTCAGTGACTTGGCAAAAATTCAAAAGGATAGTGCACTGCAACTTGAGAAAATGTGATTATTATTTTTTCTTTAAAAAAAGAAAAAGCTTCTCCTGGTCTCACAATAGAGTTGTTCCTCTTCCCTCCTCCTCCATTCCCTGGTAAATAATTAGAACTCTACCTCAGATTTAAAAAGGTTAAATAAAAGGAAGGAAAGATAAGAAATGACTAAATGAAAGTGGGTAGGTCTACCAAATGTGGCTGAGTAGAATAGAATTAGCAAAGAGAAAGACTGTTGGAATAATTCCAAATCCCAAAATTTAAAATTCAATCTCTAGTTACCTTTTAAAGTCCTTAAATTTTGAGGCTGTTACCAAGGGTTGAATTTGTTCAATGCAGTAATATGCTTGCTCCTGTAGATTTGCAGTAAGTCTGGTAAGATGTCCCAGGTTAAGTAAATTTAAACTATTTAAACTTGACTCATGGGAACCACACAAATTTCAGCGTAATTTATATGCTTCTAATATTGCAATTTCCAAACTGTGCATGAGGTGGCTTGGAGTACTACAGTATACCCACCAGAGTGCCCTGAAGTATCATTAATTTTTAAAGTGATAGTTCATCATCTGACAGGTAGCCATGAACTACTAGCTGGAGGTAGTTTGCAGTTTTAAGATTACATTTGTCTCGGTTCCTGTAAATGACATCATATCTTTGCAAAACTAGGCAACATGAAAATCAAGGTGGAACAAGAAATGAACAGGAAATAAAAATCAATGTGGAACAGGAAATGATGTCCAGTCTGATTCTAAGACTTGGGAAGTTCCTTCTAGTAAGTTCATTACTAAGAATGATACACACACACACACACACACACACACACACACACACACACACACACTATTTTTGGATGAATCATGTATATTAGTTTTTGATGATTCATGTATATACATATTTTAATATATTCTTAATAGTTAAGTTATTTGGACCTACCTAATAACAGAACTGTCAGATTTTTTTTTTTTTTTTTTTTTTTTTGCCTATGAAAACCAGGGGAAAAAAATTATTTAGACACTTAGGTACCAAGATCAGAGAAAGTTTAAAGCTTTTGTTTTAACAGAAGAAAATTACCAATATACTAGGGTACCAAAATCTGAGAAAGTTTGGAAGATTTTGTCCTACCATTCAGTATGAATAGTTTCCATCAGAAATAAATCATGCATCATACAGTTGACTTTCCACATGTAGAACAATAACTAATGCTGGGAAAGATGTGGTTCCAGGTGATTGTATTAAGTGTATGATTCAGAGCTGAAGCTAACCCTCAGGAATCAATCCAGATATCCACTAATTTTTAAAAAAGAGACCCTAAATATAGATAAGCTTCAGAGGGAAGTAATGAGGTCCAGAATATTGGAAGTCGGCCTTGTTTTTACTTTTTTTTTTTTTCTCCTTAGTCTCTATTTAGTTCTACCTATTATATTTTATCACTTTTATTTTCACATATTATACAGTGCGTTTTAGCATATCAGAGAATTAGCTACTAGATGTTGTTAGAGTGTTTTAGCCTTATATTCTATCAATCAGCATTTATAGATGGCATTATTCCATAACTTCTCTCTCATGGTTTATCCTGACTCTGTATCATGCTTGTTTAGGTAATTCTTTGTACAAAAACAGCTGAATTGCCAATTTAAACTTATACTTGAGCCAGAAGAGTCATAACTACTAAGAAGCTTTCGCTACATTACCATGCTTGTTGATCTGACGTAGATGTTGTTTTTCAGATGGCAGTTTCCGTCATTTGGCACCACTATGCCTGCCAATTTGCTATCAAGAGCAAGATGAGATGTCTGATCTGTCATCACCAGCAGCAATCTTTTAGCTTCTTTTCGCCATCCAATATGACTCTTAAAATAAACATGTAATTAGATCTTGTACAATCACATAGATCTCTATTGTGGTCTTTATCTCAAGAAACACTAAGTTAGAGTTTAACAAACATTAAGTCAGGCTGGAATGAAGTGCATAAATACAATGCTGTTTCCTAACTAGCACTGACTTTATTTGCATATTCTCTATTTTACCACAGCCATTTGACTGCACCAACTCCCAGCTGGAGATTTCTGGGGTTCCCTCAGAGGAAGAACAAGCCAGGTTTATGAACTGCAGAGCGCCCAACACAATGTGAGTAGGAAAACGGCTATTTTCAGGCTCTTCCTTGGAAAGTGGTGAGTGAAAACAATAGTTCTTTTGGAAAGGATTTTCCAAGCACATAAGTTATTCTTTCCCTTCTATATTTTTCTATTTATAACCCTCTTTCATTTCATCCCCTCTGTCCTGAACACATACCAAAATGAATAACATTGGTGAGGAATAAGCATTAGAAGACTGTATTCTTCTGTATTATGTTTTCACTCGATAGGTCAAAGAGAAAATAAAATCTTAAATTCTGGAGAATTTTGCATCTGAGCAAAAACTCGGTAATGTGAAGCTTTTTACCTCACAGACAGCTGCCTGAAGCATGGCATCAAAACCTCCTTCGGGTGTATCTATATTTCCAGAGATCTTTTGTCTGTGAACCGCTTTTTCAAACTCAGTAATGTTCTCCGTCAAAGATAGCACATGGATGTATCCATGAGGAGGCATACAGTCTAAATTGTAGTCACTATGTGGGAAAAGAAGAAAGGCAAATTCTATTTTGCTATGCTTCATTCAAAGATTCAAAATACTGTTCACAGTAAAATTATGTGGTTTGCTGTAAGAAAGGAATATATATATATATAGAGAGAGAAACATATAAGCATATAAAATATAAATATATAAAATATAAAGATATATTTATATATTTTATAAATAGTATATATATTAAGTATTTATGCTTATGTAAATATATATATTTTTTGCCAAGGTAATTTTATTAGAGAAAACCTATACTTAATAAAATCAGGAAAAAGTTCAATATTGGATATTTCTTTGCAAGTAGGAAATAGGAATATAATGGTTTGGTGTCCAAAAACTAAAGAAGATTAAGCACGTTTAATATAGGACACCTAAAGAGCTTTTATTATGCTAATATACATGGTTAATTTTTAAGAATTTGCAGTTATTTCCTCTCATATTTGACCATGGTGCAGCAGAAAAACATTTTTGGGGAACTGTTTTTAGGAATTTAGTGGAAATATTATACTATTGTTTGATATTTTAAAATATTGTGCTAATTTTTAAAACATTGTGTGGTGTGACATTATTGATGAACAGTTTCCTAAAATTGTTTTGAGAATCCCATGATGTCCCAAGAGGTGAGAATCATTCCTCAGGCACATGCACATTTAGGGAGAAGGAACATGAAACTCCATGAGGAGATGCATTCATTCCAACAGTTAGCAGAGCTATTCTGGTATATGAGCGTGTGTACTCTAAAGTGACCTGGGGAATTTATGAAAGTAGGAAAGAAGATGTTAAAATGATATGTTATATTAAGGAAGAACTGAACACATTTCTCTCTGAGAATTCAACAGGCTAAATAAGATACTGTCTGACAAACTTGTATTTTTAAAGTCCGTCCTTGTTTCATAGTGCAGCATGTGCTCTTTAGAATGAGACTTTCAAAATGCTAAGAAAAAGGGCTCTTTCCAGAAAACAGACAAATTCCTCTCTTTCCAACTACCCTCCATGTCCTAGTGAACTTTCTTTGAAGTCACCTCTCAGGCAACATAATTACAAACATAGTCACGATACAATAATGGAAAGGTAGTTGCATTACTGGCAAGGTAAGTACTTCATATTTGACAAACCTTAATTTAACAAATTTGGAGCTATCAAAAAGGACACATACAGAATTCTCAAACAGGTATTTATATGCATGGTGGCCTGGATATTGGGAGTTTATCCAAAATCACTAATATTACTTGTGGGTTTTTTGTGATAAAACTGAGTGATATTTGAAAAAACAAAATAAAAAGTCCAAGCTACACATGATGTTGTAAGGTTTCAGATAGGAACATACCTCCTCTACAAATATTTTAATTTCCCACTTAATAAAACAAAAATATAAAATTTAGTGAGTCCTTTATATAAAAACAAAGAGTTTATAAGAAAAAAAATTTATTTGATATTACGAAGTCCACATCAAACCCTAGATACCTGCATTGATTATGAATCCTTTCTGGGTGGATGCTAATGTATGGTGAAACTGTTTTATCAACATAGGAGCCAAATCCAAGGCGGAAGTCACGGGAAAAGTATGCCATTTTTCTAGATAAGTCATTTCCAACGGAATTTAATTTTTCAATATTATTATGCATTGATGCCGAGACATCAACCAGATAATAAAGGTCCACAGGGTATTTCTTCAGAGGATGAATTTTCAGCATAAAATTAGCTTCAGCTTCTGGTTCAAAGAAAGACAGACATTATGTAGTATTCATTTTAAACATCTCAGGATAAGCTCTCAATAAATAAGTCACATTTTATATACAGAACAACTAGCACTGATTTGTGCATAATGAATGAAGTTAGGAATATCCTAGAATAATTTTAAGGCAATTTGAAAACCATATCAACCCTATCAATTTATTAGTTTCCAACTTCTACAATTTATTTCTCACAATTCTGTGGTGCAGATAGTGATAGTAACAAATGGACCAACTCATTGTAAATGTAATAGATAGAGAATGTATTTATCACCATATGAACCCGTACTTCCTTAGTATCTAGGAAAGCACAGCACAATACAGTAAGCAGTGTTCTATCTCAAGTGTAGGTGGCTGTTTTGGTTTGAAGAAAAGTAGAAAGGCATCTTAAGAAAAGTTACCTCTTATTGGATAAAGGTGCAAATTCATCCTTTTGGGTTAAGGCATATTTACATATGTGATGTGAAAACTCTGGTACTAAGTATGAGGTTAACCTATCTAAAATAAGTAGTACCTCATTATGAATTATATGATGAGATCCTTCCCAACAGCTAGTCCTGAGAAGGAATGAGAGACAGTGGTCTAAAGAATTGTACCCAGCACTGCCACGCTGGGGACCTGGGCAATGTAGGGAACAGTAACTGTCGAACACATAGTGGGTGCTTGATAAACGGATATTGAAGAGGGATCACGGAAGCAAAGGAACTAGACAAGAAGAGAGGGTCACCATGAGGAGAAATGTGAGAGCTTCCCAACAAGTGTGTACCATACCATTTTATTTATTTCTCTGTCCATTATCATTTGATACAGGGACCGGTATCACTGTATAAAGGCCCTCCGTGGAGTTGGTAATTCTGTATTTAATTTTTTAAAATTTCTTCTAATTTGTTGATTGATTTTATTTGAGTATAACTGACACACAATGTTACATTAGTTTCAGGTGTAAAACTTAGTGGTTTGTCAAGTTTATATGTTATGCTGTGTATAACAGATGGTATAACTACCATCTGTCCTATTACATAGCTATTACAGTGACTACATTCCTTATGCTATGCCTTTTATTCCCATGACTTATTAATTCCATAATTAGAAGCCTGTAAGTACATGGTAAAAAAAGTCATCTCTTTAAATATGAGCAGTTTGTGAATTTTACTTTTTTAAACAATAAAGTATATGCTTTTTAAGTCATTATTTGTCAGTAGAGAGTAATTTGAGTAGAACAATTTTTTTAATGAACACAATTTGTATATACAATTGATAGTCTGATTTACTTATCAGAAGAATTCCCTAATTTATCAAATCCTATTTTTAGTCTTAATATGCTAAAAAAGTAGCAATATTTTCTTTTAAATTGTTTTACAAATCAAATGTTTTTAAACCAGTTACAGAATGTATTCAAAATAAGTTTTTTTCTGGTATGTAATAATAATTATGGGGAAAATTACTCATTCCTAATTTGCGTGTATGTGCTGAAAACCCCTTTACTGCAACACTCTTAGTTTTTGGCCCAAGAGTTTGGGAGGAGAAACTGGGAGATGTGAAAGCCACCCAGCCCACTCTCTCACTCCTTCCCTTTATGAGATGGGCTGCCTCCAAAGAGCATATATTCATCTCTGCTTTTCCAGTGTCTGGTAAGAAGGCCTATCCCTTTGGAAGTGTCTTGAGTTTGGGTGGAAAAGTTCAATCCAGGAGACTGTCAGTATCTAGAAAGGGCCAGATTGATGAGAAATAGAAATGGAGCATAATTGGGGAATGTGGTTCATGTGGTTTAATGTGTGGATCAGCTGCTTCTTCTCCTTCTCTTCCTCCTCCTTCCCCACCTCCTTCCCCCCTCCTTCTCCTCCTTCTTCTTCTACAAACTGTGTAGTTGTTTTTTAACTGTTGACTGGGGGTATAAGGCTGAAGACCTAAGGCACTGGCCAGATGGTGTTTTCATCTTGGTGATCATTACAGTTTATGGTGGCTCTGTCTAAGGAAGAATGGCTGTGTGTGTTCATGGAGTTACTGAAAAATACACTAGATAGTGTATTGTCCAGGTTGTTATAAAGTTGGTGGTTATCTTAGCCAACAGAAACTGCAAAGGCGCAGTACTTAGAGGACTAAAATACTCAGAGAGATCTAACCAAATGGTAGCCCTACAAGGGCCCTCAGCACATACCAGTTACTCTTAGCCTTGCAAGAAAATCCTAGTCTCACTGGCCTCAGCAAAAAAGATGGCTGTAAGGAAGCCTACCAAATGATCAGGGTTGGAGGATTTAGGCTGCTGTAGCTTGATTTTAAATCATATAAATGCTGGTCTCAGATATGTGCCTGGGTCACTTGAAGACTTCAGCATGGGCTGAGGCCTCAGTAAGACAAAATTTTAATAAAGGGGGAAAGAGACTCTTTGTATACATAGGCCCTTTAATCATTTCCGGAGAAAATGATAATTACCACTTCTAAACTGCAAGGCATTTGAAGCACCTAGGTGGTGAAGTCAATTGAGCAACCAACTCTTGATTTCGGCTCAGATAGTGACCTCAGGGTCCTGAGATATAACCCTGAGTCCAGCTCCACACTCAGTGGGAGTCTGCTTGAGATTCTCTCCCTTCTCCCATGGTCTCTCCTCCCGTCTAAAATGAATAAATCTTTTAAAAAATAATAAACTGCATGGCATTTGAGGTTCCCATAAAGTTCTAACTTTAAGCCATCAGCTCAATGGCTTAAAGTTATTTAGGCAGCCCTAGATAAGCTGACCCCAAACCCCATGTTTTGCCTATGAGCTTGAGATATTCCCCATATGCTTTCAAGCTGGCTCTTGATGGTTTCATTTTATATAACCTTCTTGGAGGCAGTAGAAATACCTTTTTATGGGAACATGAATACTGTGTCCCCAGATAAAATCTCCATTCGGTTCATTCTGGGGTGTCACCAATACAGGGCTCAAAATGTGGATGACATTAAGAGATTTTGAATATTTTAGATGAGAAAGAAACACATGTAAAAATAAGACTTAATATCGGTGAGATTATCAATGTAGACAGCAGTGTCATAAATACTATTCTGAGAGCAGATTCTTTTAGCGTCTATTTAAAATACTTCAGTATTTAGTACACAGTAAATATATATGTGTTAGTAATTATCACTATTAGCCTCATTAGCATAGAAACTTCATTCATCTCTGAAGTTTCTGGGTTTAGTTCAGGCCCAACCACTCATAAATGTGTTTAACTAAACTACATTTGAAGCGTATTTTGATACATCATTTCAAAAGGTCCTCATATTTTAACCTTAGTGAGAAGCTCATTATCTATTACTTCTTTCCTTCAGAGTAGGAAAAAACTTAAATAGTTTCTCTGAGAGGAAAGAATATCATCTAGCCCCCAAATATTTATGCCACTACTTATATTATCTCCAAGAAAGCTTCATTCTTATACCTTTTGAGATTTTTAAAGGCTCAGATCCTTGTTTCTATCGATCAACTTCAAAGGCAAAAAGTGGGTCTGTGACATAGAATAAGAAAGAGGACTTGGAGGAGAGCAGAGACCTACTTAGAGCTTTTGCCAGTATTGGTTTGAATAGCCCAAAGAATTGAAAGTAGTTAGAATGAGCTTAAAATCACTCAAATAATGGTGTGAACATCGCTGAAGACTTGGCTACAACCATGACTGGACATTAAGAAAAGATAACTAAAAATGTTCTGCATAAGATGAAACTGAAAAACCGAAAGAAAATGTGGAAAACTATCAGGAAGAAAGAACAACCAAATTCTGTTCATTATACTTGGGTCAGGGAAGGAGAAGTCCCCAGAATGAGATGGGTTTGAAACATCACAGCACAGACTCTAGCACATTTCTGAATTTCTGGGATAAAATGAGGATAAAATGATTGATATGTACCAGGGGTGGAGGGGAAACAATGTGTGATTTCTGTATTTTTCTGGTTTTTAAAAAAATTTGAATTTAGGAAGAATACCTGAAAAATTTTACATTTTAAGTTAAACTACACTAAATTAAAGGGCATTCTTTTGTTACAGTATTAAAATGAATTGAGTTTGAAATATTTTCCTAAATTGGTGAAGTATAAATTACACTAATACTTATCATTTACATTGTATTACTTCTGAAGCAGAATTGGAGAATTCCTTTTTCTCTCCTATATTCCTAAAGATTTCACTTCAATGTTCTTATGGAATATCAAGTAGGATCAATACCTTCTTTCTGTTATTTTTCCATAAGATTGGTAGGTAAAAATAAGAAAAAAATATATAGTTTAAGAAGTAAAAAGTGAAAGAAAATATCACTTTAAAATTTCATTTTAAATATATAAAATAGGGGCGCCTGGGTGGCTCAGTGGGTTAAAGTCTCTGCCTTCGGCTCAGGTCATGATCCCAGGGTCCTGGGATCGAGCCCCACATGGGGCTCTCTGTTCAGCAGGGAGCCTACCTCCCCTTCTCTCTGTGCCTGCCTCTCTGCCTACTTGTGATTTCTGTCTGTCAAATAAATAAATAAATAAATAAACTCTTTTGATAAATAAATAAATAAATATATAAAATATATAATAAGGTCCTACTAACATTCTTTAAAAAATTTAATCAGTATCCATGAAAAAATTTTTAAATTCTTAATAGATGCTACCTTAAAAGTAATTAATTTTTATAAGAATAATTATAAATAAATCAAGTCTAAATCAATATTGGAGAATAAATGCATTTTCTTTAAAGATTTTATTTATTTATTTGACAGATAGAGATCACAAATAGCCAGAGAGGCAGCCAGAAAGAGAGGAGGAAACAGGCTCCCCTCCAAGCAGAGAGCCAGATGCGGGGCTCAATCCCAGGACCCTGAGATCATGACCTGAGCCAAAGGCAGAGGCTTTAACCCACTGAGTGACCCAGGTGCCCAATAAATGCATTTTATACTTAGGTATGCATTGTATGTGTCGTGGTAGAAAGGACTTTTATATTATAAGGAGCAATGGTTCTGTATATCTGGAATTGGTAAAATGTAGCTTTATATATCATGCCTCAAAGCTGGCACATCTTTGATGCCACATGTGGTTTTTAGATGAGCTTATTAAATATAATTTAGCAAGCATTTGTTATAGATGCATATTGTAAAATATAGTTCTGTCATGGCTACATTGGAGAGATGACTTAAACACATTATATAATTCACTGATTTGCATACAGAAATTTAAATAGTAGTGGGAAAATGAAAAAAATCAAACCCCATAATGACTGATATAGATATTAAGCATTTCTCTTTACACTTTCCCATTCCCCATACTGCCTTCACTTAACATCATTTACTACCTTATGTTGAAGTCTCCCACATCTTTTTTTTTTAAAGATTTTATTTATTTATTTGGCAGACAGAGATCACAACTAGGCAGAGAGGCAGGCAGAGAGAGAGGAGGAAGCAGGCTCCCCACTGAGCAGAGAGCCCGATGCAGGGCTCGATCCCAGGACACTGAGATCATGACCTGAGCCGAAGGCAGAGGCTTTAACCCACGGAGCCACCCAGGTGCCCCGAAGTCTCCCACATCTTTATCCAACCTGTATCTCCTGCTGAACTGCAGCCTCATATATAGTAAATAAGTCACCACCTCAATTTAAAATGTCTCAGTTTGAACTCAGTACCATGCCTTCCACAGATGGCAGCCAGCCCTCTTCCTTTGTTGCCTGAGCCACAGCCCAAGTGTCCCTGTGCTCATCAATCACCAACCCCTGGAGATGCTACCTCCCCATTATCCCTCATGTCTGTCCACTTTTCTCCTGCCTCATTACCATGACTGTCATTGCTTATCTATAGCACTGAAACAGTTACTCAACTTTTGAACTGTTAATTTTTAGTCTCAGAAAGGTTCAACCACCATTATATCTACAAAAATGAACAAACTAAATCCATTTAAGTATATAAATTTAAATGTAACACACCAAAAAAAAAAAGCACCCTTGTTTCAAATCCTAAGTGTTTAAAAAAGAGCAAGACAAAACAACAACAACAACAACAACAACAACAAAAAACAAAGAAAAAGAGCAAGACATTTTGAAAGGATATAGTTACATTTATTAGAAACATAATATACCATAAGCCTCATGTATAAGCTACTGAAAAGTAATGTTTAGAGGCATCCGGGTGGCTTATTTGGTTAAGGAGCTGCTTTCAGCCAAGGTCATGATCCCAGGGTCCTGAGATTGAGCTGAGTGGGGCTGTCTTCTGACTCTTAAGAAAGCCTGCTTCTCCCTCTCCCTCTGCCTGCTAATCTCCCTGCTTGTGCTGTGTCTCTCTCTGTCAAATAAATAAATAAAATCTTTTAAAAAAAAGTAATGTTTAGTTAGAAAAATAGGAAGATTTGTATGTAGAGGCATATCACCCACAAAAAAGAGAACTAAGATGGTTAATAAGCTTAGGAATCTTCCTAGTACTAGGAAAAAGGGCAAAAGAAACAAGTAACAGAGCAGTTACACTTTAAAAAACTGAAGGATTGAAAAGAATGAGAAGACAAGGGTGAGTCATGAAAGCCTTAATTGGACATCCATTTTTCTTGTGAATAACCTGATAATAACATTAAAAATCTAAATAAATTTGTATATATGTATTTTTATTTTTAATATTTATATATTTATTATGTAAATATAAAAATATATATTATATTTATTTGTATTATACAAAGATACATGCAAAACAAATATCATTGAAGATTTTAAAAAACTTCATTCAGATTGGATTGGGGTTGACTTATATTTACTTATTCACTTGGATTCTGTTACAATTATAGAGTTCATTTATAGAAAACTGTCACTGTTATAATATTGGCTTCCTAATCAGGAACATAAAATTTTTCTGCACTTTTACATATCTTCTTTGAGGTTACACAATGGATCTTATGAATTTTTTAAAAAACTTTGTCCCTGGATAGTTTATATTTTAGGTTGCTGCTGTGAATTGATCCCCTTTTTCATTATATTTAATATCACATAGGAAATTCGCTGATTTGAATACTTCATAAAAAACAACCTGCCTTATTTATTTATTTTTAAAAACATGTATTCCTTGTTTATATAATGATGGCTGAGGAATTTATTTTTTTTTTAAAGTAAGCTCTAAGCCCATTGTGGGGCTCAAATTCGTGACCCTGAGATCAAGAGTCCCTTGTTTTTTATTTTAAATTTTAAAAGTTAATTTTAGTTGATTTGCTTGAATTTGCCAGAGACATATAATGATAATTTTGCTTTAGCTTTTCAAAATGTTTATAACTTGTATTTGTTTTTTAAATCTAATTGCTTTTATATAAAACTTCCAGAATAATTTTAATACATATTAAAGAACTGTTCTTCAATTTTGATTTTGGCAGAATGGACACTAAATTTTACTGTATGATTTTTTCAACATCTGTTGAAATAACAATATATATTTTTTCCTTTTGGCATTATTTTTCTTATCACATATGATTTAAGGTGGTTTCCTGAAATGTTAAGGATTTCATACTAGGGTTATGCAAACTTTGTACAGATTGGGTAGCTTCTAGGCCTTCTCTAAAAATAATGGAAGAGTTTATGTAGCCTAGGGATAATGCATTCTTAATGTTTGGGTGAACATGAAATCATTTCTTCCTAAGAAAACGTTAAGTACACAATGTGGGCTTTTCTTTTATAATGCTCTTAATATCTTTTATTTTTATTAGGTTTCTTAGATATCCCCCACTTCCTGAGCAATATTAGTCATATATATTTTCCTTAAAATTATGTATATTATCAACATTTATGCATTTTACCATAGATTTTTATACCTAATACTTTCATAGTCTTTTTTTCTTTAATATTTGTTTCTTTGGTTATAATCTATATAACTGGGTTATTTACTTTTTTACTCTTTTTTTAATTAGCTTTGACAACAATTTATCTGTTTTTATTTGACTTTGCAAAGAACCAACTCTTGGAATTATACATTAATTTTACCTTTTAATTTCTATTTTGCATTTCATTAATTTTTTTTCATAACTTATGAATTCCTTTCTCTTGTTTTCCTTATGGCTATTCTGGTTTTGTTGCTCCTATATCTTAATTTGGATGCTTAGTTAATTTTTTTCATTCTTCTTTAATAATAAAAAGCATTTAAAGCTTTTAGTTTTCCTGGGAGAAAACTTAATCACATATATACACAAAATATATGTATTTTGATGTGTGTTGTTGTTATTGTTATTATTAAATAGTCTATGACTATAGTTTTGTTTTATTCTTGGAGACAATTTAGGAAAAGCTTTTCTTAGTTCATTATTTAATATTTATTTATCCTCTTATATTGATTTCAAAAGTTATTGCATAGTGTACAGTGATGTTGACCTATAAAAAGTTTCACTTTTCGGGATTAAGTTTTCTTGTTTAAAATATGATTAATATCTAAAAATATTCCATGGCTTTTGAAAATATTATTTTATATATCAAGTGCTGTGGACTAAATTGTGTTCCCTCCAAATTTGTGTGTTGAAGCCCTAACCCATAATGTGAAGGTGTTCGAAGATGGGGCCAGTGGGGAATAATTAGGTTTAGATGAGGTCAGGAGGGTGGGGCCCTCATGATGAGATTAGTGCCCTTTTGGGAGGAGACACCATAGAGCTCATTCTCTGTCTCCCTCTCTTGTGTGTATCTCTCTCCCTCTCTAGGCACCAGATCAGCCAGGATCTTGATCTTAAACTTTCTAGCTGTGAGAAAATAAATTTCTGTTGTTTAAGCCACCTATTGTACAGTATATTGTTATGGTAGCAATAGAAGGTAGTGAATGGCATAATCTTACCAATCTAATTTCTTTCATTTTTGTGTATCCCTTTCCAACAGTTGCTTATATGTGTCCACACCGGGCTGCTTTATATGGTGAAGAACATAGTTTTAATTGGAAGCTGGGAATATGTCTAGAGCCAAGAAAGAAATAGAATTTGTTTTTCTGGTAATCTAAGAATCTGTAAGAAATAGCTCAGTTTTGGAATAGGGAGGTCACGTGTCAATAATGATTATTTAAAAATTTAATGACAGGACAAGACCACCCAGAATGAAATAATGGCAGACTTGAAGGCAATTGCATATGGCTTAAAACTAAGTGCATCTAATTGACTGATGCATACCTGTGTACCTGAAATTATCTTGCCATGTGTAGCTTGTACACTGAGATTCTCTAGCACCAGAGGAAAATGAATAATTTCCAGTGGCCTACTACTTGTGTCAAACTGTGGAATACAATGTGAAAAAATGGCAATTACAAGAGAAGTATAGGAGGAGAAAGATGTGTTAATCTCAGGGGCCATCACAAAGCAGCTCAAGTTAATTATGATAATTATGAATTGTAGTTTTCTGTTTAAAAGTTTATCACACAGGCTCTAAGGGCTTAGCTTAATTTATATCTCTTACTAATTAATTAATCAACTATCAAGTCAACAAATACTTATGGAGTGCTTACTACAAGCCAGCACTCTGTGAGGCTTTGGAGAAACAGTGAAATAAAACATGTTCTCTTTCTTTCAGAGCTGGCAATGGAATAGGAACACAATTACATTACAATTTGATCAAGTCTGGAAACATGTAATTATAATATAATGTGGTCAGGTTTGCAGAGAGTGTCCGAGGCCACACAGATAGCTAGCTATAGGCACAAAAAGAGCAAAATTCTGATTCTTTATTCTGAGCCCACTGTTATTTCTATTACAATAATACTGCCTTCCACAAAATATTAAATGTGAGCAAATAAAGCTAAATGTAATTTCAAGTCAGAACCATCGTAGATTTATTTGAAAATCACCAAACCTGGCCGCAGCTGGATCAACACTTCTCCTGGTGTCACCTGGGTATTAATTTCATTTTCACTTGGTATTACATGCACAGATGGGTATTCTATTGAATCAATTGAGCAGCCTTTGCTTATTAAATTGGAAATAATATCACAACGCTCACTCCTTGATCCACCCGAAATGAAATCCTGTTTAAAAAAAGGAAAATCACTGACGTTTTTAGTGCATACCATCTCAGTTACAATCAAAGAAAACCACACAGCAAATATTGAAAAGAAGCCATCTTCTAATACTGCATAGATTATGCAACTATTCAAAATAGCTGCATGTTTCCAATAAGAAAACTAGTAAATTTGTCTTAAATAAAGCTTTAATTCCTAAACTTTATTTAAAAAGAAGAAAATGAATATTAAAGAGGAGATTTAAACCAAGGACTTTAAATATTGTTAACTGATCACTGTAAAATTATACCAACTTAATTCTTTCTAAATATTTTATGTGGGAAAGACTGCTTCAAAAAATTTTATTCAAAATAGGCCATTCAGTCATTCCAAATGTAAATTTCAGTTCTCAAAGAACCCAGCTGATATGTTTATTAAATACTGTTATATTTGGAATATAGAGCAAGCCCTCAGGAGTCACATTCCTAATAAGATACTAAAATTTTAAAAAATGAATTGGAAATCTATATTCCTTAGACCATAAAATCCCCCAACTTCTTAGACACATAATAGCCTGGAAATAATTTAATAAACCAAGGAAGATGTTTATAATGGGGCTGAGAGATACAAGGTTGCAGCTAAAATTCTCCTGATTTTGTAACTGAATCTAGAACTTTTATTACCATTCAGGATTGGTTGGTTGTCATTCAATAGCCGTATAATAAACTTGGAATTAGTGGAGCAAGCTTAAAATTCAATTTATCGTGACTGAGAAAAATTTGACATTTTTATTTTTCATGTAACCATTCAGGTTTTCCCTAAGGACAGGAAATGTATCAAAAAGTATAAAAATATGTTTTTTTAATATAGAATGTTGGCCTGAATTATTTGAAATACTTGTTTACACATTAGCTGGATATTTGCTTAGTGATCTTCCTGGCAGTGGTTATTCTGATGTGGTATTCAGTCTTTCCTCCTTTAGTTCAGATGATTCAGGGAATTGGGTTTCCAACTAATCATTCAGTTGAAGAATACAGATTGAATACTTACTGTAGTTTGTTAGGTGCTGAGGATACAGAATGGAATAAGATAGACTCTCTCCCTGTCATCAAAGAGTTAACAGACCCTCGGTGAATTCAGCCATTAAGCAAGTAAATGTGATTTTTATGGGCGTTAAACTTAGGGGAAGCACAGAATTTCATAAGGTTATGGAAGAAAGAGATTATATCAAGTTCAATATTAGTTGAATATTAGATCACTAATTATGAATAGGAGCATCCGTTGCAATGGTGAGTATTAGATGGGATGGTGGTAGGCAATATAAAAACACTCATACAAGGATTTTAATTTAATTCCTCTCTTAATTTAGAGCAGGTTTGGAAAACTAGGGACTATGGGACAAATACAACAATCCGTGGCCTGTTTTATATCGATTGAGTGCCAGAAAATGCTTTCTACATTTAAAAAATGCTATAAAGCAATAAAAAAGAAGAACATGCAGGAGAGACAGTATGTGGCCCACAAAACAAAATTTTTTACTGTGTGGCCCCTTATAGTACTGATTCTGAATTAGAGTGTGAAACACACTTTAAAATATAAAAATAATTGAAAGATAAAAGAGGATATATCCTTTTCAATTAAGATGTCCAGCTATCATTTGGTAAACCACTTCATGGGAACAGAAAAATTCAATTTGCTGTGCTATTGACACCTAGATTTTTAGCCTGAAGTTTAAAAAGTCCAAATCCTTATTGTATCCAAATTTATTCATCTATTGATAAAACTCAGAGGTACTCAGTATACGATTTAGTTTATAAAAAGTTTGGAATTCCTCAAAGAAAGGTAGCATGGACTGCTATCAATGGTATCACTTTCCTTTAGAAAGCTCCAGGCTAGATGGGGGGATCCCTCCTTTCTTGGAGCTTGAGGAATCTTGAGGGTGCATGAGGCTTAGAACCTCAATGCTCACTCTTGCCTCAAATGACGGACCACAGACAAGGGGCCACACACGTTTTACAGATGTAAAAAACCCCAAGACTTCAAATCAAGAAGGAAATAAAGTACAAATAATTCCGATTTTCCTTTTCAGCTAGGGATTTTGTTATTTGTGTATACAGAAATGGAAAAGAAGGGAATATGGTTAATTCAACTCTAACTGTACATCACACTATGCCGTTTGACCTTTAAATGTCAATCATTTTGCTGAAATAGGCAAAATAGTCTCAATTATTTTGCAATGTCTGAATCAGCAATAGCTGTTTTTACTCCACTATAAAAACTGAGTTAGAAAAACACTGCCAATTTGACAATTAGGTTTGAGAAGGGAAGAAAAGACCGTGACATCAAAATAAAGAATGGAATGCTGCCCCTATCCACTGTGGCCTACTTTCTACTTTGTATAAAAGAAAAGAATTTGAAACCACACCCTTTCAATTTGTGGTGTTTTGTGTCATTTTAATTTCTTCTAATTCTTATGTTTTATTTTTTCTGCAAGAAATACACAAGCAAAAATCATACTCCAACTATCTGCATCTCAAGCCTATTTGTACATGAAAAGCCCAGGTTGAAGTTACCCCAGATGGCTTTTCATCAGTTGTTACTTTCATCCATTCAAGATAATTGTCTGGGGAAAAGAAGAGTTGTTTTCTTCTCATTTCTGAGTCTTTATGATTTCCAAACATGGTAATCTGCACAGAAATGAAGAACTCTATCATCTTCCTTTTGACAGTGAATGCCCTTTGTGTTGTCTTTCAGTATAATTATGTTCGAAGGCTGCCTTCTAAACTTCTGGCTATGTAATCACAATCTATGGCATAGCAGGCAAGAGAGAAAGAGAGTTCTTCAAAACTCATCAAGATTTTGTTTTTGTTAAAAGGGAGGTTGAGGCATTAAACTAGGTAATAATGGTAAGGTCCTTTCTATCCTAATTATTGTCTAATTATTTTTATGTAGCATGGAGAGAAAGAGAAACCCAAAAGTACAGAATAGCAGATTAACATGCTATAAAAAAGAATGTAGGCATATTGGATATACCCTGTCTAAATTTTCTAGTGATGTTTTACTTCTTACCAGTTTTGAAAATTGTACAAACCAGGCTTAATTTGTTACTGTTTATTTATTCTAATCATGAACAGAGAAAAAATGCCTATTCTTTCCCGGTCCCTCCACTCTTATCGGTTAAGAAATAAAAGGCATCAGTTGCATATGTGCCTAATGGTGGGTAAGCTTTCAAAATTAACCATTCTACTCTTCCTCTCAATGATGTCAGGTCAGCCTGCAGGGAGTGGACAGCTCCTTCTGTTAATGAAGTGGCTAGTGGCTGAGTCCTAACACTGGTTGCCTACCCTTAGGTGGTGTTCTTAACACAGTCCTCTTGGTTTCCTAAACCTAAATGAGTTGCTCTGGAGTCTTGAGTTCTTAAAGTAACAATTCCCATTTCTTAAGCAATGCCTGGGTCAAATGCTTCTCACATACTGTTTCATTTAATCCTCACTACAATGTGTCAGAGGTACAATTATTATTTCCGAGGGAAAACTGAGGTTCAGAGTTGTTAGAGTAATATGTCCAAATTTATACAGTTAGAAACGGATGGCCTTGGGATTTGAATCCAAGGTGATCTCATTTCAGAGCCTGCTTTTTAAATACATGAATTAGATGCTTTTTTTCCCCTGCCATCTGTGTTCTATCCCATGATGGTGTTTCTTGTGTTTGTTTTCTGGTTGATCATAAATATTTACTGCACACGCTCCCTTAGTATGGGTTTTTTCTGGGGACCCAGGAGCACAGAGACCTTGGAAAGAGGGTGGGTGTCCCGCGATCAGGTAGTCCTCCGGCCGCTGCACTGTGGACTGGCGGGCCCTGGGGCTGCGCCGAGGGTCCTGCTGAGCTTTGGGGAAACCGGCACTACCTAGAAGACTATTTTGCAACATGAACAGCCAACAGATCTCCAAATGTTTCCTGAGATCCTCTTCTGAAGCATTTGACCAAAGCAGACACAGGTTTGCCTCTTCTGCTTCGGCAGCCACCCAGCACTTCCCCTTGGATTACCTCCTTCCATTTGGCCACCAGTTTCTCTGAATACTCAAAATCCTTCCCCTTGTGGCAGGACTGACATTTGCTATGTCTATGACTGTGCCTCTCCAGATTTTCTGTGCCAGCAGCAGTTATCAGATAAAGGAGTCCCTCTGGAACTTGGCATTATGTATGCCTGGGATGTTAACATTTGGCTGACAACTGGCTGTCTTAACCACCTAAGTCCCTCTAAACTATACTGACCAAAATTCTCAGCAGCACACCAAGTTGATGTAAACTTCATGGCTCTAAGGATCTTCCTTAGTAAAAATCTAAAATGGAATATTGGCCTAGGGTCGGGAAATATCAAGCCATGGAACATTCTTGACAAGAAGACCTAGAAGTAAACGCCAAACTCAGGGTTAGAGAGATGAGGAAAGGGAGGCTCAGAGAATAGAGTGAATTCTATCTGGTCATTTGTCTCATCGGAAGTGATGGGATAGAAACTAGAAACTCTGGAATTGTCCTCTCTCTGACATTGCTTGATTCTATAGGTTCTGGTGAAGCACTGCCTAGTTTTGAGTGACATCTCAAATTTTCTCATTGGTAAAGCCTAGAGTATATTCAAGAAGGCTTTTGGTTTGTCAGTAGGAGGGACATTTACTTTCAGATATGGCCACTATTTTCTGAACTCCTCCCCTGCCTCTTTCCTGACTTGCTTTAGAAGAAAGTAATGTCCATCATCCTTTGCTACTTTTCAGCTTTCTTTTTCCTCTTGGGAGATACATAGAGCAAGCAGTAACAGGAGAGGTTGGAAAGATGATGGTAGGTGCAGTTTTTGAGCACAATCACAGGAAGCAAAAGCTAGAGATTTCTTTTCATGTCAAGCAAAAGGCCATTAAAGATCTATTTGTTCCAATTCACAAGAGCTATGTAAACAAATATAAAATTACCTATATAAATTTCACAAAAGAACTCCCAGATTAGTAGATGGCTTCTTCATTACAACTTATTATATAAGATAGTTCTGACCAAAGGTCATCAACAAAAGAGAAAATTCACAAAACAACTTCACAGCCAAGAAAGAAAGAATGCATTGTAATTTTTTTACTAAGAAGTTTGTTATTGGGGTATGTTTCTCTTATTAGAATATACAAACACTAATTTTGAACAATAAACAACTTCTGAATTATTCTTCATTCCACAGAATTTAAATGTACACAGTATTGCATGAATAGGGTCACATGTCAAAGGAAAAACATCCCATTTTTCATAAGTAACTGGCAAATTGATGGACATTGTTATGAAGTGGAGTAAATAACTTATCTCTAAGTATTTCAAGTAAAAACAAATGAAAGAGACCAATAAACTAACTTGCTTTTCTTTAATAAGCATGTACAAGACTATGATCCAACTTGGATATATAACCTACTGCCCCAAGCTGCAGCAAGAATTTCACACAAAGCCTCCTGACCTATCAAAAGTCACTTTCTGTGTTTGCCAATTCTCTCTATAGAACAGATGGAAAACATAAAATGGTTTGCACTTCGTTTCAAAATTACTATAATTTTCCTAATGAAAAGGTTATACTTTATATTAAGCCAGATATTTCCAAGCATAAAACCAAATAAAATTTTCCTGATGCTCAGCAGTATCTTTCTTTTTCCTGATTCACCTTCAAGGCATAAAATACGAGGGCAATGAAATCATGCCTAGAGAGAAGGTCAACCATGAGGAACAGAGAAAATAGCAAAAAAGAGAAAAGGCAAGAAAAGAGAAGGGAAGGGAGACAAGGAAAGAAGGAAGGAAAGAGGAAGGAAGGGAGGGAGGGAGGAAGGAAGGAAGGAAAGAAGGAAAAGAAAGAGGAAAATAAGAAAGAAAGAAAATGGCGCACCTCTTGAGCACACCATCCACATTCTGGACCCAGCGCGAGGCACTTGGTGCAGGACACTGCATTCGAAGATGCACATCTATTGTCTTCTGTAATGGAGGACAAAATGAGGTGTTACTCTCATATTGGGAAGTTTATACAATTCTAGACCAAAATGCATTTTGAAAGCTGAAGCAAGTTGACCAGTAGTTTTAAGTACACTACATTAAAAAATATATAATTTCTGGAGCGCCTGGGTGGCTCAGTGGGTTAAAGCCTCCGCCTTGGGCTCAGGTCATGATCTCAGGGTCCTGGGATCGAGCCCCGCATCTGGCTCTCTGCTTGGCGGGGAGCCTGTTTCCTCCTCTCTTTCTGGCTGCCTCTCTGGCTATTTGTGATCTCTATCTGTCAAATAAATAAATAAAATCTTAAAATATATATATATATATATGCATATATATATATATAAAATTTCTTTGGGAAGAGGCAAGGTTAACTGCATTGCAATTAACAGATATAATATTTCCTGAGTAGTTATTATTTGGTTTTATAAGGCTGGGGAAAAGGAGGGTGATGAAAATGTGATATTAGTTAGGTTTGGGGTTTGGCTTGAATTCTACTACACGAGTAAAAGACACTCCACATTTTTTAGTGTGCTAAAGCTTCATTATATTTCATATTATCTGAACTAATAAGGCATTTTTGGATCTAGAATTTTTCCTATAAAAATAGTCATATACAGACCTCAATCTGAACATTTCAATCCATGTTGGGTCACAGTGAATGAACTTTCTGAAAAATGATCTTGATATCTTGAGAAATGATGACATATAGAGTAATCTAGTAATCTACTAGTCTAGTAATCAACTCAGGAATTCTGATTATCTTACTATTGATTATTTTGACTTCATGGGTACCAGAACCAAATATAATAGCGTGGTTCAACATTTTAGACATAAAGTAGTTAAAATGGATAAATTGTTTTAGTTTATCCAATTTAAGATCACTTTAAGATCATGACCAGTTCACTTTCCCATACATTCCCACACTTAGCTGGACATTTTAGTAATATAGCTGTGCCTGGAAACTACTTACCTTTAGCTGTAGTCACTAACTACTTATATCATTATGAAGAGACTCATCATTATGAACTTAAACACATAAAATGCAGTAAGAATGAGTTTTTTATTTTATCATGAGTTTTTAATAGAATAATCACATACTTCTACAGTCCATCCTTTACTATGAAATATCACAAGGACACTGGAAATGAAGAATTCTATTCATCTCACTCACAGGCATACAGTGAATAACAAGCATTCTAGCTGTAAGTAGGTCACAGTCCAGGTGAGGAGATAACTATATAAGCAAACAACAAAATACAGTAAGATAAGCACAAGAGAGATATCACCAAGGCACTATGGGAACACAGGGGCTTCACTGCTTTAGAAGGAAGGGTAGAACTCTGGTTTCTCTTCAGATCGCATAAATCTTTCCTTTGTACTAGAAGGAAGGGCAGGGGTGTGGGAAGAGGGTATGTTTTAAGGATGATTCCTAGAGGCCATGAGATCTAGTGTATCTCTTTGCCATTTCATTTGGTTTCTTCTAATCTGTATTTATCTTTTAAAAAATGTAATGAAAGACGCATGAAAGGACTATGTGTGTTTGTGTGTGTGTGTGTTTGTTTACAATCACATAGAGACATGGTAGTTTGAAAGGGGATCAAGGCCACAAAATCTCTTGCTGTCCCCATCCAATCAGTTTTTCTTTTTTTTTCTCTTTCAACTTACTCTAATGATCTAGAATACACAGTTAAAACAGCTGTGACCTAAAGACAGCATGGCGTGGGCTTTGGCAGTGGGAAGAGAGAAAGAGGAACTACAGGAGAGTAAGTACAGCAGAAAGGTACTACTTGGGGTAGTAGTGAGCACCCTTCTCTGTATATCCTCAGACAGCCAACAAGTTAAGCCCAAACCATCCCTCCTTAACTCTTCTCTTTTTAAAAATTTTTTTTTAATTTTATTTTTTCAGTGTTCCAAGATTCATTGTTTATGCACCACACCCACTGCTCTATGCACTATGTGCCCACCTTAATACCCACCACCAGGGTCACCCATTCCTCCACCTCCCCCAAAACCCTCAGTTTGTTTCTCAGAGTCCACAGTCTCTCATGCTTCGTCTCCCCCTCCAATTTACCCCAATTCTCCTTAACTCTTAATGGCTGTTCTATTATCTCTCTCTCTGTCCCCTTGCAGCCTTTGTCCTTGGCTTTATATCAACTTTAATAAACATGATCTACACTTCTTTACTGATTTGTCCAGACCTGGTCTAGACTTCCAAGGACAAAAAATAACTACTGTTTTGGGCAGCTTTTACAGTATGGCCACCTGTGTATGAAGACTTCATAAGTTAAAATCCTTCTATCTGGCTTAGCCTGCCAAACAAAAAAGGTGCTTATTTCTAAAATATTTAGAAGAGAGAATGACCTTTTTAGTTTTGTTCTCAGAAAGAAATCAAGCACATTTGCAGACCTAACTTGGCCTTTACCAACTCTTAAACTTGACCTGACTGGAACGTGGAAGTAAGTCTGTTTCAGTTCAGACTTGACTCACTCTTTAACTCTGTAGGTAGGACGCTGGCACTGGCAGTTAAGATTGCACTGTCTTGGAAGGGAAGCTGCTGCTTCTATGACTGTGGTCTTTGTTTCTCATAGTTGTCTGACTGTGTCCTAAGCTAACCCAGATTCAAGGTCAGGTCAGTCTCCTACTTCCAAGACATGAGTGGTAAATAACGAGTTTACAAGCAAAAATCTTTCTTTATAGTCTGCTTTCCGACCATTTGTTTTAAAAAGTTCTACTGCCAACTTCTGTTCTCAAACTTCAGACACCTAAGAATGATGACCAAGAGGGACAGAAATTTTGGTTGTGTCAATATGTCCCAGGTTCCAGGGTTGACATTTCTCAGTCTACATAATTATAGGAAAAATGATCCCATAAATGGATATGGAGGAGGCAGACCTTATGATTCTGCAGAACTGGAGGAAGGCCATAAATTGAACTCCATGGGAATAGTGTCAAATGTTACTGCTGGAGAGTGTCATGGTTAGACTTTACAGAAGACAAACCAGATACACTTTGGTAAGCAGAATCTTAAAGGTTTTTCTTTTTAATTTTAAATAGCACATTAAGTAAATACCTAAAGTGCACATATCACACCAATAAGAACAGTTCTCTACACTGAATGGTCATGCTACTATGGAGGCTATTAGTTAATATGTGCTAAAGGGATGTGTGTGTGTGTGTGTGTATCTGTCCCTCTGTCAGATCATCCTATGTAAATAGAAATCTTTATATTGAACACACATTAATTAGTGCATGAATGTGGTTTACAGACCAGACATGGGCAGTTTGTCATCAGCCTTTAGGTTGACTCTGTTCATTGGCTGCCCCATCCCTGATGCAACATCATAGGAGGCTGCTTTCCAGTGGTGCTTTCCTAGCAGCCCTCAGCACTGACACCCCATTAGAAGGGGTGCCCGAGTGTTTCTTTGTGCCACTCTGTGAGAGTGGTAGCTACTTGTCCAGCTGTTTAGTGGTATGGCATAGCACTATATTCTTTATGTTCTAGCATTGTGTTTTTATCAAGGATACTTTTTTGTGGATCTTAATGGAAATTAGGAAAGACAATGGAAGCAGAATCATATTTTAAACCGTATCTTCAGAACTCTCTTTTGTTCTCATTTGCTTTAGTCCTAACTGCCTCACAAATCCCATGTCATTAAAAAAAATGTGCTACCAAGACAAATTAGTAAAGGATTTAATGTTATATAAGTGTGTGCATTCTGAAAAATTCTATTCCTTGATCTATGAGCATGGGCTGAGATTCTTACTTTTACTACTGTTACAACTGCAGGTAACAGAAATGATGAGGTAGTATTGCTAAATAGTTACTGGAAATAAAGTTCCAAATTTCCACAGCACTGTTACTTAATAGCAATGTGTTCTTAGGTTGAGGTTCCATTTCTTCCAAGGTAACATAGGGCTAACTATACCTATATCAAAATATTGATATGAGCTGAAATGAAAGCAAGCATAAGCATGCCAAGCATAGTAGTTAGGATAAGGTAGACACTTAGCAAAGGGACTATTATAACTTATTTATAATTAATATTATAATAATTTATATGTGTATATGTACACACATATATATACACACATCGTATATATAGATCTAGCTCCAAAAAAAGGGAGAGGTGTTATGTGTCTTTAAATTTGTTGTAAATAGGATTAGTTGTATTTAAAATGAAAGTCCCTTGGATCATAAACACAAAGTTTTAAAAATATAGCTAATATATAAAAATAACTATTAAATAAAAAGCTACTACTTTTATTTTGGTTATTTAAAAATGACTCTTAAAAGCCAATTTATTCAAATATACACACATCAGTTCAATCTGTGACAAATACAATTCTGGCATGACTATAATTGATTACCGAAAATCTTACAACACCTTCATTTTGTTTCCAGTTTTCAAAGTGTACCTTGACTTAATCTGAATATTTTTCTGATTATTTCCCAGAATTAAATGTTTCTGACGCATGTAAAATGACCTTTATAACAGTCTGTCATAAAGTATAATAAATATCTATCATCAACAGGATAAAGTAACACAAAAATCAGGAAACTACATATTTGTGACTGTCACTTAGATATTCTTTGTTTTAGATGATCACTTATTCATATATTTTGAGAATGTTTAATCTATAGAAGTAAGAATTGAAAGAAAATGGACCAAAAAACCCCCAAAAAACAAAAAAACAAACAAACTATAAAAGGCCCGTAATAGCCCGTAAGATTCAACATTTAGATTGGGATCTTTCCACAAGTCAAGTGATCAGAGAAAGTGAAATTTTTGGAAACATTCCTAATGTTTTTCTGCTCTGAAGTCTACACCACAACATTCAAATTTAAAGGATGCCCAAAGTTATCTGGAAGAAGGAGCATCAATTAAAACTGATAAAGATTGTGGTCCTTGATATTCACAATCAATCATTCTAGATTCTGTTAGGACTAGACACACTGATTTGTGAAGAATGGAGAAATGCATTTTTTTTTCAGAGTATCATTTCCTTAATTGCATTTACTATACATATTAAATTAAACTTGGATAATTATGTAAAGCCATTTTCTTAACAAAAAGATAAAAGTGAACACTGTTACAATGAATAAATACTCACTTTGATAGCAGTCAAAACCAGACAAATTGAGCACAGACAGAATAAGTTTTAGAGTATAACTGGATATTCCTTATTCTATGTGTATGTTGTGGCATCTAATTGTTACAGATATCTTCAAAATACATTACCTGATCACTGAAAGCTCTTTTTTGCACAGCAATTTAGCATGCTATCATTTGATGTAACAATAAAAATGAAGCAATAGATTAGTGTTCTAATCACTTGCTGTTACCTAGTTATTCCAAGTTTTGATTGAGGGCTGTTCTCTAAAGGCTCCTATAAATATATAGAGAGGGAAGAAAATGAGGCACAGGAAACAAAAGCGAAGTCAGTTAAATTTTAAGATAGATTATGTAAAGGGGCATGGGAGAAAAGGCAGAAGCATGGGAAGCTCTTTGGAAAAGGTAGATCAGAGTAGGGAAGTTCTGAAGAACTAGAGATATATTATGAGAAAGCTAGTGACTGAGGGCATATTGCAAAAACAAAGGGAGCAAGGAAATAATAATACAACTATTTGTATTTTCCTTTTTCTTCTGGTTCCCCCCCCCTTGGACTTCATAGAAACATAATAAACATAAAAAACCACATTTTTAATTAACGTTTTGCATTTGTTGTTTTACTTAGCATTTAGGTTTTGAAACATAATGTTACTGTTGAAATGGACAAAAAAGCAGATATTATTAAAAGAATTAAAATAGCTAAAATAATTTTTATGCAACAAGTGCATATTTCAACTGTGCTTATATACAATGAGTTGAAAAATTCACCTCAATATTTGTGGTTTGCTACTAAAATTTGCTACTAAATTAAATACAGAAAATACTACTCTCTAGCAGCAACACCCAACCTAGAGTATTTTTCTTTCCTTTGTCTTTCCTTTTATATTATTTGTTTCAAACTTGTAACAAATAAGCATTCGGGCCATGGAAATGAAAATGAGTATCTCTATGGGAAAGAAAATTTTTGTCTAAATAGTTTTGTCACTACTTACACTTGAAAAAATATACGCCCATATTTATGTTTGGCCAAAAACTGCTTGGAGTCCTTCCTTTTTTATCTTTTCTGTTAGCTGTTCTGGTGATTAGTCTTGATAGTCTTAAAGTATATTTGGAGGAAAAGGCAGTGGTACAATAATGTTCAATATTTATGTAGAGACTCAGAAGAAAGGGTGAGGAAATTAAGACATTTTAAGTAAAAAAAAAAAAAAAAAAAAAAGTCTTTGCTCCCCAAAAGAAGAGCCTGAGATAGAGATTCGTGGCAACAAATCTATTGAGAAGAGAAGTAAGGTAAGATCGGAAAGAAAAGGCACAAAGATACTATTGCAGTCAAGCTCTGGTCTTAACCTGCCTGATTATCTACCCAGAACTTGGAGCACAAATGATACCACAAAATTGTCTCACTCTGGGGCAAAGTGGAAGTCTGGCTTTTATACTCTCCCATCAGTTATTGACTGAGGGCAGCACAGAGAGGGCTGGGTGTTGGGGTGGCTTAAACTCTACACATTGCTCAGCAATGTGTCTCCCTTTGTTGGAGGCCATTTTTCTGAGAATGTGGCAGCTGTGAGCCATTAATGGCTAGAACTCAGAGCAACTGGGGATGGCACACCAGCCCTATAAATGGATATCTAATTTAGTAGCAGCCATCTTGAGCACTAATGGAAGGGCTAAGCATGGAAGCCAATGCTAAGATTGGCAAAGGTAAAGAGGTCCTGGCCCCTCACAGCACCATGGAGTTGCTGCCTCCATTCTGGGTTGTCTTTCAGAACTGTATCCTTTTTTCTTTTTCTTCTTTAAAAAAGTAATCTCCAAACCCAGTATGGGGCTCAAACTCAAAACCCCAAGTTCAAGAGTCCTGTGCTCTACCAACAGATCCAGCCAGGTGCCCCACTCAGAACTGTTTCTGATGTAAGAGGAAAATTCACCCGAGTTTTGAAAGATAATGAAAAGACTTGAGCAGTATTAATGTAAATGATTTTTTAGAAATGTTAAGCCTAACATTACTTTACATGACATAGACCAGCCACTCTGAAGAGACACCCATTTTGTTTTTCCTTGGAAAAATAAGACTACGAGACAGTCAGTTCCTGGAAGACAGGTGCTTATAAATATTTTCTTTCTATCCCTAGTATCCAAGTCTAGCATCTGGTATATACTCAGTAAATGTGTGATGAGTACATGATATTCTAAGCTGAAGTTGACCTGGCAGTCTAATGTCTTAGGTTTTTATAGCTCTTGATAATCTACATTAAATAAAATCTTCATTTCTAAAACCAATTTATTGTAAAAGACAATAAATATAATTATGCTTACTGGATGAACTCATATCTGGTTGAGTTCATATCTAGACGAATTCATCTTGATGTTTTCAAATGTGAAAAAAAAAACCCAACATATAATGATGATTTTCTTTCTAAAGAACCCTGAATATGTGACGGGAATGATACTAAATTGAAACAGCACTTCCTAATGCTACCATTATCAGATGCAAAACCACCAAATTCACTTGCTGTTTTTTTATTGCCAAGATCTAAATCAAATTTCAATTCAGCAAATATTCTTTGCCCCTATAAGGTTGAGTAGTTTTTACTGAGCACAACTTCCTTATAATGCCAATGTTATGAAATAGCACTAATCTCTTCTTCTCATTAACCAGGTTTATTAAGTTTTTATTATGTGTAATCTTTATGTTTCAGGGAAAAGTTTCAACCTCCCTTGTTACATAGATAAAATTCATGTGAGTTCAGTAGGGCTTTATAAAGATTTTTGGAGAACAAAAGCAGGGGGAAGGTCACTTTCAATGCAGGGCAGGTTGAGAAATGTTAAGGCATTGCTGCTAATTCTGATGATGACCCCATCCCCACTGTTTCCTTAAGGCATCAGCTAGGCCAGAGTGATTTGTTACAAAATGAACGAAAGGAGTTCCTGCTTTCCTCAAAAATAAAGGGAGCTGAGCTGCAGTGTTGCATTGGGCTTCTCAGCCTTCCAACTCTTCCCTGCTCCCAGAATCCAGATGTAAGCTTTGCATGTTCCCCTTCCTGGGAGAGAACCAACTGTCAGAAGGGTATACAAGTTGCCCCTCTCCCCCACCCCACTCTTCACCTGAGCGGATCCTGGCTTTTCCTCCTCATCCTCTCTACAGTGCCTGGTAGACAAGTGCTACGTTGAAGAATACAAACCTCTTGTTAAGACTTGCCCTGTAGCTTGGTATTACAGATGTGCTATTAGTGCAATAAGGTGAAGGCTGTCTGCCCAGAGAAATACATAATTTATATAAGAAAATAAATTTCATAAGTAAATTGCCAAAAAATAATAAAAGAATAAAAAAAAAAAAGAAATGTTAAGGCAATGCTACACATTCCATCTGTCTGCCCTGCCCTGTTTGGGGCAATCCCAACATGAGTCAGAATTTAAAGTGGGCTGGGATGGCATGAAGCAAAACTCTAGTTCATGATGGAATTTACAAGAAGAACCATTGTGAAGCCACTGATGACACTCATTTGTGTTGAAATGGGCCATCACAAGAAGGCTGGTCTGGTGAGGTCATCGCAGCCTTTCATTGTGATTCATTTACACACGCTTCAGTTAATTGAGCTTTGAAAAAAATCTGATAGCAGTATACAGTGGACGATTGTATAAATTATGCTCTACATCAGAACACTTTTTAATTTGAAAGAGGGCACTATTAAGTACATGGTATAGCGGTATAAATTCAAACTTCCCTGGCAAGCTGAGTTCTAAGGTTACCCTAAATGCACATTACTTTGGTGGCGTAGAACAAGAAATGAAAAAAATAAACAAGGCAGACCATGCTAAGGTGATATATAGGAAGTCAGGAGAAAGGGAATGACCTGAGTTAGTGATGAAGGAATCTATTCACGTGAAGGTGGGCCTAACAAGTTTTGAAGGACAGGTACACTGCAGAAATCTGGTTGAAATTTGTGACTGTTTTTAGATTTAATATATGAACATATTTATGTTTATGATATGTTATATGTTATATATTTTTACATATATTCTTACATGTGGGAAGGAGATGAAAGAATACATAGAATACTTGTTTGCTTTCAAAAATGACTTTGCAGTTGATATGATTTTCTACACAGTGAAATTTCTCTTGGTGGCCCAAGCTTGTTTTCAATTATGTATAGCAAGACTTATTCCTGAAGATGATAAAATTCAGTTTTGCAGTTGCTCCCTTACCTGAGCACATCAGTTTGTCTTCTGACACTTACTCATCTGGGGGAAATTTGTGAGGAAGTGAGAGAAACTCGGGAAGAAAGATGGGGTCAGAGCACAGCATCTCCCAGTATAGCCTTCCTTCTTCAGAATTAGAACTTCAACAAGGATCAAAATCTCAAGATTCAGGGAGGGCTCCAGAGGCCCCTCTAAGGCAAATTCTGGTTAAAGCTGCATTTGTCTAACTTGGAAAAGCAATATTAGTCATGTGCTTTGTGTCTTGTTTTAACTGGAACTTTTCCATACATTCCAACTGTCCTGTTTATGAGGCACACTCCCTTTTTATAAAAGCCAAAATATTCACCGGTTTCCCACTCTGTTTCTCTAAATAATGTTTTTAATCTAACATACTAGAGTTCCAGGGGCTCTTCCTATTTTCCTCTCCAATTCTTGGCAGGTATGAATTTCCTTTCTCCCATTAAAAAAAAAAAGAAATTACATGGCTATTCATGTCAAAACCTCAAATGCCATAGTCAAGGATGTAAAAGAAATGCCCCAGGATAGTAGCAATGCATTTTCTACGTTACATTTTTTAAACCTGAAGTCACATTGCAGGTGTGTACTTGATTGGAAAAACAAAGAAACACTTGATATTATAAAGAATTTTGTTTGTTTGTAAAAAAATTAATTAGGAACCCAAGTGAATTTTAGTTCATTTTGCATTTAGCTTTCCTGCAATTAGATTTCAAAGACCAGAAAGGTATTTATATTTTCCTCTGCCACTTCAAAAAGCAAACCTATATATACAATAGGATAAATTAGGGAAAATAAGAAATAAATATTAAGTGATTACTCAGTTTTGGGTCCGCTACTGAGCACTTTATATGTATTATTTCATTGAAAGTTTAGAAAAATTCTATGAAGAAAGCATGCCCATCTGTAAAGATGGGGTAACTATAGCTAGTAATTACAGAGAACAAATTGGAACCCAGTTCTGATTATAGAGACTTTTCTCTTGAATAATGTCCTATATGGAATAGAGAATAGCATAAAGACAATTATGCCAAAGTATAATTTAAAACTCTTGCCAATTAAACTATTATTAGTCCTTAAGTAATGACTCAATAATAATTCCCATATACCTCAAGATAATTCTTTCATACAGTAGTATGTCATTACTTTTCCTATTATCAGTCCTACTCTTGAGATGAGGATGTTAGATTGCTCCAATAGGATTTTTTTCTATCCTCAGTGCCAAAGATCTCCCTAAATATACAGTGCCCTTTTCAAAATTCATTTTAATTCCTTGTACAAGGAAACTTTGAGTTTTAACACCGGAGCTCCAGCCTGAACATCTCATTGAGTGCTGAATGCCTAAATTAGATTGGTTGGCACTTTTTCAGCACAAGAGAGAACTTACCCTTTTACAACTGTGTTTCCCCAGCCTCTTGCCAGGGGACAGCTCTGGGCTGCATGCTAATTAGGCAGAAGCACTTGAAATGGTGTTTGCAATTGCTATTTCCATTTGTGAATTTCCAGTTCTGTCCAGGAAGCCAAATCTAGAACAGGGAAGCAGGCAACTTTTTCTTGTCCATAACTGCCTATTCTCTGACCTTGGCTTGATATTCTAACTTTTCTGGGGTTTTGCTTCCTGGCTGATGTGCTCTCAAAACACTTTAAAATACAGAGTCTGAGTTAAAAGAGCATGATTGGTGGAGAATATTTGCTTTATAGCATTGCATAGTTCTGTTAGTTTACGGAAATATCTTAAGATACAACTTATAATATGGAGGATTTATTTTAAAAGTCTCTCCTACCCCCAAACCTGTATATTAGGTACATCCAGTTGCCCACTGGTTGCCTGGTAATGCAGAATCATTCACTGTTTTGTTTTAACACTGTCAGCTTAGAGGCACAGCAAGTTTTTGAAGGGTAGAGATGTTCTTTATGCTGGTTGTAGCAGTAGTTCCACAGGCCTCTACATCTGTCAAAACCCACTGATTGGAAATTTAGAGAGATGCAGTTTGTCAGTGTAAATTATATCAATACAGTTTATTTAAAATTTGCTTTGTAAATTAACTTAAGATGGAGTATTTTTTATTCAAAGGATAATGAGTACACAGTGAGGAAATTTATTTCTTTCCTGATAGTATATACAAAAATATTAAATTACTTTATGTGGTTTTTAAAAGGTAAACCAATGACACATCACATAAATCCTCTGACTTATAGATACTTACAGATTAGTTGGTGGGTAAGTAACTAAAGTCATTTATCCCTATACTCTACTTATCTGATTTATATGACTTCCATTCAGATCAAGAGATAAGTTATTTTAAACCTCCTTAAAACAGATTTAGCTCAGTTGTTGGATTATAAAATTATTTTTCAAATTAAAAAATTATTTTTTATATTCTACCAGGAACTTCTTAAAAGCCTTTAGCCATATGAAAAATTGAGAGACGTGTGTAGTAATACCAAATGAAAGATTAAATATCTTAGTAATTAATACTATTATTGCTGATAATACTAATACAAGTTAAAGTACACATTAATAATATATTTTACTTCTCTTTTTTTTTATATATTTTATTTATTTATTTGAGAGAGAGGCAGTGAGAGAGAGCATGAGCGAGGAGAAGGTCAGAGGGAGAAGCAGACTCCCCGTGGAGCTGGGAGCCCGATGCGGGACTCGATCCCGGGACTCCGGGATCATGACCTGAGCCGAAAGCAGTCGTCCAACCAACTGAGCCACCCAGGCGTCCCGATAATATATTTTATATTCTATTCTCTATAGTAAAGTTTCTTCTATCTTCAGTGCCAAAGAAGATCCAAATACTTAAGTGTTTTTTATGAAATTCATTTTACTTTTGGGTTCAGACAAAGAAAATTCTGAATTATAATGAAAAGATTTTCACCTGTCTTATAGGATATAAATTTAACCTTCTATAATACTTTAATTATCTTGAACTATTTCAAATAATAATTGTCCAGTTTAATTCTGTTGGGTAGAATTTGACTAGGTACTCCTTTATACATAAGTATTAGTTGACAATATTTTACCTCATTGCCTTTAGTGTGTACTTCCTAACAAGGATATTCTCTTATAAAACCACCAAAGAATTGGAGAATTCAGGAAATTTAATAGTGATACTATATAATGAACTAAACTATAGTCTGTATTGTTCTATGAAGCTCTTGTTCTATATTCTTTATATGTTCCCCAAATGGTCCAGCTACTACTCCTCCTTCATCAAAACTTAGCTTTACCACAGTTCATCTTTCTTTGAGCAAATCTTCAACCAATCCTTTAGTCTTGTCTTCATTCTCATTGACTCCCTACCTCCCTGTCTTTCAAAAGTATCAATTTCTAGTCTTTCAAAGTCCTAAGCTCTTATTTAATTTGACCCTCCCCATCTTTGTTATTACTAGACACTTTCCTAAATTTTACAATGTATTCATGCCCTTGCTTATGGTTTTTGGGTTCATCTGATCCCATGTAATCATCCAAATCAGCCACACATCTCACTGCCTCCAACTGAGGCAGAGCCATTAGCAATCCCTGGGGCCAAGGACCGTGGGTTTTTTGTGGAAATTCTTATGCGGTATATTCTCATGAAGGGCCACTGGATCATGAAATCATGAAAATGATATCTGACCTTTTTTTTAAGATTTTATTTATTTATTTGAGATAGAGAGCATGAACGAGGTGGGGGAAATACAGAGGGAGAGGGAGAAGCAGGCTATCCACTGAGCAGGAGTTTGATGTGGGGCTCTGTTTCAGGATCCTGGGATCATGACCTGAGCCAAAGGCAGACACTTAACTGACTGAGTCACCCAGGTCCCCCTGACGTCTGACTTTTCATAATGCCTATAAGTCCATCTCTGCCCCATCAAGTCATCAGATAATCTAGTCTATGACTGTTCTCAGAGAGAGAACAGAGAGTTCTCTAGTCTAGTCTCTAGTCTCTCTAATCTAGTTCTCTAGATTAGAAAGTCTCTAGTCTCTCTAATCTGTTCTCTCTTTGAGAACAGAACTAGATTTTCATCAGATAATCTAGTCTATGACTGTTCTCAGAGAGCATTGACCTCTGGCATCGATGCTATGCTGACCTCCAAGTAGCCAAGGGTCAGTCCTGGTATATCAATACCATGTGCACCCTTACAGGGAGCCCTGGCCTCATTCTCCAGCCTTGCTGTGCTGCCTTCAGGAGGACGCAGGACATGCTCAGGAACCCACACCCCTCCCCTGCCCCATCATCATCCCATGAAATGTAACCAAACATTTTGTGGCTTTGAATTCTTCAAGAGGCATCAAGCATGCTACATCTCTGAATTGGAGACTGGTACTAATAACATTTAGTCCTTGTGTCCCCGTTACCTACTTCAGAGGTTAGGCACTATGATTATATTATGTTGGCCCTCACCTTAAAGCTCTGTGTCTAGATGGTTATGGTTGAAATGCTCATCAAAAGGGACGTTTTTAACCAAATTCAGAATGCCTGAAACTTACTCTCTTCTTGAGGGTTGTTTTTTTTTTTTTTTTCCAGTGTTACTATCTTCCAAATGAATTCCTTTGGAACTTAAGCCTCATCTATCATTTCTAGAGGGTTTTCTTTTGCAAATTACATTCTGCTTGTCTTCAAGTCAATAAATTCAGTGAAAGTTCAGACCAACTGTACACAAAGACCATAGAGCAACACCTTGGGAAGTAGGCTTTATACTATAAAAGAGACCAGCTAGGTCATTTTTTTCTGCCAACAATACAGTTCTGCTACAGTGAGTTTTTTGTTTCCAACTAGAACAGCCAGTTCTACAGCAATTCCTACACACCCCAAAACTTTCTCACATTCTTTGCCCCCTGCTATCAAGTACCTTCCACACCAGGCATAGCCAGTCCAGCCTCCTAGCAAGCTGGCAATAAGGAAAGACATTTCCTAGTTTGTCATTCCTTAATGTACCTATTGTCAGCCTAATCTTGTAGAATTTTGAATTTTTCTTTTAATTATTTTTTTTAAACATTTTATTTATTTATTTGAGAGAGAGAGAGACAGTGAGAGAAAGCATGAGCGAGGAGAAGGTCAGAGGGAGAAGCAGACTCCCCGTGGAGCTGGGAGCCTGATGCGGGACTTGATCCCGGGACTCCAGGATCATGACCTGAGCTGAAGGCAGTCGCTTAACCAACTGAGCCACCCAGGCACCCCGACTTTTAATTATTTTCTTTGTACAACATCATAATATTCTAAATCTACTCTGGAGCATAGTGGTAATCCTTCATTCCATAAGGAAGAAGATTTCCACCCAGCTCCTTTCTCTACCCAGTATCTGTCATAGTTACTAGGGCATTACACTAACTATATGCTCTCCACTGAAATCGGGAAAAAATGCTTGTATCTGGGAAAACATTTGTAGTTCAATTCAGAGGATAGGACCCTGATACCATATGTATATGTGTAACAAACAGTATCTGAACTGTGGCTGCACTTTACTGTTGGCATATCTTGAAATATCAACTATCATAAAAGGAAGCTGGGTCCCAAACCATGCAAAACATCAAACATCCCTGGCCAAACGACTTGGCCCACTTTACATACCTAGTAAGACATATTTGGTACATTTATTTCTTTAGAGCTGACATTTCTTCTCTTTTATCTTCCTGCCTTCATTACCAGACTTTCCCTATACTTCTCAACTTGGTCTTTCCCATGTACTTTGGCTTGAATTAGCCTTTGGCAGGTACTTTTCCTTTCTTCATACAACCCAGGGACTATGATTTTGAGAGGCAGTTTTCAAAAATCAAACTGCACCAGTACTGACCTAGAATAGCAACAGACTGTCTTTGACAACAGTATTTGTTGATTAAAACAAAACAAAGTAAAACAAAATAATAAAAACACCTGGGAAAGAGAGATAACACATCTCTAAAACCACTATAGTAATGATGGTTGGCTGATTGATAAGGTTATCATGGAAGGCCACTTTTTAAAATCTTTTTTTTTTTCAATTTTTTTTTTTTTAATTTGACAGACAGAGATCACAAGTAGGCAGAGAGGCAGACAGAGAGAGAGAGAGAAGCAGACTCCCTGCCAAGCAGAGAGCCCAATGCAAGACTAGATCCCAGGACCCTGAGATCATGACCTGAGCCGAAGGCAGCAGCTTAACCCACTGAGCCACCCAGGCACCCCCACTTTTAAAAATCTTATATGTTGTTCTAAAATATGAACATTTATGAACTTTGAATAACAACCACTCAAAAGCACTTTTAGAAGTCGTCTTGAGTATATATACAATAAGACCACTATAATTTAACATGGCAATTCTAATTTAATTATCTTATCCTTATTTCCTAAACTAATTTTAGTTGGGAACTTTTAAAAAATGACTTGGGAAGGTAATTTTATTTACTTATTTATTTTTAAAGATTTTATTTATTTATTTGTCAGAGAGAGAGCACAAGCAGGGGGAGCGGCAGGCAGAGGGAGAAGCAGAAGCAGCTTCCTCTTGAGCAAGAAGCCCGATGTGGGACTTGTAGGACTTGTGGGGCTCTATCCCAGGACCCTGGGATCATGACCTGAGCCAAAGGCAGATGCTTAACCAACTTAACAACCCAGGCATCCTGGAAAGGTAATTTTAATAAGTCTGTTTAATATTAGTAGTTTTCTCAAATGATTGATCCCAGCCAGTACTTTTGTTGAAAGATAGGAATGTTTTAATTAACTTATAAAATCCCAATGGAAACCATTTTGACTTCCATTATTTTTCTTTGATACAGAAACTACACTAATTTACTTACTCTGAAAACAGAAAGAAGGCCACATTAAGATTGATTTTTAAGGAGAAAAATAGGGCTTTAATCCATGAAAGCAGTATGGAAATGTTTATTTTACCTATTCATTCACTTATAGATATTAAATATATGCCAGCTGAATAATTCAGCCAAATTTGGCTAATTCATGTAAGTAAAATTTTCCTTTCTGTGACATATTTTAAATTAATAAGGGGAAATAAAAAAGAAAAACTAAATTAAAAATATGCATACACTAGACCCTTACTGTAACTCTCTTGGCAAGAAAATAGGATTCAGTGTAATCTGTTCACATCTTAGAGTTTACCAAAAGACATTTAGTTACTGACAAATAAAAGCACCTTGACATAAGATGGTTTTTCTTATGCAATAAGCACTGGTGTTTTCATTGTTTGTCACTCTCCCTAGAGTAATATATAAATTACTATACAAGTCTGTCCTTAACTTTTTAGGGCCCAAAGCAAGAGTAAAAATGGTGATGGGACTAACAGGACTAAATATTTAACAGTTAAAACTCAGGCTAAGAAATCGTTAAATATGGGGCACCTGGATGGCTCAGTCGGTTAAGCGTCTGCCTTCAGCTGGGGTCATGATCCCAGAGTCCTGGGATAGAACCCTGCATTGGGATCCCTGCTTGGCAGGAAGCCAGCTTCTCCCTATCCCACTCCCCGTGCTTGTGTTCCCTCTCTCGCTGTGTCTCTATCAAATAAATAAATAAAATCTTTGGGAAAAAAAAAACCATTAAAATAAGTTATATTTTCTTATCTTGATAAATATACACTGATAATGTGCTAGAAAGCCAGGTTGAATTTAGAATTTCAGACTCTTTAGATTTCTGTTTGGCAACTTGGCAGTATGTAAAACCCCTCCAGCCCCTGATCTGCTTCTCTTCTCTCTTACTTCTAGTTTTATTCTGCATTGCAAGTAGCCTATCACTGGCCAGCATGAACACTCCAGTGTGCATTTCTAAGCTCTGTTTACTTTCCCTCTCTTGGAGTTTGGCATACAGGTGGCACAGTCTACCCACAGGGTGGCCCTGAAAGTAATTCGGGGCTGTTTGGGCAGAGAATCCTGGAGATGATCTAGTAGGGCACTGAAGCCGGAAGAGTCATATAGCATGGATAAGCTAACTGTGGGGAGTGCTAGAGGAGGGACTCTTCTCACCCCTGGTAGATAGTCTGTAATGATTGAGGGTGTGGAGTCACATTACTTACTAGCTAAGAGATCTTGAAGAAGTTATTCAGTATTTCTTTAATTAGTCTGCTTGACTATAAAATGGGAATTATCAAAGCCCATGTCTCAGAGGGTTGTGGGCATTAAAGGATATATTTTTACCCTATATGTACAGAAGGGTACCCGGCATACAGAAAATACTTCACAGCTGCTCACTATTGTTATTCTTTTACCTCCAGAACCCAGAACTGTGCTTGACACAAAGCTATAGATGTTTTAAGAAAATATGAATGAATGATTAAATGGATTAGAACAGTCTGTCTTCAATACCATTTTTAGTGTTTGGTAAATGACTATAAAGTCCAGTTTGTATGATCTAAATAGAATTAATTTTAAAATACAGATTGAGAGTAAAGGATCAGGATTATTTTTTATACTTAACTGTCAACAATGAAAGTAATTATCACAGAAATTCAGAAGGAAAACAATTTTATAAAATTATGACATCTCTATATTGATCTCTGCTAAAGATTTTCCTGTAAAGCCAAGAAACTGCTTTCTGGGTGGACTGAGTAAGCAGAAACAAGTGTCTTTCATGGCATCAAAAGTTTCATAGTAAAACTCACTTTTATTTTTTTTTTAATTTTTTTAGAAAATTTTTTAAAGGATTTTTTATTTTATTTATTTGACAGAGAGAAAGATCACAAGTAGACAGAGAGGTAGGCAGAGAGAGAGGCGGAAGCAGGCTCCCTACCAAGCAGAGAGCCTGATGCAGGGCTCGATCCCAGGACCCTGAGATCATGACCTGAGTTGCAGGCAGAGGCTTAACCCACTGAGCCACCCAGGTGCCCCTAGAACTTACTTTTAAAAGAAAACTGTATTTCTTAAAGTTCAAATTCTAATGAGGATTAGAGTTAAAGAAGCTTATTTGCTTAGATACCCAATTTTAAGCTAATCATTATTATCCTCCCCTCACTCATTGAGTCATTTATATCAAATAGTTTATTAGGACCCTAGTGTGTGCCAGGCATTGAGACACAGAACAGTGAGTTTTCTCTCTCTCTCTCTCTTTTTTAATATTTATTTATTTGAGAGAGAGAGAGAGAGGAAGGGGGTAGGGAAAGAAGGAGAGAGAGTCTTAAGCAAACTCCATGCTGAGCATGAAGCCCAATGCAGGGCTGGATCTCAAGGCCCTGAGATCATGACAGGAGCCAAAACCAAGAGTCGGTTGCTCAACCCACTGCACCACTCTGGTGCCCTGCAGTTTCTCTCTTAAGAAGGTCACAGGTGGGTGTGGAAATGGGATGTGAACAAGGATTCAAAGGGTTAGGCATGAGATGCTCCGGAAGGAATTTGTCTGCCACGTGGAACAGCCTGAAGACACTGGGACCTATAGGAAGGAATAATGTGGACAAAGATTTGAAATGTTGGAGATTGGTTAGGAAGCCCATAGAATGAAGGATATGTCAGTCTTTCTCCACTCTAGTGGCATTGTATTAAAAAGAGGAGATAAATTTGAGAAACCATTATGGATGAAGAGCTGATGTGTTCAAAAAACAAAAAACAAACAAACAAAAAAAAAAAAACCAACTCCATTTTCCTTAAAACATCTTACCTAGTCTCACCCATTTATTTATCATCTTGTCACCCCTTCACTACTTTACATCTTTTCTCTTCCTAGCCATAAGTGAGAATTTGATCAAGTTTAATAGCAAAGGAGAAGAAAATTCCTATTACTGTTATCAAGTTGGAAATCCTAACATACCTTTCCCTACTTTTTAGAAGAGCTGAACCATAGGAAAGATTGTGAAATGCCTTAAGTGGACCTAGAAAGAAACAATTTAAGAAGTTTAATGTCATCTTTCTAAAATAGCCTGCTCTGACTTTCATATATAATAGCAGCATATCTCATTCTGTCTCTCTCAGGGCAATTTCTCATTCTGCTCTATTTTTTCTTCTTTTTACCTTGTGTGTGTATGTGTGTGTGTGTGTGTGTGTGTGTGTGTGTGTGACATATACATGTGACAAAATATATGTTACATTTTTATGTATAAAATATATATTTTATCATATAATTGTTTATATATACATATAAGCACATGCATAATACAATTATTGTCCTCTTCAATCAGAATGTAAGCAACATGACAGCAAGAATTTTGTTTTGCACTCTTACTGTATTCCTAGTGCTTAGGTAGAGCCTTTGATGTCTCAGCATCAAACTTCTGCCTGAAGGAACATAATCCCTTGTGTTCCTTGGATGGCTCCCTCGAAGAAGACTGACAAGGATAAGAAGGGCTGTTCTGCCCTTAACGAGATGGTGATCAGGAAATACAGTAAGGGCATTCACAAGTGCATCCATGGAGTGGACTTTAAGAACCATGACCCTCAGGCACTCAAAGAGTACCTGGAAATTTTCCATGAAGGAAAAGGGAACTCCAGATGTGTGCATTGACACCAGGCTCAAGAGAGCTCTCTGGATCAAAGGAATAAGATATGTCCTACACTGAACGTGTATTTGGCTGTCCAGAACACTAAGGATAAAGATTTACCAATTAAGCTCTATATTGCTGGTTACCCATATACCTGTCACAGCCTTCAAAAATCCATATAGTCAATATGGATGAAGACTAACTGCTGACTGTCAAATAAAAATATAAAATTGCAAAAAAAAATCAATAAAAAATACTTATGCCTGAAGAAAACATAGCAGTATATTCCTTTAGCCTAGTACATACTGGAAATGCACTAAACAAGCAATACTGCTAATCATGGCTAATCACAGCAAATATTTAACAGCCAAAGAATTACCCACTTTAGTTAAAAACTCATGAAGACGAAATAATGTGAATATATTAAACAATATAGAGTATTAAGCTATAATAGAGTACCTCCAACCAGGTAGAAATGTCACAAGTCCTATGATGATCAGCAGTCTGACTCATATACTGTGATTTTGTCCCTTTGAACACTTTTGACTGAACAGGCTACCAAATACTTAGTAGGTCAGTCCCCTTTTCTTTCTCTCATAACCACAAGTCATACACATCTGTAATGCATTGGAAATCCTGTGTGAGGCATAGTTACATTCCAGGTTACTCCCATAAAGCCACATGTCTTTTCTCCATTCTCACTATGATAGGAAACTAACCATAGTGAGGCGTATTTAAGATGAGTTGAGAGCACTTGGGAGCTTCCACCAGAAGTATGCTTTGATTATGCCCCCAATTCACAAATCAGTATATTCCCATCTCTAGTTACTCTGTGCCAGTAACATTGTTACAGTGTTGGACCCAGGAATCCCCACAGGTGTGTGAAGGTCCTCCTTCATCTGATAGCCACAGTGAATGTATAACTTAGAGTAACATCCGGAAATTTTTTAAGAAGGTAGGAGGCAACATGACAGTTCTCATCTTATCTCTTCGACTTAATAACTAGGTGACTTTGAGCAAATTATCTCCTCTGTGCTTCGGTTTTTATCATCTCCAAAACAGAGATGATAATTCTACCTCTCTTAAAATATTAGTATGAAGAGTCAATTAATATGGTGAATCAGTTAGATCAGTGAGTGGTATAGAGCGAGAGCTATCCAAGTGTTTCATTTTTTTTTTTTTAAGATTTTATTTATTTATTTGACAGAGACGGTGAGAGAGGGAACACAAGCAGGGGCAGTGGGAGAGGGAGAAGCAGGCTTCCCGCTGAGCAGGGAGCCTGACTCGGGGCTCGATCCCAAGACCCTGGGATCATGACCCGAGCCAAAGGCAGCGCTTAACAACTGAGCCACCCAGGTGCCCCTACCCAAGTATTTCTTACATGACATGAACATTATACTTTCTTTTCACTACATATAGAAGTCACACTTACATGACTTCTTTAGGATAAAATTGGAAAAATGACATTTTTAGAGAGTAACAAATAAGTCACCTACTTAAACTCAGTAATTTAATTGTTTAATTTAATAAAATGCAGTGTGAATCATCATAAAATATTAATTTTGTCTGCTTTTATTTTATAATCAATATACAGCTTACAGAATGCATTTCATATATAATTAGAGAAGATACACAGGGCTCAGCATTCTCATGTTGGCAAAAGTCTAAATGTATAGATTTGGGCTGCAACAGGGACTAGTCCTGAGGACCAAAAAGGACTTAGACATATACAGTACAGGACCGGTTATGAATGTTGTTAGGTTATTTGATGAACATATAAAAAGACTATTTCCTTAGGTCGGTTTGATAAGGTAAGATTCAATAATATCACAAGTCACTCACCATTTTTATACAAGTTACTCAAAGAGACTCCCCAGCACCATTTAAACAACAGAATGTTATACAACAGGCATTTTCAAGTGGGATGCTTTGAGCATCTTAGCTTATTAAGTACAAACAAGAGAAAGACTACATAACAAATGGTTTTTTACTTTTCAAGAAAACTGATGGGCCCTGCAGAGGATTGGCTCCTGTTTCTTAGCGTCTAAAGAAACTTACATCAAAACAATACCTTCTGACACCCAACTAGTGAACACTAAAATGACTGTGTGGGTGGTAGTGCTGGTGAACAAAGTGAGGAATTTAACACCCAATTATTTATACCTGGACAGGTAAAATTTAACAGGGGTGGCAGAAAAGTCTCTAAACTGTTGAGCAACAAAGACAAAGTTATCTCAAATACCTTATTTGTTTTGAGAAAGTTTCATTCAAAATGGGGAATAAGAAAATTGAAAATGCAATCTAGTGTTGCTATGTCATATTTCTCATGCCTCATAAAAAAATTGGAATGAGAACTAATTATTGTATTTATCTTTTATTGCCTATATGAAAACCTATTCAAAGATGACCTTTATTCTCTTAAATAATACCTCCCAATTCCCCTTTGTTCATTAAAATTATTAACTAATTTTGTTTTTGCTCTAATTAAGGCTTAATTAGCTTACCAGGTATATATGTTCATGAATGAATAATTTATCTTTAAAACTTAAACATACATTGGAAAAATTTAATCAGCTAGTGATTCTCAGATGACTCTTTTATACCTGGTCAGTCTTATTTTTTAAAAATATTTATTTGTTTATTTGAAAGAGAGAGCAAGTGGAGAGGAGGGACAGAGGGAGAGGGAGAGGATCCTAAGGCAGACTCCCTGCTGAGCACAGAGCCGGAGAGGGGGCTTGATTTCAGGACCTTGAGATTTTGACCTCAGCTGAAACCAAGACCTGGATGCTCAACTGACCGAGCCACCCAGATGCCCCTGGTCAGTCCTATGTTTTAGAGTCCTGTATATATGGTTCTACCACTTGAAGATATGGTATACTTTAAAAAAAAAAAAAGGAAGAAGTTATAAGATTAATTCAACTTTTATCAAATATGAATGGACAAAAAAAAAATCACAGCAAAATTGGCTTATTAGGCAAATTTTTCATGTTTATGCTAAATATAGAAATACCTTTATTTTTCTTCTGGGAGAAGATTCTGTTATTATCTAATAAATATAGTGAGACTTGATTCTTCAGTTCATTTGTTTGTTACAAAGATTAGAGAGGTTGGTAGAAAATAAATGAAGCCTCATCTTGGAATGAACAGAGAATGTGATGACAAAACTGAGAAGAAATTTACTTATTCATTCTTTCACTCAACAAATACGTATTGAGCATCTTTTATATAACTGGTATTTCCATAACTAAAATGAGAGCAAAGTACCTTCCCTTATAAGCTATAATGTAGTTGCTGAGTTGGGAGCAAGAGAGAAAGATAGTAAACAAATACATAATATATCAGGGATGCTATAATATATAAAAGAAAAGAAGATCCAGGGTGAGGCACTAGATAGTGTTGATAAGGAGAACAGAGAGGGCCTCTTTGATAAGATATTTGAATAAACATCTGGAAGAACTAAGGGAGAGGGAATTAGAAATATATCTCATGGAAACACATTCCAGGGAGAAGAGGAACAGTGAGTTCATGATTGGAGGTAAGATCATGCATGGTACATCCAAAGTATAGCAAGAATCAGTGTTGTTAAAACAGATTGAGAGGGGAAAAGTGAGTAAGAAGGGGAGGTCAGAAAGTCATCAGGATCTTGGAAACCATGTAGAGTTGGCCTTCAATTTGAGATAGATGAGAAACCGTGTAGAGTTCTGAGGGGAGGAATGAGAGAACCTGAGGCACAGTTTAAAAAGGTAAGTCTTGCTGTACTGTGATGCAGAGAAGACAGTTTAATAGGCATTCAAGAGTTCAAGCAAAAAATGGCATGGGCCATAGTGGTGGCAGTGGAGGTGGTACAGTGACTGTAGAATGTGAGGGAAACAGAAATCAAGGATGTCACCAAAGTGTTACCCTGCACTACTGGAAGTGTGGCTGATCACTTAGTGAGATGAGGAAGAGTATGAAAGAAAGAAGTGTGGCTGATCACTTAGTGAGATGAGGAAGAGTATGAAAGAAAGAAGCAAGCTTGGGGGAAAAAAATTGGATGTTTGGTTTTGAATACACTAGGGTTGATTTTGCCTTTAGACGCACGGTGGAGATGCCCAATAGGTAGTTTGCTATCCCCTCTGGAGATCAGAAAAGAGGTCAGGACTGGAGTTGTCAGCATACAAGTGGTATTTAAGACCCAATACTGCATTAGTCCATCTGAAGACTCAGTATATATCTAGAAAAGAAAGTTTGAGGACTGAGTCCTCAGCCACTTTGACATTTAGAGTTGGGACAGGAAGAAGAAGCAACATAAGAGAGAGAAGGATCTTGCTTAACCAAGAGAATGTGAGTTCAGGAAGTCAAGGAAAGAAGTGTTTTGAAGGAGGGAGTGGTCAACAGTGTCAACTTGCTGACAGATGATAGGCCAGTGGGGTGAAAACCATAAACTGGCTATCAGCTGTGGCAATAGGGAGGGCACTGTGATATTAACAGGATGGTATCACTGCAGAGGTGATTAACACAAGCCTGACTGGAATGGATTCAAAGAGAAGGTAAGGAGAATTGGAGACAGCAAGAATGGACAACTCTTTTAAGGATTTTTTGCTAAAAAGGAGAGTGAGAAATAGAAGATGAGAGATATTACAACATGTATGGATATGCATATGCTATAAATGGCCCAGTAGAGAGGAGAAGAACTGAAGAGTCCAGAGACACAGGGAACAATCCTTGAAACTGAAACCTAAAACAAGTTATACCTGTGATTCCACTGGGATAAAATAATTGATGTTTGTCTGGGGAAGTAGATTTATTCATGCTATTTTTTTTTCTTTTTCATATACATGCATACCAAAAAAGCTGTTACATATGCATAGTTTTAAGAGAAGTATTTTTAATGCAGCCATAACAGAATCATTGAAAAGTAAATGGTTGAAACTGTCATTATCTTTGCTTCCTTTGTCACTTCTGCATTTCTTCCTTTAAACATAGTGAACATTCCTGAAGCCCTAAATTTCAGTTCAAAAATTCATGCTGTGAGACAAATGATCATGTGTTTCTCCTCTATTAGTACTTTGATTTACTGAAATATTTTAGGATAAAATTATATGAAATTTGCTTCAAAATAATCTTATTGGGGGAATGAGATGAAATGAGTAGGGGAAGAGATGAAAAAAGTTGGCCCTGAGTTGATACTTGATGAAGCCTAGTGATGGGGGTATGGTGATTCCTTATACCATTTTCTCTGCTTCTGTATGTGTTTGAAAATTTCCAAATACAAAGTTAAAAATTAAAAGAAACCTACTGTCAAAACCGTACTTAATCCAAAGAAATCCATTACGTGGTGAAATTTCTGATAATGTGTTAACAGGTGAAGGAGCCACTTGGGGGCACAAAATTTCTCCAAATCATAATCGGTTCTTTTGCTTTCATGTATATATATGAAATACATATATTTCATACACAGCACTAACTTTTTTTTAATCAGAAAGTGTCTCAGTTGCTTTAAGATAGAATTAATTTGGATGCTTATTGTACAAATATTTTGGAAGACTGGACTTCTAAAAATGAAGCCTTGATTCTCTTAAATATCATCTTACTTTAGGTAAGCATAAAGAAATCTCAGAACACTTGTGATATGAAATATGTTCTGAGGTAAAATAATGTTATAGTTACAAAACAATGCTAATCCAGCTGATTATTATTTCAAAGTTTAAATAAATATTTGATTATGGACAGAAGGTAAAATTACATGGCAATAATAATTAACACTTTTTAAAAAGTAAATGGTAATTTCTGAAATTTGTCACTCTTATATTGCTATATAAAACTTTAGGTAAAAAAAAGATTTTTAACCTTTCAAAGTGAGCAAATGCAGAAACAATAGTGTTGCTACATTAACTCTTCAAATATTAACCACTAAGTATTCTTTAGTGTTTTCCAGTTACTCATTAACCATTTTATACTGTTATTGTTTCTCTAGTTGTTGGTGATTTCCACCAGGGAAAGTTGAAAAACATTTTTCTAAATCAGAAAAATGGTCAGATTTATTAACAACATCCCCCTTGCTCACCATTTATTCATTGTTAAAAGTCCACTATGTATTTGGGACCTATAAATCCTACTTCAAAAATTAAACCCAAAGTTATGCTGTTGTGCAGTTTATGGTTCCTTGTGTATGACTTTATTGCCCTCAACATTTCCCTGGTGTAAACTACTGAGCAAAGGAACAAGATTTCTTTTGTAACTGATACCTAGATTTCTATTCTGCTTTAAGCGTCTAATTTGCACTGCGAAGACATATAATTTGAGACATGTAGCTATATCATGAAAGTACAACAGTTTACGCTGATCTCTAATTTTCTTAGTTGTACTGGCTATAATTTAAATTTTTTGCATGATTTTAACTGCAATGCAAACCAGTATACATCAGAAACCTTTGTATATTGACAGTGACTGGGAAAAGGATGCCTTGTTCCGATTTCAGATAAGCATTCCCTTTTCACAACTGCAGGTGCAAGGGAGCGCATTCATAGTATTTACTTCAAACCAATTACAGTTACTGAATGGAAATACAATGCTATTACATGAGAACTTGACTGATCTTTACAAGCACAATGAATATTTTAAAAATACTATTAGTAGTAAATTCTAGAGGCAAGTAGCATGTTTTGTCTAGGTACTGGGGACAAAATATACTCTGTTGACACAGCCTTGATCATTTTGCTTTTGTGTGTATATGTGTGTGTATTTACTAAATCTAGAAAAATACTTCATCACATATTAACACAAGGTGGAATTATACTCAGTGGAAAATCTGCTGCAATCAATGCATAGTTCCACTGAAGAGATAATTGATAATGAACGTTACTATTTCCTATGCCTTCAAATTTCACTTATTTTGAAATAAACATATAAGCCAAAAAATAACCACAAGATAAAAATTTACTCTAATTGCTCTCATTTCACATACCTGGGTAAATCTTTTGAAACAAATATTAGACAACTATATATGCAACAAATGAGTGAAGCTAACTGGATATTTACAGTTAAGCTCTTATTTGTAAGATTATGACTTGATTGTTTTTATTAGCTTCAGGCAGAAACATGGCACATCAATTCGAAGCATAAGAGAAAATTTTGGTCTACAAAACAATTACAACTCTACTTCAACAGGCGAGTTCAGAGAAACGTGCTAACAGAATTTAAGGGTTTGATGACTAAAGGCAGATAAAGCAAATAAAAAAAATTGGCAATAATCATTGCATTGGCAAAAATAAATGTTTGGCCTATATTTAAAACTAAGAAGAGTTCACCCCAGATTGATGAGTACTACTATTACTTACTGTATGTTTTATTTACTGTTTACTAACAATCCAGTACAGCCATCTTAAATTTTCATGTAATTCAAAATGCCTACATACCTTTTCATACACTATTTGACCCGAGCTTTTGTGATTTAGCATGGGAGGTACTGTCCTAATTTGTAAAATAAGGACAATATACATTATTAAAAAGTATCCTTTCCAAATCAAGGCAATTCTGATAGAAGTGGCTTGCCTGGATTGAAAGCTGTCAATCCTGGTCTAGGTTTCTGTCTGAGGGTTTCAGTCTCAGGGGCTGATCCGATTGAGAGATTAATTAGCTAGGCTTTTTTTTTTTTTTTTTTTTTTTCAGCTGAAAAAATGGTGACTTAAAGAGTATTTTGCGAGTGTGTTTAATTCATTCAGGCTAAGCACAATGATAGAGGAAACTTGTATGCAGCCATCCTCTTCTTTCATGGACTCAAACCCAGAAAACTCACTCCCATTGTAGCAGTGTACCTTAGCCTTGAATCAAATGCTAGTGATAGGTGGATCCACATGCAGAAAGATGGGGGTACCCACAAAGATGCCTTCAAGGAGGATGCCTTCAAGGATGGAGCAGAGCCCCTGAACTCGCTTAGGTAAATATGACCTTTCACTTTTCCAAACTTCCATTCTATTACTGCTTCCCCCAAATCCGGGAGCAACACACAGAGTCTCCTCATACAATGTTATTGCTGTCACTCCGGGGCACGGAAGTACTTGACACCTGGCCTCCCTCGGGCCACCTGAATGGAGGACGCTGCCACACACCCGCCCTTCTGAAGTTCTCAGGGCGGATGGAGGCTGACATTGGGCCACTTACCTGGCCAGTATGTTCTTCGTCACAGCCCCAGACCTTTGGGGAAGAGAAGAAAACAAAAGAAAACAGAACTTACCACTCTGGCCCAGTCCAAGAACAACTAAAAACACCCAGGCCGCCCGAAGGAATGAGGCAGGACCTGGCCGGCAGTTTTGCAGGCAGACAAATGCGGCAGTAAAAAAAGTCAGGGCGGAGTGGCACATAATGCAAAGCAGCCCGCACCGCGCCCGCCGCCTGGCTGCTATCCGGCTGCGCGCTGGCGACTCCTGGGCGCACCTCGGGGCCCGCGGGCCAAGTATCGCTAGGACGTTTCCCGCAGGCCCAGCAGGCGGACCCTGCGGCTCGGAGCAAGCGGTGCAGGTACGCTGGCCCGGACACTGCTTGGCATCTCAGGGCCCCAGAGGCCCTGCCAGCTCGGCTCTGCGGGTCCCGCGATCTCCGCGAGAAGCACCTCCTCTGACGGTCAATGGCCCGGGGCGGCGACGCGAGCGAAGGCTACGCAGCCCGCTCTGGGACAAAGAAAAGAGCTTTTGTTTCTCTCCGGCCGATGGGGCTTCTGCTGCATAAATCAGCTTAGTGAACAGCCAAACAGAATCAAACCCAAACAAAGCCCGAAGCCTGGGGGAAAAACCAGGCTAAAGTACTATCACTGGGTGATGCTGCATCTGTGGGAGGGGACGCCGGCGAGGCCGAAGGGGAAAAAAGTCGATGGCGCATCAATCAACGCGAGCTTCTTCCACAGGTGGGCAGGGAGGCCAATTCCACTTAGTTACAGCTTTGCCGCCTCATCAGCTGAGCCGCGGGCAAAGTCAAAACGGCAATGTCCTGGCTGGTGAGGGAGGAAGCGCCGGGTGCCAAGAGCTGGGGGAAACGACTCCAGCAGCACCCTAGAAGCCCCCAGAGGCACCCGCGGACCCAGAGCGAGGCATAGCAGCTCCCCGCTCGGCCGGGAGTGGAGCGCACCGCCGCTAGCACAGGAGGGGAGGTTCCGCGAGGGTGCAGTAGCCCGGCCTTGCGGGGCGGGAGCTTCGTGCCCTCGTCCTTCTGGCCCCAGCTTGCGGCTCAGACGTCCCGCCGTCCAGAACCCCGGCCGCTGGCGCACTCTGGGGTGCACCCAGAGAGAAGGAGAGGGAAGCGAGGCTGGCGAGGGGCGGGGGAGCAGTGGTCCTGCTCCGGCCCCCGGGTGGGGGGGCTCCCCAAGTGCTGATAGCTGGGCGCGCTCCGGGCCGCGAGTTGCTAGGAAACCGCCCCACGCTACCCAGCGCCTCGCCCCGGCCGCCTGCAGGCGCAGCGGCGGCTCCGGCGGCAGCAGCAGCAGCAACAGCTCGGAGCAGCGTGGGCGGGACATTGGTGAGGCATGAAGTCACCGCGGCCCACACTCGCTCTTTGTTTTGCTCACTCCAGCTCTTTTTCTCCCCCTTGGCGCTGATAGTTGTCATGCCCACCGTTCACAAGAGCTCCTGATGCGTAGCTGCTCAACAAGAATCGCTCCCCCTGTTCCCTTCCCCCCTCCTCGCCGAATCCTAGCACCCCGACGCTCCCCTAGCCGGTATGGAGACTCGCTCAGTACTAATGGCAGCTGCGCACAAACCCCAGCCTCTCACCCGGGCACTCTCCACTCCTTTGTTCCGAGATACTCACTGCCCGGCAGCTGCAGCGTACAAAGTAGAGCATGTGGGGGTGGAGGTGGGGGCTCTCCCCGCCCCCAACACCCTCTGTTCCGAGGGTGCGCACTGCCAACGTTGCTTGTAGAATTAGGAGCTCACACTTTACCCCACCCCAAGACCGTCCGGCATCTCCCCAACACTTGGAGAATTGGTCCAGTCCGCAGAGGCCGTACCCGGAGCTGCTCGCTGAAATTTCTCGCGCCTCCTTCTCTCCGAGTCTCAGCCCTGGGCTGGACAGCCTTGTTCTTCCCAGGATCTGGTGGTGGCTCTGGGTTTTGCTAGTGACAGTGAGTCCTTTGACCTTAAGCGTCACCTTTCTAATAAACGGAACAAAGAAGTTACAAAGTGCGGGGAAGCAGAAGAGAGAAACTAAGGAGAGGACCAGAGAGGGCGTTTCTGCCTGCTTGCAGCTCAGAAATTTAGGTGCAAAAAGGGAGCGGGTATTGAGCTGGGCAACTGTCAGAGAAGCCGCGTGCCTTCTGGAATCCTGTCACTACCACTCTAGGCCGAGGGAGGGAACCCAGTCCCCCGGATTGAAAACAAGGCACTATTTCCAATCCGAGACACGGTGATGGTTTTCTTTTTCCTCTAGGGGCAGGAGTGGTTCCCCGTGGTGAAGTCTGATCTTTCATTTTTCCACCAGCAGTTTGCCTGAGGTCTTTCATAGGGCACCGCCTCTTACAGGCATCAGACCAGTCCAGCCAGGTCAAGGTGAAATATGCGGGGAGTTTCCCCTCCTTCTTATTTGTTTAATAGTTTCCATCTCCATATTTGGAGTAAAAAAACAAGTAGGAGGCTTTCTCCGTCTTTCTCTCTCTCTTCTTTTCTGTTTTCTAATTGTTAACTGAGTTAATGGAAAGTACCTGGTTAATAAGCCACAACATTGAAAACTCCCCCTTTTCAGGTGTGGACTGCACATTGGGACCCACAGAATTATCTAGGCAAACCAAGAACCCAGCTGGAAAATTACAAGTGCCCTACATCTACAAAGCAGGTCCTTTTGAGAGACCAAATGAATGTTCCAAACCTGACAAACTGATACCTTTAAACACAATTCACTATGGGCAATGTACTCTAAATAGGTAATTAAATCTAGCTCAGCTTCTTAACTTCTTAACTTATTTTCTTTTCTGGTTCCAAGTTTGAACAGCTCTAGTTTTGTTTTAGGTGGTCTTAAAGGAGTGGCCTGGAAAGCTGGGATGGGGATGAAGACTTTAAATTTGAACACAAAAGGAGCATTTTTAAGCCCTTATTGGTCACTCTTCAATGGGGGAACATGTGTATTTTCCAGAGATTATTTCACAGACACTGTAGTGCTACAATGAAGAAAATAAGTCAATTCATAATCCCTATAAAGACGTGTGTCTAAGTGCACTCTACACTGTAAAGTTGTACATCAGAGTTTCATGACATTTTTAAAAATCTGACTCTCGATGTTGGAAATGTAAATGGCAATTATAGTAATAAATAAAATGTAAATTTATGTAATTAACAATTGGTGTAGTTTTGTGACACTGAATAGGTATGCACTAATTTTTAACTATACATATCTTCTTTGACTTATAAATCCATCATAAGTTGAACATACTGTAAGTTGGAAATGCATTTAACACACCTAACCTACTGAACATCATAGCTTGGCCTAGCCTACCTTAAACATGTTCAGAATACTTATATTAGCCTACAGTTGGGCAGTATCATATAACACAAAGTCTGTTTTATAATGAAGTATTGAATATCTCATGAAATCTATCGAATACTGTGTCAAAAGTGAAAAACAGAATGTGTACAGAATGGTTGTAGGTACATTGGCTGTGTACCATGTGAAAGCATGGCTGAATGGAAACAGTGGCTAGCTCATGCTGCCCAGCAAGAGTGGTGGGTATCCCACCACACATCACTAGCCTGGGGAAAGATCAAAATTTGAATATAGTTTCTACTGAACTCATATCACTTTTGCACCATTGTAAAGTCAGAAAATTGTAAGCCAAACTGTCATTAAGTCAGGGATTGCTTGTATTGTTAGATGTGTGTATAGTCTACATATTCTACATACTAGGCCCTAAAAACTGTGTAGCAAAAGGAATGAAACAGTTTGTAAATCTGTTGCAGGAAATTTTGGAGCCTTTTAAAAAAAAAGACTTCCATGTTTTGTTGTATGAAACCCATGCGAATATGTATCAGGATGCCAGTTTTATGGACTTGTTGAAGAATAATTACAGCACCATTCATCACCACTTCCCAGTTCTAAAGAGGTTTTAATTCCGGTTATCGAGATAAACTAAGACTGTATCCCTGCTGAGACTGTGATCCTGGCAAGTTATTTACAAACAAGCTATCTGTACATTTTGGGCTATAAAGATAAAAGTGAATTCTCCTGACCCTTACAAATCATCTGTAGGGTTTTCTTTCACTAAATAAAATTAGGGTCTGGGAACAGAATTTGCTTTTTTCCAATGAGTGCCATTGGTCACCACAACTCATCCTTCTTTCTATAAGAAAATATGTAAGATGCTCTGAAGAAATATGGTATTGTTATCTTTGTCATATTACCTAAAGAATTCTAACAGAGAAAAAATATTCCAAAAGATAGTTAGTGGATTAATTCCTGTTTCTATGATGTTCTGCTGTCTTACTTTGAAATTTCTGGCAGCTAATTTTTCATCATTTGTAGTAATGAGAGCAAATGAATTTCACAGATAGTCTAAAAATAACATTTTAGCTATTCATTCCAGTCTTCCTATCATCAGATTCTTTTAGTTGCTAATAAGTCATAAAATTAGATGAATTAAGTTTCTTCCCTACTCCTTTGATTTCTCCTTAATCTTGATTTCTTGCTAACTCAGTTTATGGTGAGAAATGAATAGGCTATAAATAGATAGTAGCAGTGAGAGAGACATATGAAAGAATGCTCCTTTTAGTGTGTATTCAGCCTTTATCTAGATTTTGTCCACATTATTGACCTCATGCATAGAGTTAAAACTATATGTACACTTTAATATTATATCTTTCTGAAGTTAGGATCAGATATTCGGTAGGTTATAAGGAAATGTTCACAAGATGTCTGTAATCTTGCTTCATCTACTGCTCTAGGGATATGATGAATGATCCAGTAAGTGGGATGTATTATTGTGAACATGACTTTTAGCTTCTTCCAGTGATAAAGACCATAAGCCACTGGAAGGTAGTTTTCACTGAAATATAACATAAGGTAGTGTTCCTCATACAGTGGACTGAAGACTGCCTACAATCTAATCATCTGTTGAGTGATTCCTTGGCTCTATTCCAGGAGATTCTGAAATCATAGATCTTGTGTGGTATCCAGCAGTATTTATTATTATAAAATCCTCAAATGGTTCCTTAAGTACTGAGGTTCAAGAACCCCTACCATAATAGATTAATACAGAAACTCCTCAAAGACCTCTTGTGTGTTTATTGATAAACTCCAGTGTCAGATGCAAAGTCAAAGAAACATGAATTGCTAGAGCCAAAGTCTCTTCCCAAAGTATTCTATGAATGATTGACTCTGTGAGATGTTTTTGGAAACAGACTTGCATGACTAAGTTTGGGAAATGCTACATTAAAGTTAAGTGAAATCCTTTACTGGAAGATTTTACAGAAACTTATACAGGCTACATGCAGCTGGATTCTCCAAAAGAAGAACCCGTTTTCAAAGAACATTTCAAAGACTAATTTCCATAAAGCACGCTGCCAAATGAATCCTATTTTACAAAAATGGAAACTAAGAACCAGATTGGAGAGGAGACAGACCATATGTCCTGAAGAAAATTACTGTCCTGAAGAAAATTACACAAATCAGCGCTCTGAATCTTGTCCACTATCTCATATCAGTGACGACTTTTGGTTTCAAGTGACAGAGTCAGACTGTGACAGTCATAAGTGAAAAGGGAAATTATTGGAAGGAAATTGGGAACTCACAGAATGAATAGGAGACTGAGAGACCAGGATTGAAAAAGGTCAAAAACCAATGGAGGCATAAGCAAGGGCAGTAAGCAACCTGCAAACAAGAACACTTTTCTAATCATCGCTTCTTCTTTGTACCATTTGCTCAAGATGCAGAATCCTGGCTGGGAATGTTGAAAATTCAACATTTTCAGAACTTTAGTCACATGACAGTCCCCTGGCCTTTTGGGGGTAGAAGGGTAGGAGGAGAAGCTCTTGCCTTTGGCTTCCTCAGTGGAAAATATAATACTCTTTCCCAATAAGATGACACAAAATCACATAGGTTGAGGAAGGGAGCCCTGTAAAGTGACAAATGCTCATCACTCAGATATCCTGACTTCCACTGACTACTGGTTTGCATTACAGTTGGATTTTGGGTAACAATGCAGCTTTAATTTAACTACCCTGCCTACTAACTGATACTTTGGTTAGTGGTATTAGTTATCTTCATGGGTACTTTTGAATGAAACATTTTCTATGTGCAGTCTAATCCTAGCTTTCTGTTACTTTTCTGTAAGCTGCAGTTGCCCACAGTGATAACTTTATTCAGACATACTCTTCACTGGCCGCCTTTTCCTCCCTCATTTCCCTACTGTTCCCTAGCATTTCCTTATCTCAGGGTCCTCTTCTGGAGGAATCTAACCTAAGACAAATAGTGAATGAGCCTGGAAACCACTCTCTGGAGTCCTCCATGTGTGAATTTGAATTTTATTCTTGTCTAGCTATTAGGCAACCCACAGAATAAAAAGTACAGGAGCTTTGGAGCCTGAAAAAAACCGAATCTTACTTAGCAGCTGTAGAACCACAGGCAAATTACTTATTTTCTCTAAGCCTCAGTTTATTCACTTATGTCCAACAAAATGAAAATAACTACCAAAATTGCAAATTAAAACAAAGAGATACCAGTGTACTTCTATTGGAATGGCCAAAGTCCAGACACTGACAACTGGTGAGGATATGGGACAGTAGGAATCCTCATTCATTGCTGGCATGGAATGCAAGAGGTACAACTCCTTTGGGAGAGTTTCATGGATTCTTTACAGAACTAAACACACCCTTAACGTTTAATCCAGCAATTGCACTCCTTAGTATTTACCCAAAGAAGCTGAAAATTTATGTCCACACAAAAAAACCTGCACACAGATGTATATAGCAGTTTTATTCATAATTGCCAATATTTGCAAGCAGTCAAAATGTACTTTCATAGGTGAAGTGATAAATAAACTGTGGTATATCCAGAAAATGGAATATTGTTCAGTGCTAAAAAGAAATGAGCTATCAAGCCATGAAAAGATATGAAGAAAACTTAAATGGATATTGTTAAATAAAATAAGCCAGTGTGAAAAGTCTACGTAATGTATGATTCCAACTATATGACATTCTGGAAAGGCAGAAGTGTGGAAATAGTAAAAAGATGGTTGCGAGGGTAAGGCGGAGGGAACAATAAATCGATGGAGCACAGGGGAGTTTTAGGGCAGTTAACTAATTCCACATCGTTGTATGTTTGTCAAAACCCGGAGAATGTATGACATCAAGAGTGAACTTTAATGTAAACTATGGACTTCGGGTGATAACGATGTGTTGGTATAGGTTTAGTCATTGTTTCAAGTGTACCACTGTAATATGGGATGTTGAAAGTGGGAAGGCTATGTGTACCAGGGTGCTAAGAGCCATATTGGAACCCTTTGTAGTTTTCATTCAATTTTGCTGTGAACCTAAAACTACTCTACAAAGTAAAGTTTAGGGGCACCTCGATGGCCCAGTTGGTAAGGCACCCTACTCTTTATTTTGGCTCAGGTCATGATCACAGTGTCATGGGACCGAGCCCCCTTTTGGGCTTTGCACTCTGCAGGGAGTCTGTTTTTCCCTCTCCCTCTGCCCGTCCCCCCATTCTTTCTTCCTCTCTCTCTCAAATAAATAAATCTTTAAAAAAATAAAAATTAAAGTTTATATAACACACACACAAAGGACTACCTAATAAGATTATTGTGAGAATCAAAGGAGAGATCATCTATGAAACATGTTCGAATCCACCATATATTCTCCAAACAGTTTTTGCAAAGGTAATTTAGATTATTTAAATTTCACAACATAAACAACATTGAAAATACATAAATACTTTTTTCCAGACTTGCAAATTGTCATAAAAGTACCATTAAATTATCTTTGGTTTTGATGAATACATAACTTTCCTTTTCTAGTAACAATGCAATTCTTTATCCACATTAGTAGATATAATGAGCATGACTTAATATAGATTCTGCCTGTAATCCTAGCATTCTTTATGATGGTCAAGTTTTATATCTCCCTAACCAAACAAAATTGTTCTGCAATCTCTTCAGCCTGAAGTCATCCTTATACAGTTTGACATAAAACTATATTAAAGTCTCAATGATTTGTACATGACAGGGACAAGTCTTAACTGCCTTTTATTTAAAATCCAACATGTTTAAACTTATATGTAGTCAGGATGGTAATATGAATACGTAGTATATTTTAAATGTTGTTGCTTTACTGCTCAGTGCTCTAAATGGATGGCAATGTTAAGGGTCCACAGCTGGTTTTCCCAAATAAAGGTACCAGCAGATATTAAAAAGACAACATTTCACCATTGACATAGTTCATCTGTTGAGCCGGGATGGTATGTGGATAGATTTGCACATCATTACACAGCTAAAGGCCTTTCTGAACTTTAATAACTCAGAGTAAATCCACTACTAAAATTTTCCTTCTCAGCATTTTCTCATGATCACATAGCCTCTGGAGAATGAAGTCACTACAAAATGTAAATTATTCTAATCAGATTCACATGGCATTTTTATACTTGGAATGCTTCCATTCTCAGCCCCCTTCTCCAATTTCAAAATTACTTCATGTTTCACCTTGAAGAATGTGACCTTTTAACATAGTGAGGAAATTCTTTGTAAATTAGGCACAGGATATTCAATTTCGACATTCATTTAACAAATATGTAAATATTTATTGAACATTTGCTATGTGTAAAGTCATAGATCCATGGAAAATATAAGCATCAGTAAAATCCAGTCCTTTTTTCAAAGATATTTAATCTGTATTGGAAATGATATGTAATAATAAAAAAAAGATGACTGAGTTGGTAAATAGAATGGATCAGAAATAGACTCTAACATCAGTAATAATTTAATATAACACAAAATATGCTTTGAAAGTTGATGGAGAGGGAATAAATAATTTAACAAATGGTATTGGGATAATTATTAACGATTTAGGAAAAAACTATTAATTTAGAAACTTGCTATATACCCAAATACATTCATGATGGATTAAAGGACTTAAGCATAAAACTACAAGACTACATATTTCTTTTTTTTTCTGATATTGGCATAAAATTCACTTCTAAAATGTAAAAATTATTTATCAGATTTCAAGAGAACGAATCAACAAATCTGATGATAATTTCTTTAAAACTTGGGTGTTTATACATATTTTAGAAAAGGATATAAATAATACTGTAGAATGTGTTCACACAATAAAGAAACATTTACTCTATAATAGATTAATGTGCAGCATAATTTTATGTCTGGGAAGTTAGTCCTCTAATGATTCAGAAATACAAGAAAATTATTTATAGAGTTGCACATTTCAGTATGATATAGAGTAACAACCAGAAAGGCAATGATACTTTTGATCATTTGAAACCTTTTCAAGCTAAAGTAACAGAGAAGATTATCAAGGTGTTTTGTTTTTTTTTTTTAATATTTTATTTGAGAGAGAGAAAGAGCAAAATAGAGGGAGGAGTAGAGGGAGAGGGAAAAGCAGACTCCATGCAGAACAGGGAGCCCAATTCAGGACTTGATCCCAAGACCTTAGAATCATGACGTGAGCTGAAGGCAGACACTTAACCGACAGAGCCACCTGGCACCCAGGAGCTTTCCTTCTGAAATAAAAATATAATATTGTTATTCTTTTCTTAAACCTTTCTATGATTCATCTTGTGCTATTCTCCAGCTTTCTCTAAGCTATGAAAAAGAACTTTACTTATCATCAACTATGAAGCCTAGAATATTTCATATATTTCAAATCATAATTCCCAGTACCACTTTGTATGACATCTCCCTTGACTACCCTATGCTCTAGGGTAGAGCAGAAGAGAAATCAGAAGAGAAATCCTGATTTTCTATAAGCACTTTCACTTGCCTTTTCATAGGCTTTAACATCAGCTGGACATGTTTTCCCCACCCCTTTTTCCTTTCCATTTGTCCCACTTGATTGTTAAGAATAATTTCTCATGCCATTTCTACGAAGTCTATCAGGATTTCTCTTGGTATAATCTACAATATCTTTCACTTTTAAATAATCTTTGAAGAAAAAAATTTTCATTAAAAAAGTAATATGTTGTATATTGCATTTTCATGGCTAATTTTATTTGTTTTATTTTTGTGTAATTTTGTTCATACTGGATCTACCATTTTTGTTTTTAATATGCATTCTTCATGAACATCTTTCTATGTTATATATTATTCCCTGGTGAGTTTGTTATTCAGTTTACTTAAAGCTCCTTGATTCCACCAGATTCTTGGCAGTGAAATAGCTACTCAAACTGGGTAATTTGAGGAGAATTAGTTAATGAACAAGCTATTTGTAAACATGGGGGTAGAGTGTCAGTGATAATGCTGTGTTCTTGAGTTATAAACCAGGGGGAGATGCATCACTATTCTCAGGCTTCAGACAGTAAAAGAAGGGTGCATTACTAAACCCCAGAGGTATTGAGTATGTGGATATCACCTGGCAAGTTCTGTCACCTTTGTTTAAGAGTCACTGCCAGCGTGAGGTCATCTGTACAGAAGGGACAGGAAGCATAACTGGCCCTACTTCATTCTTTTCTCCTTCTCTGGTGTCCTGTTAAGACATACCATAGGCAAAGCCCATCCCTAAGCAAGAGGGTAGTGCAACTGTAGCCAGGGTCCAGGTAGTCTGGCCCATCAAGGCAGAAAGCGTAGTGGAGTGAAAAGCTGGTGGAGCAAACGAGATACCTGGCATCCCTTAGGATGTGATGTGGATCATTTATGGGTTTTGACCATTTTAATAACACATAAATTTGCATAAGTCTTTTTTTTAAGTTCTTAAATGTTTAAGACTTTTTCCTTAGGAAAAATTTTCAAGGTGAAGTTACTGGGTCAAAGATTAGATACATTCTGAGGGCTCTTGATACTTCCTGCCAAATAGCTCTGCTTTTCCAAAGGACCCAGAAGAATAGGAATAAAATGACTTGATGAGAAGTTTTGCCCGGTGAAGAGCCCAGCCCTGGGAAATCATCGTATCTTTGGAAATGGTGTCTTAAGGCAGGTTCCCAGCAGGAAATGGAAAGCAGAGTTGAGCTGGATAATTGAAGCCTGAAGCATAGGTCTTATGGAAGGGAACAAGTGATAGTGTAGTCTTCTGGGGCTTATAGTAGTAAGAAACTTTTAGCACCCTAGGCTTAGAAGGTCAAGAAGAGGCAATATTTCAAGGAACACACACACAGAAGGTATAGAGGAGCTGTATAAAGAGAGTCTCCAGACAGGAAGAAAGGAACCCATTGGTGAACCAGCAGGGGGAAAGCCGGGCAAATAAAGATCTTGATATCAATTCTTCCTACCCTCCAAACTTCTGCCAGTGTCTCGGATGGGTCAAACCCAATGAAAGCCAAATATAAAGTAACCATTCAGTGCAACCTACACTGGCTAGTTTCCTGGGACACAAAGGGGGTAGGGAATGGAACTGAATGGGTAAATGGAAAATATCCAACCTGCTTAATTTCAAAGGAGGGAAAAGAGATTTCCTTTATTAAGATATCCATAATATACCTTGGCAATATTAGCAAAAGAAATATGAAAATTTCCCCTTACTCTAAATTTTACATCTTTGCCTAATAAGTGTTTTTTATTGCTGTGAGCAAATGTCATTTTCCTCTCAAATATACCCGTTTGTCTGAATTTCCTGGATCTTCTTGATTGACTGTGAAACACACATTTCAGAATCTAATATAAACACATGTTTTGTTTAGTGCTCATACTCTCTGCCTATAGAGTGGTTTAACTTTTTTTAAAATTTAATTTTATTTTATTTTTTCAATGTTCCAAGATTCATTGTTTATGCACACCCAGTGCTGCATGCAAGGAGGGCATGTATTGCATGGTTTAACTTTAAAAAAATTTTTTTTTTTTTTTTGCCAAATGCTTTAAAATCAGAAGATAACATGAAATCCTACTTTTAGCTTCTTTTGAATAGTCAGACTACTGGACACACCTGGGCCTTCATTTCTGCAAGGCATTGAGCTAGAGCTGTGTATCTGCTGCTACCTAAGAAGGAGCCCAGGCTCTTCAGTTTGCCATAGTCCTCTCCATTCCCTGTTGTATTTTGATTGTCAGTTACTGGTTTTCAATGTGATCATGCTACTGCTTTTCATATACCTAGGCTGGGTTTGCTCGTATATGTTACATGTCAAAATCTTATAGACATTTAAATTTGTGGTCCCTGCTTGAGTTGCTCATAGGCAAAGGAGGCCTCTGATTCTTTATTTTCTCAGGATCAACTGAACATTGAATGTCAATGTGGCAGGAACTACATTCTGAACAATGGAAGGTGGTATAGTAAAACTACTGTCAACCTTGTCACAATTCCTTTTACTAAATAGTGATTGCTTGTTACCTGTCCTATGTCCTAGCCTTCAACACTTTCCATTATACCTCCTCCCTCTGATTTGATTTGACCTGCAGGAAGTGGCTTGGAATTAAAACAGCTTTAACCTATTAAAACAGATTTCTTTTTATGAAACTAGTACTTCCCAGATGGTTTTAGTTCCTGAAACTAAATAATAATATGGCTGTCTCTTATGGACATTGAAGGTATCCTCAAGCAAAGATGTATGTACAATTGGGCAACATCAGGTTTTGTTACTTGCCTAAAGTGTTTGGTAAGACATTGGGCCTAGGATCTTTAAGAAACTATTTCTCAACACTACTTGGAATATTAGAAAGGCTAAAAGACAACAAGAGCTTAAAGAACTTAAAGGTTCATTCTAAATATTTCACCCAGATAGCAAACAGTATGTCTCTAGAGAAAGGAAAAAAATAACAACTGGAGGCATGATTGCCATACAACCTTACTTCAGAAGAAAGCAGAGCTTGAAACATCAGTCCAAAAACCTTACTCTGTCTTTGTTTTCTCCTACCTGTTTTAGACTCTAGGACAGAAGAGTCAAGGACATATTAGAATACATGTACATTTATGTTCTGAGGAAGGTGAAAAATAACTTCTGCTGACAGGAAAGACTAAGCAGGATTCAAAGAGATAAAGTTCTTGGTAGGACATCCTAGATTAGGTAAGTGATTGAAGTCCTTTAAGCATAACTTAAGAAGTTCTCTCAAGGTTCAGTCATCCTGAGACCTAAAAGAACCTAGATTAGATGTGGTACCTGGGTGCAGGTGAGGTGGAGAAAAGGACAAAATCCAGGTGTGAACGAAAAGTTTAAGGACTGAAATGAAAAGTGAGAATTTTAGTAAGATGAATAAGGTCTGAGAATCTAATGTGAAACAAGGTAACTATAATTGACAGCACCGTATTGTATAGTTGAACATTGCTATGCGGGTAAAAAAATGTTCTCATAAAAAAAGATAAGTATGTGAGATGATTGACAAATTAGTTATCTGGATGTGGGGGGGGTTCTTTTACAGCGTATACCTATATCAAATCACCATGATGTCCACTTTAAATATGTTATCATTTTATATGCCAATTATACCTCAGAGGAGCTAAAAATTTTTTCAAGGTAAGATTTTTAACTGAATACAACATTTATCTTGGGTTTTTATCCTTATACATTTTATGCAGAGTAAATCGTTATTGAACCAATTTATATCTTTATTCTATTACTAATTCAAGAAACATATATAGAGCTATGGTGTATCCCTATCTTTTTCCTAAGTGCTAGAATACAATAATTAATAAGACTTAGTTTCTCTGTCCTAGGACTTTATGGTACCTTGAGGAAGATAGTCATTTAAAGAAAATAACTACAATATAATCGTATATTGATTAAATGAGCAATAATAACAATATGTTTGGAACATGTGAGGTGGTATAGGGAAGTGAAAAATTTAATCCATCTTGGCATCAGGAAAGGCTTTACATGAGAAAAGCTTGTGCAGGATTTTGAAGAATGAGGAATGGATACTGGGGTAATGACGTGAATGAGTTTTGTAGTGGGTTCCAGTTTATGGAAGGAAGTAGCCAATAATGAGGATAGAGAGGTGTGTAGCAATAGACCATGGAAGACCCTGTTGGCCGTAGAGCTTAGACTTTCTCCTGCATATGATGGGGAGTCATTGTGAAGTTCTAAACAGGCAGATGATTTGGTTATCTTGGCATTTTGGATATATCACTCTGGCATTAAGTATGGAGAGTGAATGTGATAGGATGAGACTGGAGCAGGATTAGGTGAGATGTGCAAAAGGACCTGGGACAGGAAAGTGGTATTTGGTGATGGAGAGGACGTAATAGGTTTGAGAGATATTTTATTTAGGATATTAAAAAAAGATATTTAGGGTATATTTAGTGATTAGTCAAGGAATATAAGAGGAAAACTAAGATATACTGGGGAGATAATTTAGAAGTGGCCTGAAGGAATTTCAGACAGAGATACCCAGAAGACAGTTGGGAATATAGTTCTGAAGCTTAAAAGAGAAGTACATACCGTTATTATAGATTTGAGAGTAAAAGTATGCTAGGTGGTGTATAAAGTCATGGGTGTTCTTTGGGGGAATATATGGAAGGATTATAGATTATGATCAAGAAGGGGAATCTGCAAAATAGCAATTGAAGGCTGAGACAGGATGGTCAATAGAGGCAAGAGAAAAAGGGTAGTGGAGACTCATTGATAGAAATCAAGAAAACTGAAACATACCTAAAAAGAAAGAGTGATCAGAAGGTCAAATGCTACAGAAAAGTCAATTCTTGTAAGGATTTCAAATTAGATTTGAATCTAATCCTATTAGATTGGAACCCAGAAGATCACTGTTGTTGTTAGGGGAAGCAGCCTCTGTGAAGGGTGCATTAGAAGCCAGACCATACTATGTGAATGAGTTGGAGACATCATTTGAGATGCTGACGTGAGGGAGAATGAAAGAGGTCAGAATAGCCTGAGAGAAACTTCTACATTTCTCAATGAATCTTTATATATGCTGCCATATTAATTTTTTTAAATAAAATCGCTATGGAAGCATTTGCTCGGTATCACAATGTAAGCAATGCCTATAGGACAACTTTTCTGTTGTCAGCTTTACTTTTCAGATTTCAGTCTAAGAGGAAATAAGTAATATGTATACCACTTGACAGGGAAATTCACATACCCTATGTTTCAGTGCATACTTAACTTGATATCAGAAGAAATGAAAGCTATGGAAACTGACTTTTCAGTACAATCATTAAAATAATAGACTAAAACATATGCTATATTTGTGTAAATTGGACACTCTGATACAAGAAAATAGGTGAAAATCTGCTTCAAAGGCCAGATTTTTAGAAATAAAAAGCTAGAAGGAACCTGGCACAATGGATAATTATTTAGTTGAATTTTAGGAATTAAGCCTTTTGTAATACAAATGAAAAATGAGATAGTCAAAGGGTTAAGTGATTTAATCAGAGTTGCTCAATGAATTAGTGACAGAAACCAGCATTAATTATATTTGATAGTTAAATTTGAATCTCATGCATTAAGTACATCTTATATGCCAGGGACTGTGCTCAGCACAGTCTATTCATTTTATCTTTTAATCTTCAAAGATAATTATGACTTTAGTACTATTATTATTACTTTTTGTAGAAGAGGAAATGGAGTCACAAGAAATAAAATAACATGCCCAAGACCACTTTGTAAATGGTGGAGTTAGCATTTAAACCTAGGCAGTCTGACTCAAGAGTTAAATGCTCTTATTCATGACCATCTTCTACCAGATTTAGGCACATACACTGTATAATTATTACTTGAAACTGTTAGAGACATTCAGCGTTCTCTTTCATAGGTAGGGATCATATGTACAAAATTAAAGATTCTTTTTGGTTTGGGGCTTTAATGGGAAAGAGTTAAAAAAAGAAAAGTTACAAAGTGATAATTGAGAAATTTAATTTATTAAATTGGTGTTATCCTTCAACAAATAAATTTTGAAAAGAAAAACATAGTTTTGATTTTTTCTTTTTACCACAAATGTAGTGTAATAATAACATGTTCTGAAAAGCTTATTGTCATGATGAAATAACACATTTTTGCCAAGATAATTATTATAATAATAGGCTATTTCACATTTTTTTCTTCTCCACCCGTCATTTTTTTTTTTTTTTTTTTAATAAGCAGACTTTCATCTGCTTAGCATCTGAGGCAGATGGCAATGTATTTGCCTAACTGGTTGTTTTATTGGGGGTGTGGCAAGTCAAGTTCACATCCTATCAACAACTTTAGGCAATGTATTTGCCTAACTGGTTATTTTATTGGGAGTGTGGCAAGGCAAGTTCACATCCTATCAACATCCTATCAACAACTTGAACTATGTAAATCATATAAATTATTTGAGTTAGCTTAACACTCCAGTGGTAAAATTCTAAGAATATTGACTGATGTTTTTATATTCATCTTAGGCAATTAATGGGAAATCCAGTAGAGCTGACTTTATTGGTGGAGATGTAAATAGCACACTGAGGCCATTATACCTGAATTGGCTGTTCAGCATTTACTAAGTAGTGCTACTTACTGACTTAACAAGAAGTAACTAAGCCTTAGGATTTGCTTCCATCCCAGATAAGAGCAGAAGAATGAAATGACAGTCTGGCATAGGTCTTTTTTCTTGCCAGAACCTGGCAGGCTAAGTACAGGCAAGCATGTAGGCCAAAGGTTTTCAGTGGAAGAAGGGGCAGAAGGTTGCCAACAGAATTACCTACTGGAATTTTCCAGTTTTACTCTTTAGACTGTATCAACATTACTCCCCAAGTTAGGAGTCCTAGTCTCCAGGTTAAAAGGCCAGTGTCTCTGGTTTTCATGCTTAGTTGCACATTAGAATCACCTAAAGGTGCTTTTAAAAACTACTGGCATCCAGTATTTTTTGAACCAGAATCTCTAGAATTGAAGATTATGCTGGAATTTAAAAAGAGGTAGTATTTCAAAACAAAAAAAAAAATGTTTTTTGACAAATTATTCGTTTGTTGCCAGGGGTGAACATTATAGGCTTAGCAGTATGGCTTGAAAATCTTCACAAATAATCCTAATATTCTAAATCACTCTAAAGTCCTCCCTCCCACGCCCCCACCCCCAACACACACACCATTTTCTCAACTCCTGGTTGAAACTCTAGAGCTATATAATGGTGAAGAGAACCACGGGTAAGAATGGAGTACCCCACTACTAGACCAGATCATGTCTGAGTTTCTCTGTATCTGCACTATTTAAGATTGATAATTCTCTGTCGTTGGGAGATGGGACTGTGCTGTACATTGTAGACTGTTGACCATCATCTCTAGCTTCTACTTACTAGATGCCAATTGCATTTCCTCCTCAGTTGTGGCAACCATCAAATGTCTCCAGACATTGCCAATGTCCCGTAGGGGGCAAAATCACTTCTCTTTGAGAAGCACAGATCTAGACAATAAACTAAAGCAGGACCTAGCAAGTGAGTCTGGAGTGGATCTGGCTGGATAGAATCAGAAATCCTTAAATGCAAACTGGAATGCATGAAGGTTTATCTGGGGCTTTACATTTCATCCAAAGAAGCCACAGAACTATTTGGAATTTGTTCTGGTTATCTACTGCTGCATAAAAAACTGCTATAAAATTTAGTGACTTAGAACAGTGACAACTTTAATTTTATTCACAAATCTGCAATATTCACAATTAGCAAAATGGCTAAGTGAGAGAGGTAGTTTTTGCTCTCCTGGGGTGGCCGGAAAGCTGGGAGCTAGAATCATCTGAAAGCTCACTCACGTGTCTGGTGGTTAATGGCTGGCTATCGACAGGGGCTTCAGCAGGAGCTATGGCTGAAAGGCCTACACGTGGCCTCTTCATGTGGATTTCTCGCAGCATGATGGCTGGATTCCAAGGACAAGTGTCTCAAGAGAACAGGAAGAAGCTGTTTTACATTTTATGAATTGTTCTTGGAAGTCACATAACATCACTTCCACTGTGGTCAAAAGTCTGCCTGGATTCAGGAAAAGGGAACATAAGCCCCATTTTTTGGTGAAGAGATGTCAACGTCACTTTATAGGAAGAGCACATAAGATGGTATGCATTGCTACAATCATCTTTGGAAAATACAAGCTGCCACAAAATTGAAATGGCAGATCATTTAGGACTGGTTATCTAGAGTCTATGATAGTGTTATCTAAGGATTTTTCTAAGGAGCACATATATTAATAAGCTGGGGAATATTTGTTTCAAATATTTGGACCTCTCTCTCAAGGATTCTCATTTGGCAGATCAGCTTTAGGCATCTGGTGTCTGGTTTTTCAAGAAGTCCTCAAAATTTTTCTTATGTGTGTTAAGAATGTTCTTTGTTTACACAGATGCTTTAATCATTTACACATTTCGATTACACATTTACACATTTTCTTCCATGAAACAAGGTGGTGATATAGGCAGAGCTTTGAGGAATGTAGGTTTCTGGAAGAACCACTTCAAATATGCCTTCGGGTTTGTAATATGCATATGTTACTTGTCAAAAGACCCTTTCAAAGTAGTGTTGCTGATTGGGGTTTTGTGGACTTTAATTTATTTTAGTTTTCATGAATCTCAAAATTAGAAAAAGGAAAGAGATTACATTTTAGTCACAGTCAAGAAATTGGGGATTTTTTTTAGTCCAGTTTTATGGTCAAATTTTATGATTTTATGTTACATTTGAAAACTATAGGCATAAAATGAAAAAGCAATATTTATAATGATGCAGTTGAAGTTGTGTCATAAGGAAGGATTCCTTATAGAAACTTAACATGATAATGTATATAGTAGTAGGAATTTCATTTGCAAGGAACCTCATGAAAAATGTGAAATAAAATGCCATTACAGGGACATTTCCCTGACTTGAACTTTGCTGATCAAGCAACTTCAATGACCTAAAATATACTTGAGAAAACACATGTAAAAAAAGCCTCTGTGCAATCAAAATAGAATGCAAAAGTTCATACTTTACTTGGAGTCTACACACTATTAATGTGCATGAAAGTCTGATAGGGTTCCCACCTTACAGTAAAGGAAAAACATCATGTTACAGTGTGTTAGAAGAGAATGACTTCAGTCTGGCACAATGAGAACTAGGAACAACCGAGGTAACAACAAAATTTAATTATTTCAAAGCATGCTATTTTTCTGAATATAGGAAACATACTCATATCTTACTATTTTTAGGGGTACTGCTATAGTACAGAGGTATAGCAACTGTTTTTCATTATAGTGAGCCAGAGTTTTTGAAAAGCTTAACTAATGTTAAATATATTCTCTTTAATAGGTCAGGAAAATATGTAACAATTTTAGAAAAAAATTCTTCAAAGTGCAATGTGGGGGGCCTGGGGGGTTGGAAAAGAAAAAATGAAAGAAGATGGGATTGGGAGGGAGACAAACCATAAAAGACTCAATCTCAAAAAACAGACTGAGGGTTGCTGGGGGGAGGGGGGACGGGAGAGGGTGGTGGGGATATGGACATTGGGGAGGGTATGTGCTATAATGAGTGCTGTGAAATGTGTAAACCTGGCAATTCACAGACCTGTACCCCTGGGGATAAAAATACATTATATGTTTATTAAAAAAATAAATTTAAAAAAAAAGGAGAACACCAAATTAATTTTTTAAAGAGAAACTGTGAAATGACAGATCAATGAAAATGCTATTTCTAGTTACAAATTTTACCATGTGCTAAAATGTTGGGTCCCCCCTCAAGATGAAATAAAAATTAAAAAATTAAAAAAAAAATCCTCAAAGTGGTTAACATTAAATAAGCTTTGGTGCTTTTAGTAGACAAACTTCCATTATGTATAAAATTATTTTTTTAGATTGTCTCATTTGCAGAAGATGCTAGATAATATTTCCTTATTGACATGTAAATAAGTCATCCTATTAAGATATTTCTTAATTTTTTTACTAAATTAAAAGTCTAAGTGTGACTTTTAATTAGACTTAAAATCTAATATAACAATCTAAATCTAATATAGAAAACCATATCAGCATTTCAGATAAGCAATTCATGTCAGCATTCATATCCACAAATGCTAATAAGATGGGAAGGAATTGTAGAACCAAGGGGGGTCATCTAACCTATTACTGAGTCCTACCGAATTTGGCTCTTAAATTCCCCTCAGATTTGTTCACTTCTCTACCTCTACTGCCACCAGCCTTGTCCATGTCACCATCATCTCTCCCATCTGTATTTCTTCACTAGACTTCTGTCTCCCACCTCTCTTACCTGCCTGCTCCCTTTTCCAAGGAGCCATCAGATCAAGTTACTTCCTTCTCTAATCTGTTACTATGACTTTCCATTCTATTTCATTTAAAACCCAAAGTCCTTATCCTCTTCTTCAAGACCCTGAATAATTGAGTTTCTTTTTTTTTCTCTCATGAATCGCCCCTTTGCTCACTCTGCTCTAGATCCTTTAGCCCTCACTAAGTGTTTTGGCCTTTGTAGAAATAATTCCCACTGCCTCATCCCTATTTTCTTGGCAGCAATGGCTCCCTGTTCTTTGGGTATCAGTTTGAATATTGTCTCCTGGAAGAGATCTTTCTTCCTAATGTAGGTCTGTCTCTCCTCAACATAATTCTCCATTACAGTGCAGTATGTTAGTTTTTTTGTAATTTGTATCAGATGTGTTTTGTTTATTTGTTTATTTATTTAGTTTCCCTCACAAGCCCCATGAAGGCAAAGACCAATCTCTTTTCTTAAACACTGACAATGGTGAGTGCCTGGCACATAGTAGGTTTCTAATAAATTTTTTTGAATTAATAAATAAATGAATAGTGTTCTATAAGTAAATCAAAAGCTAAATACACAGAATCTATAATGGTAAGTGTGCATGCTAATAAAACTTTTCTACAGATTTAAGAAAAACTGGGGTGTTTCATAGATGCTATATCAGTATGGATTATGAAATAAGAAGAGTAAACTTCTTTATATCTTTATACTAGTGTATAAACTCTACAGAGTTTATAACTAACTTTTCAGTTCAGTATGATATTAATTGAGTCCATTCTCCAAACATGACTTTGTCAGAATCCAAGTAGGGTACTGGAGATAATTTGGCCTGATTCAAGCAAGTGTTTCTTCAGGGGAGAATAAAAGGAGTGAGACTATGGCTATGGAGATAGGCAGCAGAGAATTATTAATTCTGATATCCCATTTAGTCTCAAGCACAATCAAGAGAGTATACCTGTTGTTAATGTTCTCTACAGAGGTTGAAGAGTTTAGCCTGTACTTTACATTCAGTAATGTTTCAATAAACATGAGTTTAATTGAATATACCTAGGCAAGTTGGAAATGAGAAACATTTCTCTTTGTACAAGCTTCTAGATTTACTCCTTGGCATCCAATTAATGATAATTTTAATACAGATTATATTAAAAAGCCAGTTTTTTACATTGGTAACTTGTGCATGCTTCTTGAAACCAGAAACCATGGCTTAAGTATTTTTCTATTTCTGAGGAGCTTAGGAATGGGGAAGGTATATTATAAAAACAGAAATAAAAAATTCCTTTTTTGAAGGAATAGAAAATTTTCAGACCACTCAGTGGACCTAGTTTTACTTTTGGGTACCAAATAGATTTAGAAGTGGATATAATTATATAGGCTGCTAATGCAAATACACAAAAATGAAAAAAAATACTGAAATAAGTCTCTTAACCTTATACTTATGTGGAAACATGTGGTGATACAGGCAACAATTTTATTATAAAAGGCATACACAGTAGGTCTTATGTAAAATAAAACAAGAAAGAAACCTTTAGGTGGCGGCCAAGAGCTATGATTATGAATTCCTTAGTCTGCTTTTATGAGAATTTATGATCTTGTTTGAAAGTGGTTGTGTTAAACAGGCTATTTAAACCACAGTAATTCAGTGCAAAGCAAATACAAGAAACAAAATTAGGCCTGTGAAGAAACGGATTTGAATGTTAAGATCATTAATCAAGTCTTAATTTTGATTAAACAACGGGTATTCTGATTATGAATATTAGTAGGGAAACCAGATCTGAGAAGATAATTTTATTGGCATTCAGTCATGGGATTACTCTTGGCAGTTAAATCATTGTTTTAATTTTGAAAGATATCATCTTTAAAACAAAATGGTAGCATTTTAAGAACTCAGAGAGTGTAATAAAGATGTCAAAACTGTCCAGATGCTCATTGTGCAACTGGAAACTCCACTCAAAATTGACTTAATGCCCCAGAAAAAAGGTCAGTGATGTAACTCATTCTTGCAACATTGCCAGAAGCTGGGGCTTCTTGAAGTACTATGTTCTTTTTCTTTTGCATTACTCTCTCAAATGAAGGTTTATGATCAAATCTGTCATATATCTCTTTCAATTCTAGAAAAAAAAAAGGAGAAAAATAAAAAATATTTTAAAAAGCATTACGATTTTATGATAGTTTGCACTAGTTTTTCCTCCCTGCTTGTTCTTTTCATCAATATACCTTAATCTACTAGAGGAAACAATTTTAAGCATCACTAGGAGAAAATGCTTTGTAGTAACTTTCATTTAAGAGTTATCATTAATGATTAATTCTGTTAGCATTTAGATTCATGATGTACATTTCTGACAACTTTTTGGCAATATAAACTAACTTTGGAGGTTTGCTTCCAATTAATCAAGATTTCTTGTCCACTGAAAGCACACATTAAGCATTATCTATAGGCATACTCAAGATCATGGAGGAAGGAAAACAAGTAAAAGACAAACTTAGTACATATGGAGTTGACAGACTTTTAAGATGCAATAAGAGAACAGAAACAAATTACAATAGCAAAAACCACACATTATTTTTGAGTAATAAAAAATAAGAGAAGGAAAAGTATAGATTGACATTAATAAAGAAAAACTCTATAGAGAAGATAAGTAAACTGGTAGTTTCCCAGTGCATTTTTGGGAAAGTATACATTTTTAATTCCTAAGAAACTTTATTTCAAATACTTAATGTTAATATTCCAAAACTGTAATGCAGTAATATACATGTAGCAGTAGCACTGACTAGTTCTTTTTCCAAATATTTTCCACTATGTTAGTCAATGGTGATGTTGTAGCCCTCTCTCAAAAAAACATTTAGTATGTTGTCAGATTACACAGCCAGCTGCATAAAGAGAATTACCTAGAAATTATTTCACTCCTTACTTTATAATGTAAAATTTTCTAGGAGTAAAGTTAGGCTAAAAGCCTAGAAAGTTCTATATATGGTATTTATGTGATTGAAATATAATACTTTCCTTGTCATACAAATATATTCAAAATTATATTCCTGAGGATAGGAATTAGGAGAACTGGCTCTAACCTGACTCTGTTGATATATATGGTGATAAAATTATAGTCAGGATACATCTCTTCTCTGAAGGCAACTTCCTTCTCTGTAACATGAAAGAGAAGTGGATGGTCTGTACATTTACATTTCAGGAATTTTAGAGAGTAAAACCCAACATAATCCAACATGATCAACAGAAAATTTCACTCATCTGACAGATAAAAGCATGGTGTAGTTTCAGCGAGAACTGCAAAATGAACCCATCTGTATACAGGGTCCTACACATAGGTCAATAATGGTCCCCTAGCATTGTTCAGTGCTCAGCATGCATGACTATTGTTGGTGCTATAATTATATCCATAGTAAAGAAAAGAAGGTATAGAAAATTCCTCTGTACTAAAAATTTTCTATAACAGTGATTTAGTTTCTGAGTCATGGTCTTTTTTTCAGAATCATTAAGCAAGATAAAAAACTGTTAAATGCAAAAATAGTAAAAACAGAGGAAAACAGAAAAGGTGGGTATCTTAACTACGATGAGTAAAAATAAACCTCCAAAATTTGGGGGGCTATGCAACCAGTAGGTATTATAGAGAATCAGCATTTTCTTATGGATTTAAAAGACTGAAAATTTATCAGTGGATGAATGTGGCTTTTAGGTATTTAGTAAATGCAATGTACATTAAATTTTAATTACAAGTATGTGAAATTATAAAGAATCTATGCTAGTGGATTTAATTATATAAGTATATCTCATGTAATTTATATAACTGTATGGTCATAAGTAATTCAAATATTAAAATATATATCTCCTTAGTTCAAAGCAATGCATTTAAACCTGAATGGACCATTTCTCCTTACATGCAATCCACTATTGCATATTTTTGGAAGTTAAGTGAGAGCCTATGAAAGAAAGATAAACATCCAATTCCCAAAACAAAAAAAGCAACTGAAAGTGTATGCGCATTTGATGATAGAGGAGCAAAAGAAAGGTCTGTATTCAAGAAATTCTTATTATTCTATCTGCCATATGGTAAAACAATATAAAATGATGGAAGTGCCCAAATTCTTTTACCCCCAGCACCATACAAAAATAAGTAGCAGAAAAACCTTTGTGTCTTGTTTTTTCTAACCATTGCTTCGAAACCTCCAATTAATCCTCAGCCACATCTTTATTCTTCTTGTCAGTCGGCCACATAATGTATAAAAGTTATTTTATCTTGAGCAGCAACAACTCAGCATGATAGACTTGCTGATTTCAGAGTCCTGCTTCTCACTACGTGATTAGAGTGAATAATGCCAGATCTAGACAAACATAGCAGATGACAAATCTCATTGATTCTATTCACTGTGAACTTAAGGAGGGGCAAAGAGGAAAAAAAGCAGTCTACTATTTAAGATACTATTTTCTAGGGCTAATTTTTCTTCTCACTTTTATTAAAGAAATACATTAAATTACTTCAATTCTAATGTTTTGCATAAAGTCAGTAGGGACTGGGATTCAAACAATCAGGAAAAAATAATACTTGGAAGGAGAGAGAAAATAATTCATCAAAGAACAATACATAATAACTTAAAAAGAGCAAAATACACAAAATTCTGGAAGAGGGAGTACAAAGAGAGTAAGAAAAGGTGGCAAGAATGAAAAATAAACTAAAGTCAGGGAAGAAGACTAAAAATAAGCATACTGCCAAAAAAGCTAAAGATTGAAGAGAGAGAGAAAGAGGAGGCTAAGAAACAAGAGTGAAGCCAGAAAAAAAATAATGACACTGTAGAGTAAAAATAACAGAATAGGATGGGAAAAAGGAGGTCAAGGCTTAAGGATTTAAAAAAGAAAAAAAAAAGCACAAAAAGGGCTGGAGAACAGCAGACAAAGAAGTAGGATACAAATGGAAAAGAAGCAGTGTCAAGATTAAAAAGGGGGGGGGGGGGGGGGGGGGGGGGGGGGGGGGTAGGTGGGCAGGAGGGAGGGAAGTTGCAGAGCAAACAGCCACTGGAGCCAAGTGCTTTTTCTTTGTCTTTTACAAGTAGAGTTTATGCCACTTGAACGGAGCTTGCAAATGGGTGTGAATTATTTTACTGGTGTCATTCAGAGTCCTGTTGTAATGGTGTTAGGAATTTGGCATAGTGGTAGGAGCCTAACTAAGGCTACCAACTTCCCTTTGTATTCAACCAAAGCAGCCAAATTTCCATCCATCTGCAGTTTGCAGGCTCTATTCAAAGGACGCGTACTGAACTATAGGTAGGCTAGGAAAATTCTGGACATTAAAAAGAAAAAAAGAGTTTGTTTTTATTTTAAAAAAACCTTATGCTCACTTGCTTACATTCTCGTTGCTTTAATGTATAGTGTTGTTTTGGTTTTTTCTTAGGTTGGCCAAATTTAGGCTGTTTCATGAAAATTCAAATATTCTTGAAATATGCAAATGGTAATTCCAACTATGAGGACCAAATTGCTAAAATAAAACAACCCATCAAATCACCATTTAAAAGGCTCTTTGTCTAAGTAGAGAGTTTTAAAACTTGCCTTTGGGGAAAAACAGTTTAAAGTTGCTATTAAGAACACACCAAGAATGATTTGTTACTTGGCAGGTCAAAAGAAATCAGAAGTAGTTTCTTAGTTTTGAGCTGGAATTTGAAACCTAGATGTATTTTCTGCTTTTCTGTTTTTGCTTTTATTCCTGAATAACCTCTGTGCAAACTATCCATTGAGTGAGGTTTTATATCTTCAAGTTCAACTCTGTTAAGGTGTTCACTTTTGTTTCTCCGTGGGAACAAACATGTTGCTATAGAAACTGGGTAGTACAAAATATAGATAGTACAGAAAGCTTTATAGAAAGAATCAAGCTCGTAATACAAAGTTAACTGCTTCATTCAAGTATTATCTGGGCTCTCTAACACCTGACATATTATGGTTTTCAAAAAGAATAACTTGATCATGTGGTTTACCAGATGTTGGAATAATAAAATATAAAGAGACTGTACTGTTTTCTTATTAGGAAAAATATAAAGGTTTACATTTCATTAAAAAATAGAAGCCACCAAAAAGAATGATTCTCGTGGTTATTTGCTTTGACTAAAAATGATGCTTTAAGCTATCCTTTCTATGATGAGTGCTGTTTACACACTGACATGGTCTTATCCCGTATACCGCACCTACTGTGAGGTGTGCTGGGTCTCAGTCAAGGCAAGAGAATCAAGCAAGAAAAAGGGAGCTGAGATCAAGCTCTAAAGTGAGTGAGTGACCAGCATTTCCAGTTATAGCATCTGAGAGTAAGGGGTGTGGGCTTCTAAGCCAGGAATGATTTACAAGGGGTTGGAATGGGATTAGGGGAGAGTATGGCAATAGGAATTCCTGGCAGGGCTACAGTTTTTGCTCCAGGTAAGAGAAGGAAAGAGCTCATTCAGTTGGAAGCAGAGCTCCAGCCTGTTATAGGAACAGGGTGTGAGGGGCCTGCTCCTATTTTAGTTAGGGGCCAGGGCCCCTGTTAAACCAGTGGTTGTTTAGGTTAGGACACGGTTTACAACCCTAGGAGTGGAGGATGTCTTTAAGGACAGGCATCCAGCAATGAAGATTGGGCAACAGAATCACTGGTGGAAGAGTGGCTGCAGTTTGCTAGCTGCAAAGCGCAGTTTGCAGTTTCCTGCTATAAAGGAGTGCGTAGGACACTCCATTCTGGATTCTGGGCCCAGGAATGCATGGTTAATTTTAGGTTCCAGTTAATGATTGTGGATAGAACTCTTAATATATTGCTTGGCTGCATTGAAATTGACTCCAAGCCTGGGTGGAGCATTGACTGAATGGTTTTAGGCAACTGGATGATGCTGATAAAGGTAGCAATTGAAAACAAAAAAGTGACTTGATATGCCAAAAATCAACGACAGCAGGAATTCTATACTTATTGTTTAATGTTCGTAAGACTGTATGAAGGAAGAAGCATCTGTAATTCATTGGCAAAAGGAGGATGCTCACATACGCCCCTGCATTTAGTTTTATGTTTTCAGTACTATGTTATCTCAGCCATTACTGCATGTTACCTTTAAGCAAGAAAAATTTCTGATGTGACCCCAACCCCTTTAATAAAGTAATGAGATGAACTTCAGTAAAAGAGTTAATAACAATATTTTTTAAAGTGCCTAGATGCCATCTCCTTACCTTGTGGTTTTCGGAGTTCTGCAGTGGCTGTTTGGCAAAAGTTCAAAGCTGCTGCAGGGACCCAATTTGAGCTGCACTGTGGTTCATGAAGTCTGAGATCAATGGACTGGCAACCTGTCAGCCTCTGAAATAATGTGGTCATGCTGTGTGTGTCTCGTTGCACTTTGGGGTTATGGTTCATTTAATTTTATGGAATTAAATAGGCTTCCATGGAAAGTAGCATTTTTACCTATACGTTAGAAGCAGATAAAACAAAACTAATTTTGAAGTAAAAACCCAGTGTCTCTTACAGCTTACATGTAAATTCCCCATGCTATAGTTATAGAAGTGCTATTACTACTATAAGACAAAAGATATGAGAAGTAATAGGCAATTATTATTTTAAAAGGAAGTAGACATCCAAAAGAGGAAGATAGGAGGTTAAAGAAAACAGTGGAATCAAAAATGATACTGACGAAGCTAAGAAAGAAGGAAAATAAGCTGATAAAGATTTTAAAATTATTTTTAAACTATAAAATGTACAGTGTTGATGTCCCTCTTATGGTTTATAAGTTGAGACAAAAAACTAAAGCATTGTGTTTGATTTTCTCCACGTGGCCCTGTTCACACTAGTCAGACAACTCGGTTCCCTTTTTTTGTGTACACAGTTTTTTAAGCTTAAAGATTGCTCTCACGAAAATACCACCGCAGTGGTGGTTGGGTACCTATGTGATATGATACTGTTTAGTTATTTCATACGTAATACACATACGGTGCAACAATCTGACAAAACATTGTTTAATCATTTTACTTTATTAACTTTGTGTAAAAAAAGTTTGCCATGTCGAATACAAAAGACACTCTACAGTACTGGGCACTTGTGGTACAAAACCGAGCACAGCATGACAAATAAGGAGGCTGGTTCTGTACTTAGAATGTAGAGAATTAGAAGCAGATAATGGAGTGCTATCAAAGATAAACAAAGGCAGACACTGGTTAAAGGGCAAAGACAGATTTTAATCAGTAGTAACTCTTGCAGTAGGGAAAAGAGTCCAGCATGAGTTGAACTCAACTTCGATTTCTACATGGGTGATGAGGTGTTTTATTTTTATTTATTTATTTATTTATTTTGTTAACAAATAATGTATTATTTGCCCCGGGGTACAGGTCTGTGAATCGTCAGGCTTACACATTTCACCGCACTCACCATAGCACATACCCTCACCAATGTCCATAATGGTGATGGGTTGTTTTAAAGGGAGAATGAGGCTGTAGGGAAGGGAGCCAGCAAGGGTTCACTGGAATTTTTCAGGGAAGTGAAAAGGAAATCACAAAGAGTGGGGAGAAAGGATTTGCTCCATGTGATATCAATCTGAGTTTACTAACTGGCGCTTATCAAAGTTAAGCTCCTAATCTCCCAAAGACACCGGAAGACAGGGGCCCTATCTTTTTCATGTGTCGGCTGGAACAAACAGTGAGTTCTTTTGGCTGTCATGAGTTTTCTTAGACAGGTACTTCAAGGAGGCTAGGGTCATCCTAGGGATGCAGCTTTGAGCTGTTAGAGACTATATTAGTGCTTATTTAAGTCTTTATGGTTGAAGCATAGTTAGGTAGAGGACTCAGAGGAACCTGAGTAGAGTATGGTCAAGGAAGAATCCTCGTTAGTGCTAAAGAGAAATGTGCCTGGGAGGTCTCTCAAGACTTGACATCTGAAACTCTTGAAGGAGGAATAAGAGTAGTCCCGGAAGACACAATGGGGAAATTAATGAAGCCAAATATAGTGAGGGTATGTGGCATGTGTGGTGGCAGGAAATGAGGTTGAAAGGTATTCAGGAGTGACGTACCAGGCTATTGAGTTTGGATTTTATTCCATAGTCTGGTGCTTCCCAAAGTGTGGGATGATCATTTGTTGGTACAAGGATGCAGCACTAAATTATAATTAAGTCACTGCACAATAAAAAAATAATTTTCTTTTCAATTACCTTTTAATCCCTCTAATTAAAATTTTAGGGTGATACCAATCTGTGTGTTAAATGGTATTTGCTAATCAGTCCTTATAACAAAGAAGTAGTAGGTTTCTGCCAAAATTCAATGACATTTTAAAATTTTCATTCAATTTTCAAAAATACATTTCTTTTTTAGTATCTGGTGGTTTAGTAACTTTTAGTAACTAGTAGCTTTTGATGGAAAATGTGATTTCCTTTTAAATACATTTAAGTTGAAAGAATACTGGCTATTTATTTATTTTAAAGATTTAATTAATTTATCTGAGAGATAGAGCATTTGCACAGAGAGGGGCAGAAGGATAGGGAGAGGGTGAGAGAGAATCTTAAGCAGACTCTGTGCTGAGCATGGAGCCTTCCAAAGGGCTGGATGAGCTGAAACCAAGAGTCAGATTCTTAATCAGTTGAGCCACCCTGGTGCTCCAAGAATGCTAAGTCTATTTAAAGACAGATATTAAACAGCACCAGTAGGAAGAATCAAGATGGCTCCCTTGCTTTTGGGTTACTCAAAGAGGGGAGTGGTGGTGGTATTAATAGAAATAGGAGTTGCAGGAAAATAGCCAGAGCAAAGCAAAGAAAAATCAAAACTGAGAATAAGTGCCTTGTCTATTATTACTGAATGTCCAACAAAGTTTATTTAGACCTCTTGTCTTCCAATATCCCATTACTTTAAGGTCATAGCCAACACACCTTCACTTGTCTATTACACAGCCAATAAAAGCAAGCCATAAAAACAGCCATATTTGTAAAAGCCTGCCTTCTCACTGTTTTGCTTCACCTACAATATGCTCAGATTACTTTTTCTTCTGACAGGCATTAACTCTAGGTTATATCTTTGGTTCCTGCTGTACTTTGGTCTTGGCCTTAACATCAAGATTTTCTTTGGTCTTTATTTTACTGCTTTCACCTCTGAGCACCTCTGTAATACTAAGTCTAGCCAAGCTCTGGACCCTTGTGTCTTAAGTGTTGGCATCAACACACCTCCAGGAAAAGGTTGTCTTATATATGTACCATCTCCCTCACAGGATTATCCCTCCCTCTTGCATGGGGGCTTACAATTGGAACTTTGTGATATATGTGTATCATGCATTAAGGTATCCAAGTCTAGAATGTCAAAGTTTTCTTCATTTTTGGTCCGGCAGCCATTTTCCTTTTTTGGATATTTTAGGGCAAAATCTGTCTTTTGGAGCAAGACCTCAAACTTTTTGTTTCTTCCTTTAGAAATGGATTTCTTTTCCTTTTGAATTTCTCTTTGAGGCATGCCTCTGAAGCTATTCTCTTTATCTTCTGAGATGTTGTGTTTTATCCTATCAAAAATATATAGTATATACTGGGTACATAGCACACATTCGTGATGGCTTGTCCTTGCTGAATGCCTGTGGTGAGGGCAATCTGCCTTTTAATCAATAGACCCTTTCAAATTGAGTCTTAGGGTAGAGTTAAGTCTTTAAATGATAAATTAGCACCATCATATTTTTACTTCATCAGATATTACTTGTAATCAAATAAAGTACTTCATGGTTTCGCATGACATTTCAACATTTTGAGAAATTTTATTACATTTGAAGGTATAGTAATACATGAACATTTTTAAATAAGTACAGTCTTAAAATTTCCTTTGAAACTTACGGGTGTAATTAAACCCAATAGTAGGTACTCCTTTCTCCTGATAATCTATTTTTCAATTGTGGACTTCCTTTTATTGATTTTTACATAGGTACCCAAGAATTAAAGGTCTGCAAATGGATTAAACTTATAAAAACATAAATACATACTTCCTATAACATATATTTAAAAAATTTGTCTTGGAATACTTTATGTTAACTTTAACACTTCCAGTTTTCAAAACAGATGAGTCATTTCCTCTGTCTGGGGCATGACTGTGAGTGGTAAAAATCTGGGTAAATATGTTAAGGTCTCAGACATTTGTTAGAATACAGGATCCAAGTTTAGTTTCAAATTTCTTTAAAAAAAAATATTTTATTTATTTATTTGCCAGAGAGAAAAAGTGAGAACAAAGCAGGGGGAGCAGGAAGCAGAGGGAGAAGCAAGCTCCCCGCTGAGCAGGGAGCCCTTTGTAGGACTCGATCCCAGGACCCCAGGATCATGACCTGAGCCAAAGGCAGATACTTAACTGACTAAGCCACCCAAATATCCCTATTTTTTAAAAAATACATTTTAGTTTTGTATTTCATCTTGACTTTGGAATCAGGTGACAGTGTTATTCAGATAAAGCAATGAAGGAATGACTGATTTAGTAGGTAAAAATCTAATTCTTTCTCATGTAATATTTCTAGTAGAAACAGGTGATATCCCAAGCCTTGTGTTTCTGAAATTCTTTTCCATAGTGTTGTAAGGAGACTGAATTCTTACTAAGGCATATCTTCTTTGCTTAATCTTTGGTCAGTTTTGGACCATAGGATAAGAATTTAGGTCAAAGAGTGATGTCATGGCTGTAATGAGTAGGATGTTAAAGAAAACGTTTATGTTTATTCTAATCTTTAATACAACATTCTAGCAGAATAAATGTGGACTTCAATTATCTTACTTAATAGCTATCAAGACCTTGAGAAAGTTATTCAGTCTCTTTCAGTCTCAGGATTCTCATCTGAAAAAAGAGGAATTATAATACCTTCTTTACTTATTTATCATGAAGATTCAATTTAAAAGTTTATTGAATGTGGTAATATTTGTAAAATGCCTCAGATGTCACCCAGCATATAGTTAGGCTTTTTTTTTTCATCCCAAGTTCCATATTTCACCCCCCTTTCCTTCCTTGGAAGAGAGAGGAAATGTTTTTCTTCTTAATGTCATCCATTTCTTTATGGATGATGTTAATGTGTTAAAATCTAAGCTGAGTGATAGGTAGTAATAGAAAATGATGGATAATGGCAAATACTAAACAGATTATGATCTGGGTAAAATATCAGACCCCATTAGTTAAGATTGTCTTCTGCATTCACATGTATTACATACATGATAAGACAGAATACTTTTTAACTGCTTCAACTGCTTTGGAAACTCTCAATAAGTTCTTAGATGAGGTTAATTTTTGCAGGTATGGTATTGGCCTTACTAAGTGTTCATGACACATGTGTGATGTAAAGATAAGAGTCTATACAATGGAGCAGAGGACAGAATTAAGAGATAGGAGGGATGAGAATAGGAACAAAGTAGAGGCCACAGGAGATGGAATAAAGCTATCCTATGAGTAACATTACTTTCCTCATGAACTACTGAAGTTACTATACTCACTGAATGCTTGTTGTAAGTAAGTTTTTATAGATACCAGAAAAGTAAAAAAGTTGACCCTAGTAAGATAATAATAACTGTTATAGGGAGAGTTTGGAGCATCGAATTCAAACTAATGGTTTGGATGAGAGTCATTTGGGTCTCTGTGTGATAATCTCTGGTGACATTTGCTTTATACATGATCACATGACATTTTAGTAATCAATACATGAGGTATTGTGGTTTATGTTACTGTATGTAGACACTCTATGATGTAATATCCTCACTCAAGTTATTTTGAAATAGAAATATGAAGTTCTTAATTTTTTTTAGAAAATACATTTTCCATATATAAAGCAAAATTCTCTAATAGAGTTCTAACTCCAAGTTACACTATCAGTGAAATTATATTCTACCTGACAACAAGCAGAGCTAGTAATGGACTTCCCACCCTTGTTTCTAGATACTAACATTTTAATAATGTTTATTCTTTGCTGTACTCATGAAAAGTCTTTTATACACCAACAAAAGATTTTTTAAGACTGACATAAATACCTGTAAAGACAGAGATACTAACATGACCAACAAGGCTATAAAATGGAAAGAAAAAAATACTAGAATGAGAAAAAGCTATTGCAAAGGGTGACTTTTGGAAGAAAGAAAGGAACAATTGACTTTCAGTGCCATAGCTGACTATAATTTATTTGTTTAGGTATAGGTCATTAAAGATATTTAATTTACATATTAAACCCTTAAGGGGTTTAAGAAAAGGCTGAGAATGGTAGTTGGGAGACAAGTTTTTGAGTAGAACACACTAAGGAACCTGCACATTTGGAAAGAAATAAATTACTCTTAAAAGTGAAATAACCCTTGGTAGCATTGGGAATAATTCTATGAGAAATACAAGTAATAAATGCTCACAGGATATCAAGAAATGTATTTTTTCTCTTTAAGCCTTGAGAGGAATTCATTGAAGGGGATATTAGATGATGACAGCATATTGGTTGGGGTTGTGACTGGAAACCAAATTCAGCTCAAATGATTCAGATAAAGAGAAATTGATGCAATAGTTCTTAACTGTGGCTATACATTGGAAACACTTGGGGAGCTCTAAAAAATACTGATGCCTGTATCCTGCCCTTAGAGGTTCTGTTTTAGTTGGTCTGGTTTGTGGCCTGGCCATTGGGATTTTTCAGAGCTTCCCAAAGCTGATTTTAAGATGCAGCCTGAGTTGATAGACAACTGCATTAATGAAAGGACTGCTTTCAGAAGTGTGGGCAGTGTAAGAAATAGAGGATGGTAAGATATGGATACTAGAAACAGGGGAAATATTCCACTTATGGCCAAGGAAAAAGGACACAATAGTGAGACACAGTGAGAACTGGACAAGTGAAAAAGGCATCATTTTACCAGGGCTGCAGCTACTTTCAGGCACAGTGCTAGAGCAGGATGTATATATACACAGATATATTTCTTTTTCTTGCTGTATGTAAGCCTATACAGAAAGAGATTTATTTTAAGAGATCAGCTCATAGGAGTATGGAGGCCAGTAGGTCCGAATTCTGCAGGATGGGTCTGCAGGCTGGAGACCCAGAAGAAGCCTCTGTTGCATTTTAAGTCTGAAGGCTGTCCACTGGCAGAACTACATTTTATTTGGGTGAGGACAGTATTCTGTTATATTCAGGCCTTCATTGATTGACATGGAGAACAATCTGTTTTACTTAATGTCCACCAATTTAAATGTTAATCTCACCTAAAAATCATCTGGGGTGCTGGGTGGCTCAGTTGGTTAAGCATCTGCCTTTGACTCACGTCCTAATCTCAGGGTCCTGGGATTAAGGCCTGCACATCAGGCTCCCTGTTCAGTGGAGAGTCTGCTTCTCCCTCTCCCTTTGCCCCTCTTCCCTCCTCTCGTGTGCATGCTCTCTCTCTTTCAACTAAATAAAAAATATCTTTAAAAAAAATTAAAAATCATCTCACATAAATATCCAGAATAATGTTTAATCACATGTCTGGGCACTGTGGCCCAGCCAAGTTGACAAAATTAACCATCACATAGGGAGGGATTGGAGAAGTAGTTCAACTTCTTTCCTCTCTCCTTCCTTTTGGCCAAAGAGCCTCAAAGAGAGAAGAATGGATAATGAATATGAAGGAGAAAATGGGAAATGCCCTGCATAAACCATCTACTCATTTATCATAGCTTTGAACCTTATTCTGGAAATGCCTTGCTTATTGTTAAAATTCCAGTTTGGTTAGATGGAGCTATATTATGACATATTTGAGTTTAGTTTTTAGAAAGGTATATTAATATTCTAGTCATTTCTAAAATGATACTCTTATGAAATTTTCTGAGATGGTTTCTTTTTAGACTAGAATAACATAAGGAGACTCTGGCACAAGCATAAAGGTGTGTGTGTGTGTGTGTGTGTGTGTGTGTAGCGTGTGTGTGTGTGTGTATGTGTGTTAAATAAAATATGGAATGTTTCACAAATTTGCATGTCATTCTTGCCCAAGGGCCTTACTAATATATCATTCTAATCTTAGTATATGTGGTGCTAAAGCGAGCACATAAATGTGATTTTTATTAACCAATAAGAACAGTACTGAAATTCATTCTCAGTTTAAAAAGAGATGCTGTCTTCTTAGATTTTATATTAGGTGGTATCAGTATTTTTTTTGAGATTTGATTGTTTTTCAGATTTAAAAAAAGTTTTATTTTGTATTATGTATTTTGAAAAACCAGAAGGAAAAGAGGTATGGGCATAAAATATAAAGATGTAAAGGGTATTTGCTGTACAATCTAGATGGTGATTATAATAATTCATAGAAGAAATGATAAATGTCTGAGTAAGCAGCCATAGAAATGGAAAAGATAGCTTTAAGTCCTGGGATGTTTAGTCTCGCAACCTCACCTGTTTCTTGCTTGTGTGATATAACATACTACATAAATAAATGGAGAAATAGTATGTTGATATTGATGTATCTGGAGCACACTGAAGTAGAGATATCTGTGGGCAAAGGAAACATATTTTTTGAAACTTGGTTTAGTGCTATGTGGTTGATGTGTATTGGCTGAGCAATCATTGTATATTGGGAGAAATAATGGCAATAGAGAGGCTGTTTTAGAAAAGAAGAGTGTACAAAGGAGAACAAGCATGGCTGGTGCTCTGGGAACCACTAAATTTAAGAGATACGTGAAGAACTAAACAAGGAATACTCAGAGAGGTGAGAGAAAAAACTAGAAGAGAGTCAAGAAACCCAAACAATGAGAGAATCTCAAAGATGAGGTAGTATAAAGTGATTAGGAAAACAATGTTAACTTCAGTGAGAATAGTTTCAATAGGTGGGATAGAAGCAGCAGGCTGAAGAAAGAATGTGAAATGAAGGACTGAAGATAGTGAAGGCTGATAATTCTTTTGAGAAACTTGGCTGTAAGAAAAAGGAGAAAGAAATGGAGCAGCAGCTAGAGATGGTGAATGGAATTTTCTTTCTCCTCCCACACCTTCCTTCCTTCTTTTTCTTTCTTTCTTTCTTTCTTTCTTTCTTTCTTTCTTTCTTTCTTTCTTTCTTTCTTTCTTTTTTTCCTCTTTCTTCCTTTCTTTCTTTCTTTTTTTTCTTTCTTTCTCATTCCCATTTTCCTTCCCTCCATTTGCTCTTCTCTTTTTCTTTTAGTGAGACAGAAGTGTTAGGATAATGGTTTATAGTCAAAGTTTAAGATTCTGGACTTAAGATTCTTGAGGTTGACTAGTCCCATGTTATGTCTTTGGAATTACAATGTGGAAGTTGAATGGAGGCAAAGATTTTTGGAATAGAAAAGGTCAATTAAGTAGCTCAGACGTAGGGTAAGATGTTGGATAGTTAAGGATGAAGGCTGTGGGTCAGATGACAATGTTCTCATTAATTGCTGGGGAATCTAAAAATGAGAAGATGAGAGCAGCAAGTTCAGATAAATGGTTGTAAAGCTAGACAGCATGAGCTTAAAAGAGGCTTCTTGAATGAAAATAAATGTGCAATAAACAGGAAGTGACAGTAGGAAGCCAAGACGATGCCATCTCTGCCTCCAGGGTTGAGATGTTCATGTTGATTTACGGGAGAATGTGCAGCCTATGCTAGAAAAGTCAACATGAGAAGAACTGACTTTCCATCAAAGTTAGTTTCTGCTAAAAAAAGAGCATACAGGGCATGCCCTGTGAGAGGTTAAGGATTTAAAGATGTAGAGAATTTAGATTTTATTGGTTGTTTTTGAGAATGGAGGACTCCAAAGATCCCTGACAGCAGAAGTGGAAGCATTTGGAGGAAAAGGAGCAGAGGGGAGATGGGACACTAGGACTAATGAGTTTGATCTGTAGTGTCTAAGGTGGTTAGTGACTTAAGAAGTTGTGGGTTAACCAGAAGTGACATAGATAGGATGCCATGTAATTAGTGGAAATTTGGTCTTAAAAAATTTTGGTAGTGGCACGGACCCAAGTTTTCAGGAATCTGATTTCACAGATATTCTCTTCCCACTGGCACTGGCTGAAGCATCCTGCCAGGAAGCCATGGAGACCATTAAGGCCTCCTGTTGCTTCTTACCCTCTAGCATGTGCCAGATAGGTCCAGGCTTCAGGAAGAATGAATAGTTATTATAGTTAGTGGCAGTCAGTATAGTAAAGGTGACTAAATGTGGTGATTCCATTTTGCCCACTTCTCCCTCAGTGCAACCTATAGGAATCTGAGAGATGCCTGTGAGAAACCTGTGGTTGATCAATAGGATTGTTGAGGAACGCTTATTTCCATCTCTTTCTCCACAGGAGTTAGTTGAAATTCCCCAGTAGCCTCATAACACAGAGTTAGTCCCTTTCAGTTCTAAGAGGGAAGAAGTAGGGATTTTCCAGAAGGAAAGGAGAATCCCCTGTTACAGTCCCACTATTGTTCATAATCATAAGAAAAAGAGACAAAATTCTTAGGTCAGAGTGTAAATTTTCATACCTTATACTAGAACTTCACAGGGCATGTATATTTATACTTCAAATGCTGTCACCTCAGAAAATACATCTGGGAGTTTGTATTACTTATTGTAGGTAAGATAAGGTAAGAATTCATTCTTACCTAATAGATTGTGGTTCTTTTTAAAAAATTATGTGGACTTATCATTTTTTTTCAGATATGACTCAGATGGTACTTACTTCTTCTTCTTGCTTTTTACTTCTTGTTCTTTCTTGATATCTAAGTTGGGACTGTGAGAGCAAATACTTTGGTTAATACAGGCAATATTTCCAGGCAAGGAAAGTCACTCCTATCAAAAGCCATTTCATAGAATCCACAAAGGAAACACACTCCTATTGTATTTGAGATGATATTTTGGATCTCTGGAGTCTGTTGAGGGCTTGCTACTTTCAGGAAGTCTTGGGCATTGGTTTATGCTTAATTTCTGTCAATTTCAACACTAATCAGCTTCCCATCCCCTCTCTTCAGTCCAGTGGCAGCTGTGCACATGTTTCTGAATCAGCTTGCACACAGTTTGCAGGAACCAGAGTGGCAATAAGAACCCTGTCCTCCAACTGTCAGGGACCTGTGCTCTGATAGCTGATTGCTGCCTCTGATAATGGAGATGCAAACACAGAGGTGGGTTGCTATTGTTGCTACACCTCTGTCTATCCTTGGAAGCTCCTTGCCTTTCAGCTGAAGTGACTTCTACGAGATTTAAAGGGCTGGCACATTTTTCCCCCCACACTTAATTTGCCCCCCCCCATTTTTTTTCTATTTTCAGGCCAGACATTAAATACTAGGGTATTCGAAATCAATCATATGTATGGGGGAAATTAGAAAGTCATCACACATGCCCTAGGAAAGGTGCAGACTCAGAAAAGACCTTGTAAGATCATAAGTTCACATGTCATACTGATCCTTGGCATAGAGACAGCCTGTAACAGTCAAAACAGAACTAAATACCTCAGCAAACCATGGGGGAGGGGGGAGAATATAATTTTCATGATTATCACATATTAGATTTAAATGTGTAGCTTTCAAATTAAAATCACAAGTCATACAAATAAATAGGAAAGTATGCCCCATTCAAAGAAAGATAACAAACCAATAGAAACTTTCTCTGAGAAAGACCTGATGGCATGTCTACTGGAAAAAAAAAAACCTTATAATAACTTTCTTAAAGATGCTCAGAGAACTAAAGGAATATATGGTAAAATCAAGAAAATGATGTATGAACAAAATTGAACTATAAATAAAAGATATAAAGCCTAGAAAGAAACAAAAAAGAAATTCTGGATCTGAAAAGTTTAACAACTGAAATGAAAAATTTGCTAGAGAGATTCAAGGGTAGATTTGAGGAGGCAAAAAAATGAATCCATGAACTTAAAGATAAAACAATTAAGTTATGGATTCTGAGGAACAGGAAAAAAAAATTGAGGAAAAATGAACAGAGCCTAAAGGACCTGTGAGACACTAACAAGTCAATCAGCATATATGCATCATAGGAGTCCAGAGGAGAGACAGAGAAAGTGCTGGAGAGAATATTTGATGAAATAACCAAAAATTTCCCAAATTTGATGAAAGATATGAATATAACATCCAAGAAGCTTAGCAAACTTAAAGTAGCATGAACTCAAAGATATTTACACTGAGACATGTTATAATCAAACTGTCAAAAGACAAAAAAATCTTAAAAGCAGTGAGAGAGAAACAATGCATCACATAAAAAAGATCATCAATAAGACAATGTATGGATTTCCCATTAAAAAACTCTGGAAGCCAGGAGGCAGTGCATTTAAAGTGTTATGATATATGTTATAAGATATTTATGTTATAAGATATATGATATTAGATATTTGAAGTGTTAAAAGGAAAAAAAATATCAATCAGGAATCCTATTTCAGATAAAACTGTCCTTCAAAAGTGAGGGGAAAATGAAGACATTACACGATAAACCAAAACCGAAGGAGTTCGTTACTAGACTTGGGCTACAAGAAGTGCTAAAAGGTGTCCTACAGTTAGAAATGAAACTACACTAGATGGCAACTCAATGCCATATGGAGAAATAAAGGTCATACTAAAGACAGATGCCTAAGCAATTATAAAAGCTAGTATTATTGTAGTTATATGGGAAAAACACACTCCTTCTGTGTCTCCTTTACTCTCCTACTACTTCCACACTCACTCACAACCCTTCTGACACTAGATATGGGGTTTTCCATACATCAAGCAATTCTCTACAACATCAGCTGGATGTTCTATGATTTCACTCAATTCTGATATTACCTACCTAAAGATAGCTTCAGGTCCCACAGATTAAGCACTCAATTTCACAAGATTGCCCTTCTCCACACTACAGATAACTATCACAAGTCCCTGCTCTTCTGATTGATTGGCTGTAAATTGGGCTTCCCATAACTGGGTTCAGTAATTTGTTAGAATGGCTCACAGAACTCAGGGAAAAACTTATGTTTACTGGATTATTATAAAAAGGTATAATAAAGAACACAGATTAACATCCAGATGAAAGAAATGCATATTTGCAGGATTTTAGGGAAGGGACTCAGAGCTTCCATGCCCTTGATGGGTACAACACCTTCCCAGTACCTTCATGTACTCAACAATAGTACTCAACAACAACAATACACATTCTTTTCAATTACATATGGTACATTTTCCAGGATAAATCATATACTAGGTCACATTCAAGTCACAGTACATTTAAAAAGATAGATATCATGCAAAGCATCTTTTCCAACCACAATAGAATGAAGTTAGAAACTAATAAGAGAAAGAAAACTGAAAAAAATTCACATATTTATGGAAATTAAACAATACATTGTTCAGCAACAAATGAATCAAAGAAAAAAATCATTAGGGAAATTAGAAAATGCTTAGAATAAAATGATAATGAAAGCACAATATACCAAGACTTATAGGACACAGTGAAAGCAGTGCTAAAGGGGAAACTATAAATACTTATACATAAAAAAGAAAGATTCCAAATCAACAATCTATCTTTACAATTTAAAGAGCTAGAAAAAGAAGATCAAGCTAAATCTAAAGCTAAAGGAAAGAAGGAAAAAGTAAAGATTAGAAAAGTAGAACCTTTACTTAACACCATATAAAAATTAACAGAAAATGTATCAACGACCTAAATATAAGACCTAAAACTACAAAACTCTTAGAAGAAAACATAGGGCAAAAGATTCAGGACATTGAATTTGGCAATGATTTTTGTCTATGACACCAAAGGAAGAAAACATAGACAAATAGGATTTTATGAAAATTAAAAATATCTGTGCATCAAGAAAACACTAACAATGGAATAAAAATGCAGCCCCTGGAATGGGAGAAAATATTTGCAAATCATATATCTGTAAACGATTAGTATCTAGAATATATAAAGAATTTCTAAAACTTAACAATATCAAAAACATACAACCTGATTCAAAAATGCACAAAGGATTTGAGTAGACATTTCTTCAAAGAAGATGTATAAATGGCCAATGAACATGTAAAAAGATGTTCAGCATCACTAACCATTAGGGAATTGCAAGTCAAAACTACAATGAGATACCAGCTCGTATCCATTAGGATGGCTATCATTAAAAAAAAAAAAAGTGAAGCAGAAAAACTACAATTGTTGGCCTAGATATGGAGAATCTGGAACTCCTGTGCACTGTTGATGGGAATGTAAAATGGTGCCACCACTGTGGAAAATAGTATGGTAGTTTCTCAAAAAATTAAACAGAATTATTGCATGATTCAGCAATTCCACTTCTGGGTATATATCTGAAAGAACTGAAAGCAGAGTCTTAAGAGATATTTGTACAATTATATTCATAGAGCATTATTCATAATAGCTAAAATGTAGAACCAATGCAAGAGTCCTTTGATGGATGAAGGAATAAGCAAAATGTGACATATATATACAATAGAATATTATTCAATCTTTAAAAGGAAGGAAATTCTGGCATATGCTCTAATGTAGATGAACCTCAGAAACATTATCTTGAATGAAATAAGCCAGTCATAGAAAGACAAATACTGTATGATTCTACTTATGTGAGTTACTTAGAGTAGTCAAAATCATAGAGAAAGAAAGTAGAAAGATGCTTGTCAGGGGCTAGGGTAAGGAGAAATGAGAAGTTATTTTTTAATGGGTATAGAGTAGGCAAGCCTGGAGTAAGGGGTAGCCTTAATCTAGTAAACTTAATAAAAACATATGTATGACACAACAAAGTTCTGGCTAAATCTTACCTTTTATAATATGACCTTAGTTTGTTCCTATAAACTAAATTTCATACTACAGAAATTTTATAAGATATGCATAGATCTCTATAGCTTAAGATACATCTACATTGATACATCTATATTGATGTCTGCATTTATATTTACATCTATATTTAAAATATATATTTACATGTAACAATCTTTTAAAAATTCTAGGCAATGTATTTTCCAAAAGGAATGGGGACTCCTATTAAAAGAAAAGAATAAAAAAAAAAAAAAGAATGAGCCTTTCAAGAAGCAGGTATTATAAACATTATCAATGTCATACAAGTTAAATAAGATGGAAATTGAAAACTGATTGTAGATATGGTTGTTACAAGATCATTGGTGGGTTAAAGAAGATGAATTTTAGAGGGTTGGTGACAGAAGCCAAACTCACCAGATTGAGGAATGAATGAACCTAAGGAAGTCACTTCCAAGAAAATTAATGGTAAAGATAAGGAAGGAAGGAAATAGGCAATCATTTATATGGTGTGTAGGAGGAAGGATTTTCTTTTTTACCTTTTTCTGAATACCCAAAGACTGAAAGCATGTTTGTAGAGGATGGAAAGGAGACTCTGGAAAGAGGGATATTGAAAATAGAATGATGAGGATAAGTTGCTAGTCAAACATCTCAAAGGAGATAAGAAGAACTAGATTTAGAAAACAGATTAGTCTGCCAAGGATAAAGAGCATTTTTTCCTGCAAGATAGGTTACAAGACCAAGAGAAGGGATGTCATTACTGGAACGTTAAAGGTATGAAGGGGGAAACTTGAAGGAGTTCATATTTGAAGGCCTGTCGTTTGTGAGATAGATAGCAGAGGTATTTCTGAAAAATGAGAGTCATGATCCTGAGACAATGCTAGAGTTTTGAGACAGCCCTTAGAAAATGTGAAATGGAGTTTACCAGAAACAAGACATGAAATAAAAGGATTGATAACAAGAATAATTACATATCTAAGTTATAATCTTTTGTCAAAAACTAATTGGAAAATGCTAGCACTTCAGCTATACTACCAGAACTCATTGGATCTGGAATGTGAAAAATTTTTAGTAGCAAATACAATAAAAATTTTATTGAAGTCATGTTGATATTTCTATGAACAACTCTGTTGGATGTGTGAAAAACTCACATCATATATGCTTACCATAAAAAAAAGTCAGAAATGAGAAAAATGAGAACATACACGGTGTTGAAAAACTCCGAACTTCCTGAGAAATAGTTAACTGAAATAAGTCAAATAATTTGGGAACAAGCTCAAAGAGTGGATAGACTGGATTTGTATCAAGGGCTTCACTACTTGCTAGGCAAACTACTTCTATCTTGCTCTCCCTTTTATGTGAAAAATAGTACCATCTTCATTGGGGTTTTGTGAGGACTATGGAATAATTCAAAATACTTATTTTTCAAAACAATACTTACATATGAAACATTAAGTAAATTTTAACTTTCGAATTATTTTAATTATTCCTAATTATATTAATTAATAATAACATTATAATTTATAATTATTAATATTGATTATTCCTTTTAAAAATTATTCCTAATACCAGTTCTAAGGAAAAATGAGGATAAAAATTTTGTCCTCTAGTGGAAGGTTTATACAAATAATATTTCTGTTGCTCCTGCTATACTCCTAAGTGAGGAGTTTGTTAGATTATGGAAAAGCTCCCTTCCCAGCAACACTGAATATGGCCAATAACAAAAAGCAGTATTTCCCTTTGGGTTAGATGTGAGGACCACTTCTGGTAAGGAAGAAAAAAGTTGCTACTCCACATCTTCTGAGATGAATCACAGTACTTGCCTTAATTTCAGTGGGAAAAGAGGCTGTGAACCTGTAGTTTTATTCTACTGGGAATCAGTAGATCAGCGAATAAAGCTTTGTCTTTCTACAAAAGCAGGAGAATTGAGAGTGCAAGTTATTTTTCTAAACTCACAAGTTTCAAATGAACACAGAAGCAAGAAAATAATGAATTGGAGGGCACAAAGTTTAGGTTTTGAACACTGAGAAGTACGTGCAAGATAACGTGATCTGAGCAATACTTGGAAAATTTCTTAAAAAAATATTTTTCTTTCTTTGGTTTGAGACCTCCAGAGTTAGCCTTAACTGTACTTAATCCGGAAGTTTCTTAGAATATTCTTTCTAAATCATCTATTGATTGATTTTTTTTAAACAATTTGTTAGTGGTATGTTTATGTTAATAGAGCTCTGCAGTTGGCATCTACGAGGGCAGAATCAAGAGACAAGGTCTAATACAAGGTCCTCTTCTTGGATTGTCATAGAACTCCCTCCCTTTTATGGAATGGAGCAGCTGGTGCAATGTTGAAGTAAGCATTCTGTTTTCTTTGATCAAGAAAACAGTGTGGTAAATCAGTAGGTAAATTAACTAGAGAGTTAGAAGACTTGATTACAATCAACTCAATCAACTGTGTTACTTCACTCAAAATTCACCTTGTCTCTCAAAGCTTCAGTTAAAAAGAAGAAAATAATACCTCTGCCTGGGATTGTGAGGTTCAGACAGGATAATGTGCTTATGAAATCACTTCGTATCTGAAAGGTTATAAAATATTATTATAATAATGTATATTAATATCTAGTTTTAAAATAACTCTGTACTTTAAGAAATAATCCCAGGAAGAAAATTTGCCTCTAGCAGAACTATCAGTGTCAAAATTAAACTGCCAAAAACACATAGGACATAGTTCCAGTGACTTTTTTTTTTTTTTAAAGATTTTATTTATTTATTTGACAGACAGAGATCACAAGTAGGCAGAGAGGCAGGCAGAGAGAGAGAGAAGGGGAAGCAGGCTCCCCGCTGCCCAGAGAGCCCGATGTGGGGCTCGATCCCAGGACCCTGGGATCATGACCCGAGTTGAAGGCAGAGGCTTTAACCCACTGAGCCACCCAGGCACCCCTCCAGTGACTTTTATAACTGAAAATCTTCACAAATTCTACTTACTGGTAATTCTTTGTAACCTAAATTTTATGGATGTAAGTTTTCAAAAATAATCAGTGACTTGCAGTTAAAAATGGCAGTCTGAGAATATATGCTAACTTCTCTCATTTTCCTGAAGGCCACTGAAATGACAAAAAAGATATAAACAAGGGAATAAATCCATAGCTGCTCTACGGCTTTAAAAAAAAAAAAGAAAAGAAAAGAAAACAGATCTAACAATCACAAATTTCTGCAAGTTATGGGAAGCTTGGGTGGCTCAGTTGGTTAAGCATCTAGTTCTTGATTTCCGCTCAGGTCATAATCTCAGGGCTACACAATCACTGGGGTGTCTGCTTCTCTCCCTTTCCCTATACCCCTCCCCCTACTCTCTATCTCAAATAAATACATAATCTTTTTAAAAAAATGTCTGCAAGTTACAAAGGATTCACATTTAATTTCAAGGAGAAACCAGAGCAAACCACAAGTAAAGTATAAGTAAAACCATTCTTCAGTAGACACAGGGAAAGAATTAATAAAGAAAAGTGAAGGTAACTGATTTTTTTTTTCCCCGCAATTCATCCTAGAGAAATTCTAAGCTCAGAGACAGCAAGAACAAGATGTATGACTTCCAGGATTTCAAAATTCTGAGAGAACAACTTTATAAAAATCGGGAGAATCTCCTGGGGGTGTAAAAGGAAGGAGGAGCTTCAGATGCATGTACTGGGCAGAAAGAGAAAAGTATTTGCAGAATGCTATTAAAGACTCTGGGGGAAGAAGAGAAATTGACACAGAGTTTTTCAACTTCTGCACTATTGAAATTTGGGCTGGACAATTTTTTTATGGTTGTGGACGACTGTCCTGTATGTCATAGTATTTTTGCCAATGTCTTTGGCCTGTACTCACTGGATCCCTATAGCTCTTCCACCCCTACCAAACTGTGACAGTTAAAAATATCTGTAGACATTGCCTCCAAATTTATGTTAGATATTTATTTATCCCTCTAACATCTGTTAGATTTACTAGTTATTCATAGCAATACTGTGATTTGTAAGAAATATATGTTTGGTCATTTCTCATCTATATTTGGTCTTCTCCACAGTTCTTGGCTCATAGCTCCCCAAATCATTGGAATTTCCAAAATGTTAAGAGAGATAAAAGTGTCTTGTTATGTTAATGAGGTGATTTTTTGGAAATCACCTGAGGATGGGGACTGGTTGCCAGTGGAGCTAACCACTTGATTAGAAGGTTGGAAGTTTCAGTCTCACCCTGTGGGAGAGGAGAGGGACAAGAGGTTGAATCAGCCACCAATGGCCAATGAATTCATCAGTCATTCCTATGTAATGCAGCCTCCATAAAAACCCGAAAGGAAAGGGTTCAGTGAGCTTCCATATTAGGAAACTAGAAGACTCCCATGTGCCAATGTATGGGGCCCCAAGCTCCAGAAGGACAGAAACTCTTTTGTTGGCAACCTTGCTGTATGTATCTCTTCATCTGGCTGTTGATTTGTATCCTTTAATATCCTTTGTAATGAATTATTAATCTAGTGAGTAAACAAGTAAACATTGCAGTTGGGTCCAAAAATCTAAATTCATCCTGATCATGTTCTTGGTTTTTCTTTTGTGAGCCTTCATTATCCATTTATATTTTTCACCTGAATGCTAGGTTGACTGGTAGTCACCCATCGTGGATTTTCTCTACTGTCTATACGTGTATCTCCTCAATGGGCCTTTAACCTGATGGAAGGCTCTTGTGCGAACTCTCAATGAGGGGAGAACACTGCCTTGTAGACTTCCTTTCAGGATGGGTAGGCATGTAGTAGACAGATGTCTTTACAGTCTCACATTTGGTAAGCAAAAGAAAAAAAAAAGTCATTTAATCTGAGGGTAAAGAGCAAGCAAAGTTGTCTTTCCTTTTTAAAATAATTTCCTTTTCAGGATGCCTGGGTGGCTCAGTTGGTTAAAGTGTCTGCCTTTGGCTCAAGTCATGATCGCAGGGTCCTGGGATCAAGTCCTGAGTCAGGCTCCTTTCTCAGCAGGGAGCCTGCTTCTCCCTCTGCCTGCCTCTCCTCCCAACCCCCAGCTTGTGTTTGCTCTTTCTCTCTGACAAATAAATAAATAAAATCTTTTAAAAATACAATACAATAAAATAAAATAATTTCCTTCTCATCCATTATGGATTTTCCATTTTCCCATTTTTTTTTCAGAATTTCCCTATTTGGCATTGACACCCATCCCATGAGCCCTATCAGAAAAGATATTGCATTTTGTTTTTTGAGGAGATTAAAAACATTATCCTGGAGGCCAACAACTACTGCTGATAGGGATGGGAAGTGGTAGTTCTGCTCTAGCTACCCTATAAACATATCTTTAAGTTATCTTTAACTAATATATAAATATATAGTATAATTAGCTATAAATTAATTTGATTAATTGGCTAATAATTTCTCACTTCACTCCTTATTCTTGTGCTCACTCAGTTTGAGCTTGGAGTTTTTTTGGGCCTCCACTAGGAAGAGAATTCTCAACTCAGTAGTTTTTTTTCTATAGATTAGGATTTTTTCTTTTGGTTTCTCTGTCAATTTTATCCCATCCACTTTCTATTTACAGAAATCCCTCAAAATTTTTGGTCAACTACTGACACCCCTTCCTTTGTGGTTTTAATCCTGTAACTTTTTTTTCCACCTTGTCATTTCAATGTGATTTTGGAAGAAGGGTTTCTCAATGCTTTTGAACCAATTCTCTCACTTCAACCTGTGGAGCTTTCTTTCTGAGTCTTTGCTTGAGCTATTCCTCCTGGCAGAAATACATTACTTTTTTCAAATATTTCCTATCCTTTAAGGTCCATATTAATTTTTAACTTCCTTCAAGAAATGAGGTCCAGGGGCACCTGGGTGGCTCAGTGGGTTAAAGCCTCTGCTTTCGGCTCGGGTCCATGATCTCAGGGTCCTTGGATCGAGCCCCACATCGGGCTCTCTGATCAGCAGGGAGCCTGCTTCCTCCTCTCTCTCTCTCTGCCTGCCTCTCTGCCTACTTGTGATCTCTGTCTGTCAAATAAATAAATAAAATCTTAAAAAAAAAAAAAAGAAAGAAAGAAATGAGGTCCATAGCCACTCCCTTTCTAATCAGTTATAGTTCTCTTAACTAAACTAGGATAACACAGTCCTTCTCTATTTTTTGGAACTTACCAAGCTTATATTGCTGCTTAAACTTACTTTTTTCAGGCCCATATGCCAAAGAATTTCTGTCTTTTGGAAGCAAATATCCCTTTAAAATTTTTAAGTCTTTCTTGTTATAAATGTGATGCCTTATTCCAATAGTTCTCAATAAATATTTTAAAAATCAACTTTCCTTTTAAAATCATGTAATTTTTTGGTCATTTATCTTAAGGGTTTTATTGATATTAAGCATTCACTTGTTGGGCAGTGCACTTAACATTTCCACAAAAAAAGTTAAAAGAAGGCTGAATTTCCAGTTTTGCCAATTTGGCCTTGTAGGAAACTTATTTTTTTTTTTTTAAATCTCAGTTAATTCTAAACTTTGTGTTTTGATTGGACAAGATGATATCGCCCATAGACAATTATAACTAAATTTGAAAAATGATGATAATTTATAAATATATCTTAAAAAGCCAATGAATTATTACAGTTAATAAATAAAAGTTTTCTCTACTACTAACAAAGGCCATAACATAGTCTCATAACATCCTTGGGATTGGAGGACATTTTGAATCTACAAAGAATGTAACATTCATCCCAAAATGAATAATAAAGAGAAATAAATGCAGGCTTTACACATCTGCCTCTATAAATTATTTTCAACAGCACTCCTTTCATTTTTGCAAACTGTTGGATAAATCCCGTCTGCTCTCAGGGATTAGACTCTGTGCTATTTTGCTTTTTCTCTTATCTATGTTATCTTCACACCCCACCACTGCTAGTTTTCTAGAAAATAGAAAGTACGAAATAAATAAACTACCAGAACCAGTAGCAGCTATAGAAAAATCAAATTAAAAAAAAAAAAAAGCAAAGAAAAGTCAAAGAAAATGCCTAAATTCCAAGCCAGATAAACCCACTTGCAATAAAAGGAACCTTTAAACAAAAGTTAAAATCAGTGTATATCCCTCAAACCTTATACATCCAAGTGAGATTCATCTCTTCAGTTTCGTTAGAAAAACAGTTATAACTTGAATAACTAGGGGGAAAAATATTTGAGTTATAGTAGACTCTTGATTTCATCTGTTACAATAAAAAATTACCTATATGAAGTCCCCAACATCTTGAGAGACTATCATTTTAATCTAGTTTGTCCCATTTAATTACTTTGATAGTAGAAAAGTGTTACTGGCTTCATTCTTCATGGCTGTCCATGTGTTTTCCTTCCTTCTTTCTTTTTTTAAGATTTATTTACTTATTTTTAGAGATAGAGAGAGAGAGAATATGATCGGGAGGCGCAGAGGGAGAGGGAGAGAGAAATCCAAGCAGATTCCATGCTGAGCATAGAGCCCCACTTGGGGCTGATCTCATACCCTGAGATCACAACATCAGCCAAAACCAAGACCCCCATGCTCAACCAACTTTGCTACCGAGGCATCCTGCCCATGTGCTTTCTTTCTTATTAATTCATTTGCTTTTTTGGCTATAGATGTACTTTAGAGATAGAACTTAAGAGTAGGCAAGGCAAATATAAGTAAACATTATTGGCTTTTACGTATGAGGAAACGGGTTCTTATATGTTACTATGTCATGGTATGTATATAGTCAACTGCAATTGACATGTTAATCATTGTCTATCCACAATTCCAGTTGATCATATGACTCTATCTTACTACAGTCTCAGGTAAATAAGGATATAGGTTGACCATATGTTTATGATAATCTGCAGAGACAGACTGTGGGTAAACCTTAAAAAGAAGAACAATATATATCTTCCTTAGAATTTTGGTATCAAGTACTGAGAAACCTAAGTCATTCAGAATTCAGCTCTAGAACTTACAGGTGGTAATACAGAGTTGAGCAGGTATCCAGGTTGGGCTGTGGTAAAAATCGGTAAGCAGAGAAAGATGATAAAAAATATTACAGACTGAAAATATTCATAGAGTAAAATTAAGGGATACAGTCCAGGCATTTCTTGAAAGACTAAGTAGTTAGTTTCCAATTTTGCAGTCCCAAGTCCTAAGAAGCTCAACTATACTTCATTTTCTGTTTTAGTATTCTGGGATAGTTTGTATTCTTTAATAAACCTATCTTTTATTTTGTTAAATTGAGTAGGGTTTGCTTCTTGCAAATAAAGGAGGCTTGTCAGGAGCAATGCTTTAGATTATCCTGGGCCAGTCAAAGCATCACTTGTTAAGACCTCAAGGTGACAAAGACAACCAAAATGACATATCAAAAGGGAGCAATGTAGTATAAGCTTCTCTTTGATAAATATGGAAGTCAAATATTTTGTAAGTTTGGTATTGGAGAGGTTGACACTATTTTGTTAAAAAAGGAAGCAGTATTTAACTGGAGAAATAATAAAAACAAGCCTAGCTATTAAATAATCCACAAGTGATATCATGCTTTTTTGTATTCTTTTATTGTTTTAGTACTCTTTCATTGACTTCCAGTCAAGAAGAATTGGGTCAGTTATGGGACTGTGAGAATCATTCATGCTTTAATTATGTATTTTTAAAATTACATCTTAAAATACAGTGGGGATTTTCTAGAATCTGGAAAAGCAAATTTTTTCTCTTTCAAAACAGATGTAATTAGATGAGGTAGAAAATTTTAGCAGTAACATTTAGAAAACATGCCTATATCACCAATAAACAAATCATGCACAAAACCAAGAGCATTTCAGGCACACAAATGGTGAGTTTTTTTAGTGTTTTGGTTTCCTGTCCCTTTCTTGGAATACATTGGATTCAGCCTCTGGATTTTCCCTAAGATTCCTATGTGTTTAAACATCTTTTGGTAAAAAGTTGTTGGCTATTTTTAAAAGAGTATGTTTATTTATAAGGGTAAGATTGACCACATGTATATTAATAAGTACAGGACAGGAAAATTTGTTCTTTGCTAATCTGAGAAAGAGCATTATATGTGCCTTAGTCTTAAATTTACCACTCTTAGCCCTGTTGAAGATTTATACCGTATAGTAAGAGTGAAAACAGTTTGGATTTTGAGGCTCAGAGGGTGAGCCTCCCTCTGCTTCCTGATATTTGTGTTAGAAATGGTGAGAAGCCTTTGTGTCCAGTGTGTTACCTTTTATAGCTCTGGCTTCCAAATCTGTAAGACAGTATTCTCATTGTCCATCATTCCTGTGTTCTCTTCTTATATATTAACATAATACTGATTATTTAAAATCCATTTCTTACTTCCTGAAAAATTTAAGTGGCTTCTCTCTGAGTGAAAAAGAAGTAGGGTAAAAAATGTCCAAAATCACATTTATATTGAATAAAAGAAACAAGTGATAAGGTAAAGGAATGATTATATTTTTAAATGTCTTTACTGATGAAATCAGAAAATGCTTTTTGGTAGTCAAGGCAAAGATTTATCTATAATGGGTTACATATAATTCTCATTATTTTTAGGAAATGAACTAACTTGTTCATCAGGGCATATAATCCATACCCACTCCCTGCTGGAAGCTCTCAAAAAATTCTCAAGATCTTTATTTGGGGAACACAAATGGAGTATATGTGTGGTTGTATTTTTGCAGTTTAAGTAATTTAATAATTTGGACTTTTATAAAAAGTTTAGGACTTAAAGATAAACATTCTGTAAAGAAAATTCTACAGGACGCTTATTATAATTTGCAAATATTTTATTTTACTTTCAAGATTTTATTTATTTGAGAGAAAGAGAGGGAGAGAGCAAGAGTGGGGCAAGGGACAGAGAGAGAGGTGGCAGAAGCAGACTCCCTACTGAGCAGGGAACCTGTCCCAGGGCTCAACCCCAGGACCATGAGATCATGACCTGAGCCAACAAAGGCAGAGGACTGAGCCACTCAAACACACCCTAATTTGCAAATATTTTAAATCTCAGACACAATATCACTATAATAAGTTCTATGGAAAAGTATTATGTTTGTGGAATATTGTTTCTCACAATGGGCACCAAAACCCCTGACATGCCACGTTCTCTTTGCAAGGTGATTTTTGCCCTCTTTTCTACCAAGAAATGGGATATACTGTTACTTATACTTGAATTTGGCCCTCCTGATTTGTTTTGACCAATAGAAAGCAACTTAGTATGTAAGAGGTCTTACAGATTCTGTTTCACTCATTGGGAAGCCAAGGGCCATGTAAAGAAGATCAAGGCTAATCTATCAGAAAGCATATGTGAGGGTACCCTGGAGGATAAAAGGTCACATGGAAGAAAAAGGAAGGATCTTAGCTGACAGACAGCACCAACCGCTAACAGTGTGAATGAAGCCATCTGGGATGTTCCATCCTTAGGTGAATTCCCAGCTGAATGTGAGTGATTCCAGTCAACACTAAGTAGAGCAGAAAATCTAACCCATAGAATTAAAAGAATTGTTGTTTTGGAGCACTGGGTGTGGTGCATAAACAATGAATTCTGGAACACTGAAAATAAATAAAATAAATTTTAAAAAGCAGAACATGATTGAAAATAAAAAAAAGAATTATTGTTTAACTAACTTTGGGGATGGTTTATTATGGAGCAGTAGATAACTCATGTGGATTTTTGGCAAATATTTTTTTTTTCCTAGTCTGTGGCTTTTGTTTTTATTCTCCTTAAAAATGTCTTTTGCACAGCAGAAAATTTTAATTTTAATGAAGTTCTTCTTACCATGTTTTTCTTTTGTGGACCATGTTTTTGGTGTTATATCTAAAAAGTCATCATCAAACTTAAGGTCATCTAGATTTTTTCTTATGTTATCTCCAAGGAGTTTTATAGTTGAGTGGTTTGCATTTAAGTCTGCAATCCATTCTGAGTTAATTTTTGTGAAGAGTTCAAGGTTTGTGTCTAGGTTCATTTTTTTTTCCCATGGGGATGTTGTTCCATCACCAGTTGTTAAAAAGATTACCTTTTCTTCATTATATTCTGAAAGAGGCTATTTTTTAATTAAAAAGAAGACACTATTAAAAACAAAATAGTTAAACTTTATGTGGTGTGTGTGTGTATATGTGTGTTACTATGTAAATGCTTCCTTATTATAAATGTGTGCAATCAATAGCCCACTTTATAAAGATATATCTAAAGAAGAGTAGACAGGAATATATAACAACCTGTCTTTAATTATGGGATATCCAGTGAAAGTCTCATGGTGGTATTTCCTGGTTCTCTTCAATAGAATAAGAATTAATTCTTGTGTCATTAAATGAATTAGGGGATAGGAGCCATAAAAGGAAGTATCCTAGGGATTCCTCAATCTTTAATTTATCTCATATTTTGTTAGGCAGTGAGCAGTGAGAGTTCCTCAACATGGTAGACTTCTCAATTCTGTTCCCATTCTTGAAGAAAGCATTTTAAGAAATCCATGGGGGCTCCCCATGCAGGAAATGTGAGCCAAGATCCCCAACAGAAATGGGGACATCCAGTGGGAATTCACCCACTTCCAAGGGAGTGCCCCTTCCCACCTGGGGAATACCTGGAGTGTTACTCTCCTAATTCTAAACCAGTAGGGTGTTTGTGGATATACATGAATTTTTCTTGAAATTGTGGTGATGACTAACTGCTTCAGGTTGCCAAGGTCCACTTATGACTTGAGATGACAAAATTCCTGATTGTAGAATTGACTGCAGTATTTACTTTCTGCTTCCATCATGCGGTTCTGAGAAATCAACTTCCCACCTCTAGCCTACATCCTGTTTCCACTTCTTCAGAGTCTCAACTACAAACAAAAGAGAGAGATGGGGTGGGGTGAGGGAGAAGGCAAAGGAGAAAAGGAGGGAGGGAGAGAGGGATGAAGGAAGAAGAAGGAAGGAAGAAACAAAGTTGAGAGATCAGTGAGTAGGGAGATGGATAAGTAAAACCTGAGTTTAGATGTAGTTTTAGATTTTGTCTGCTAGGCCTCTTCTGACTTGTCAAATTTTATGGTTTCGTTGCCAAATCTCCTAAATATGAATTCAAAACAGCATGTTTCTTTAATGTGTATTATTGCTGAGTTGTTTTGTGGCTTTGTTATAAAAGTCTGGTTTTAAAAACAATATGAAAGCAAAGATTCTCAGAAAGATTGTGAGGTTTCATTTAAAACCAGAAATAGAAACAAGGATGAATAACTCACCCCAGAAAAAAAACGAAACCTCTCTATACAATATGACCTAGCCAAAAAAAGAAAAAAAAGTGGAAATGCATTTCATAATTTGTCTGAAGTATAAGGGACATACAGCAGATGTATTTTTTGACTCCAAATTAATTGAATTTCTTCTTGTTTCAAGTTTCAAAATGAAATACTTTCTCACAGTTTTGGTGTGGAGTCCATGAAACTGATAAATACTGTGTTTTGTATTTATTGGATAGATAAATAGACACATTCCTAAGTATTCATATAAACATAATTATTCTAACTAAAAATGTTCTGTGCTTAAGTAGATATATTTTTATGTATTTTTTAATATTTATTTATTTGAAAGAGAGAGAGAGAGATAGAGAGCATGAGCTGGGGGAGAGGCAGATGGAAAGGAGAGGCAGACTCCCCACTGAGCAGGAAGCCAGATGCAGGACTCGATTCCAGGACCTTGGGATCATGACCTGAGCTGAAGGCAGATGCTTAACTGACTGAGCCACTCAGGCACCCCAAGTAGATTTCATTTTTATGATATCATTTTTATTTTTAATTTCTTTCAACAATTCAGATTCTCCTTTTTTATTTATGAGAGAGTATCATTTTTAATGATTTTTTTCCTTTGAACTAAAATGTTGGAAGAAAATGCCACTGATATAACCATCACTTGAATAACTCATTGTTGCATATTTGTAAGTTAAAGTTCCTAGAATTATGACTTCATGTTTTATGCATTTAACTACCAGATAATGAGTAGAGGATAGAACATTCTTGGTGTAACAATACTTGATTGGACAGGAGGCAATATTTTGATTATTCCCATATAACTTGATATTTCTTTTTTCTTTTTTTTTTAAAAAGATTTTATTTTATTTATTTGACAGACAGAGATCACAAGTAGGCAGAGAGGCAGGCAGAGAGAGGGGGAAGCAGGCTCCCCGCTGAGCAGGGAGCCCAATGCGGGGCTTAATCCCAGGACCCCGGGATCATGACCCGAACCGAAGGCAGAGGCTTTAACCCACTGAGCCACCCAGGGGCCTCTATCTTGATATTTCTACAAAAATTTTTATTATGGATATAAAATTTCAAGCTTACAAAAATTTTTAAAAATTGAACAAGATTTACACATTGTTTTTTATATTTTTCCCTATTTCTTTATTACTCTCTCTCCTCTCTCTTTGTGTGTGTATGTTTGTTCATGTGTGTATGTGTGTGTATATGGATATGTATGGGGAAATATGTATTTTGTATGTGTATGTGTGTATGCATATGTATATAGTTAGAGGGTATGAGTTGATGACACATGTATATAAGATTGTTATATGGAAAAATTGAACTTATTTTCTGCTGCTTTCAGTGATCAGATAGTCAATATACTTTATATAAACTTTGAGCCAGACTTTGGTTCAATATAAGGAAGAATTTTCCATCATCTCAGCTACTCATAAATATGATAGTTACTTTGTTGACAAGTAAATATCTTCTTTACCAGGTGCTGTGGCAGAATTAATTTTTATTGAGGTTGTAGTAGAGAAGAATTAGAAATCTTCTAAACTCCCATAGTGATAGAAAAGAAAAACAACTTAAATTTATAAAGCAGGTTCTTAGCTTTTGACATAAGAGTTTAATTTGTGGAGAAGAAAGGTACCCATCTTATACTACACTCTATATTCTAAATTTACATGAAAGAGGCAAATAGTTACTTATTGCAGTACTTCCCCAAAAAACTTCAGATCATGGAGTTAGTATAAATTCTTACATATTTTACACCTCTGAAGAGAAAGATATTTAAAACCATTATCTTGAAAAAATTTTAAGTTCCTAAAATGTCAGAATAGTTCCAAAAATTTTTAAGTTCCAAAATATCAAAAGATAAATCAATGCTTAGCAGAGAGCTAAGAAAAGAATGTTATTTATTAATAATCATTAAAATAAAAATGAATAATCATGTTAGTAAGTTTTAGTGTTAAATGCATTTTGGTTGTATTTGAAATGTTTTAAAATTGGTAATCCATGTTTGGTTTTATGTGCTAACACTCTATTAATTATAACATTTGATTACCTTATTCTTCAAACATGCCAGATAAAGTTCATTTAACTCCTTTTTTTAAAATCTGCCCCCAAAATTATCAAACAGACTGCCATCTGCTTTGTATTATGGTGTGGCTCACTCTTTTTCTGGGCCCCTGCCCCCAATACACACAGACTCAGGACCTCATGCTAGTATGTATGTTTTAACTTATTACACAGTACACCTATATGTATATCTTATGTATATGTATATGTATATGTTATATATATACATATATGTATATGTATTCTTATGTATCTGTGTATACATACACCTACCTGTGTTCATACTTACATAACATGTTTGTGAATGTAAATGTAATACAGAGAGAGGCAGAGGCACTGAGAGAGAGGAAATTGTTTCAGCAAGATCTTCTAAAATAAAAACACTTGACAGTTGCTGAATACTCACTCAGTGCTAAGCAATACGCTAAGTACTTTAAATGCTTTATCTTGCTAAATGCTCATAACTTTTCAAAATTCTACTGTGTCTTTCTTTTTAAAGATTTTACAACTACTATGTGGTATAATCAAAATACACAATTATTCAGTGTGATTCCAGCTATTCTTAACCACAGGGTTGATAATGACCCACAAACAGTCTTTTCCTTTTTCATACGTAGACAAAAATTCATGTCTCAATATCACAGTACTCCCCTATACTTATCATATTCCTATGTCGATGAAAAGTAGTTGTTCTCAACTGGGTACAGTTTTGCCCCTGTGGGGTATATGGCAATGTCTGAAGACATTTTTAGTTATCCTTCTGAGAGGGTATTAACAGCGGAGGCCAAGGATGATGCAAACATCCTACGATACACAGGATATTTCCTCAACCCTACACATATACAACAAAGAATTATCTGACCCAATATGTTCATATTGAGATACCTTGATCTGGAGAGGCATATAGTTGAAGAGAAGTAGAAATATTTATGTCTGAATACTTAACATAATATTTGCTCTTTAGGGATCCCTTTTAGGTTGTTAGAAGACAATAGCTCTCAGAATGCTTTAGAATTCTAGTAGGTTATTTTGACTCACAAAACACAATAGTTTTACTTCCAATTCAGAGGACAGTATTACCACATTGTCCTTGATACTGAACTGTGTTATATGTCCAAAATGTCTTGACATATATATATGAAATTTATTTATTTATCTTTAAACCCCACAAGCTTGGACAAGAAACCTGTTAAGAAGTCATCTTTGTCTTAGCCCAGTTGGCATGATTTAATCTATATTGTGTTGGGAATGGAACAGAATATCCAGTATTAAATGAAAATATCTTCTCTACATGATCATTTACTGCTTTGAAACTGCTCAAGACCATCCCCTCTCTCTTAATTGGCGATAGAAGACCACATTTCACGTATTCAAAAGACCAACAGGCCAAGTCAAACTACAGTGTCCTCTGGCCTAACAGACTTTTTAATAATGTGAATATTCTGAAATGGGATTTAATTCTCAACTTTGCAATTTGGGTCATCAACAACCATTAACAAGTCTGGGAGGAAGAGTTATTGGAAATAAACCCAAAAAACCCTATGAATTTTGGAAAAGGTATGTATAGATCGATGCATATGAAATTGTGAAGATTTGACATTTTTAACCTATAAAAATGGCAGTTTCACATAGTTTGACCAATAGTGGTTTTGGTCCTTGAACATAAAAGAGTAAAAGAGCAGCAGCTCTGCGGTTAACCTGTATTAATTGTTTAGATGCTGGCTCTACATCTTATTGCTTGTGAACTGAGAGCATTGTCTGACCTGTTTGGATCTTAGTTGCCTAAAGCCTTCAGTTTGGACATTTACTAAATATGTATATTTTGTTTGCTTGTCTTCACAAACACGAGGAACTTACCTCTTTTCTTATATGTTCATGTCCATTTCTTAGAGCTAGACAGAGCAGCTGTGGTCTATGCATTATACATTTGTTGAATGCATGGATGAATGAAGAATATAATATTTTTTACTTTATAGAATTGTGAAACTTAAATGAGTTCATGTATACTAAAGTTCTCAGTATATATACTAAGTGTTAAATGTTAGATGTGGTTATTATTAATTCAAAAAAGCAAGAGATTCCAGATAAGTTTTAGAGGTTATTTTTCTCTGCTTTCATATATTTTTATCTTCACTTTGAAAGTACATTTTTGGTTCAATGCCATTACTATAAAGTTCTATCTGATTCTGGTGAAATTGCATGTCAGATTCTCTTACCACACTTTGAGAAATATAGCCCTAAAATTTTTGTGCATATATCACTCTGTAATTGTTTACTGAATGAATAAATAAATTCACTTCCCCTTTTCTCTTTCGTCTTTCTCCTCTAGAATGTGAGAGAATCCATTTTCTCCAAAAATACCTATAATTAGGCACATTTCTATTGCAAACAGATGCAGTCCAAGAAGCCATCTTGTGTCTTACTGGGTTTTTAGTCACATTCTTTCCTACCAAGAGTCCCCTGTTTCCTTGGCCATGTGACTTAATCTTCTTAATGTCTTTATTTGTCTTGGGCAAGATCACATCTTTGTGTGCATGCCATGAGGATGATGATGCCACTGCGTTATTCACTAATTCACGACTTGCTTAAAAGCTGACAGTCTGTGGTAAACTAGGAAGTAGTAAAATAAAGCAGTATTAATGAATCAATTCTCAAAATTATATACTTACCTATACTGTAGCCTCATCTTGTTTCACTGAGATTGTTTTCATACAAAATTTCATACCCTACAGCACTCTGGACAATAGTCTCAGTATCTAAAAGGATGGTTAAAATTCAGAGATGTCTAGTTTCATAATCATTTAGAGAATTTCTAAAAGTTACACTTGCCTGGGCTATACCCAATGGAAATAATAACTTAGTAGGTGAAGGAAGGGGTTCAGATATGTATATGTATATGTATATGTATATGTATATATGTATATATGTATATGTATATACACACATGCCATCCTTCTTAGAATCATTGTCCTAGAACATGGTTTCTGAAATTTCAGCTTAACTATGAATCACCTGTGCGATTTACTAACCTTGAGGGTATCCAGGCTTTATCTCAATGACTTCATCAAAATCAAAGCTTCTGCACAGCAAAGGAAACAGTCAAGAAAACAAAGAGGCAACCCACGGAATGGGAGAAGATATTTGCAAATGACAGTACAGACAAAAGATTGATATCCAGGATCTATAAAGAACTCCTCAAACTCAACACACACAAAACAGATAATCATATCAAAAAATGGGCAGAAGATATGACAGACACTTCTCCAATGAAGACATACAAATGGCTATCAGACACATGAAAAAATGTTCATCATCACTAGCCATCAGGGAGATTCAAATTAAAACCACATTTAGATATCACCTTACACCAGTTAGAATGGCCAAAATTAGCAAGACAGGAAACAACATGTGTTGGAGGGGATGTGGAGAAAGGGGAACCCTCTTACACTGTTGGTGGGAATGCAAGTTGGTGCAGCCTCTTTGGAGAACAGTGTGGAGATTCCTCAAGAAATTAAAAATAGAACTTCCCTATGACCCTGCAATTGCACTACTGGGTATTTACCCCAAAGATACAGATGTAGTGAAAAGAAGGGCCATCTGTACCCCAATGTTTATAGCAGCAATGGCCACGGTCGCCAAACTGTGGAAAGAACCAAGATGCCCTTCAACGGACGAATGGATAAGGAAGATGTGGTCCATATATACTATGGAGTATTATGCCTCCATCAGAAAGGATAAATACCCAACTTTTGTAGCAACATGGATGGGACTGGAAGAGATTATGCTGAGTGAAATAAGTCAAGCAGAGAGAGTCAATTATCATATGGTTTCACTTATTTGTGAAGCATAACAAATAGCATGGAGGACATGGGGAGTTAGGAGAAGGCAGTTGGGGGAAATTGGAAGGGGAGGTGAACAATGAGAGACTATGGACTCTGCAAAACAATCTGAAGGGTTTAAGAGGTGGGGGGTGGGAGGTTGGGGGAACCAGGTGGTGGGTATTAGAGAGGGCATGGACTGCATGGAGCACTGGGTGTGGTACAAAAACAATGAATACTGTTATGCTGAAAATAAATTAAAAAAAATGATTTAAAAAAAAATAAATAAAGTAAATGGCCTGGTCAACCTGTGTTTCATATTTGCTCACCACATTTTGAGAAATGTGACCCTAAAATTTTTGCACATGTAGCACTTTACAAATTATTTAGTGAATGAATAAAATAAATGAATGAATGAATGCACCCCCCCATAGAATTATTGTGAGGCTTAAATGAGATAATATGTATACTCAGGTTAATTTAACTAACTTGGGTTAGCCCAAATTATGATTAATTTGAAAAAAAAACATAAATCCAGATGTTTCGAATTTCTTTTCCTTTTCCACATTTATCATTATTGTCCTCATCAGTTACTCTACCTTTAGTGTAGTTAGTGAGAGAGTCAAAATTAAACAAATAATTACATAATTTATTATTTGACTCTTTAGGGTAAGGCAATACATAAAATGTTTAGGTATTATGGTAATGAATGGAGCAGATTAATTTAGTTTGAGAATTTGAAGAAGTTTTCTGGGGATGCCTGGGTGGCTCAGTTGGTTAAACATCTGTCTTTAGTTCGAGTCATGATCCCAGGATCCTGGGATCAAGACCCGCATTGAGCTCCTTGCTCTGCTGGGAGACTGCTTCTCCCTCTGCTTGCTGCTCCCTCTGCTTGTGCTCTCTCTCTCTCTATTTCTCTCTGATGACTAAATAAATTTTTAAAGAAAGAATTGAGGAAATTTTCTGGAAAAAAAAGTTTTTTGTTTGTTTGTTTGGTTGGTTTTTTTTGTTTGTTTGTTTGTTTTTGAACTGGAACTTGAAGTGTAGGTAGGGATAAGCCAGATAAAAAGTAAAGGGAAAGAGTCCAAAGGAACAGGAACAGCATGCACAAAATCCATTTGTTAGTAGAATTGCTTTGGGGTAGACAAGAGAGGATAAAGGCCAAGTTCCTCATGGCCTTTATCCTCTCACCCATCCATGGAAGGGGTGATGGTGACTTGGGTTAGTGGGTGGCAATAGTATGGGGGAAATGTGGAGAGATTCATAATCTATATTGGAAGTGGAATCATGGTTTTTAGTAATGTATTGACTGAGAGCAATGGATGAGGAATTGGAGATGTTGGGGTGATTTCTAGGTTTCTGGCATAAACTAATAAGTAGTGGTTCTCCAATTTAACATATTATCACCTGGGAGCTTTTAAAAAAAGAACCCATACCTGAACCCCACTTCTAGAGATTTTAACTTAAATTGTTTGGATGGGGCTCAGACCTCAGTTTTTTAAAACTCCCAAATACTCTAATATCTAGTATTCAAAGTTGAGAATCACTGGGTGTGGTCACTGTAGTACTCATTGAGATATGGAAAAGAATCAGATTTGGGGGAAATACAATAAATCCCATTTTGGCCATACTGAATTTGAGGAATCTGTGAAATACTTGTGATAGCAAGTGACATCAAGCAGGGAGTTGGATACATGGTCTGAGATCAAAAGATTAGTCTTTGATGATGACTAGACATATGACTTGGATATGAACAGAATGGTATTTGAAGCCATGAGAATTTTTTCAGCTTTGGCCAGAGAGGGGGTCACCTTAATTATAATAAAGCACTGGTCTTTTTTCCCCCATGAATAATGCAGAAGCCCAACCACCCCCTAAACTTCATCTAATCATTTCTTGTAGTTCCCATGGATGGCACATGCAAATTCATAAACTGTTGTCACATTTTTTCCCTACTGTTGTTGAGTTCTGTCCCCTCACAAAACAGTTTTTGAAGATGGTATCTCTCCAGAGGCACCAGTGGTGGAGCCCAGTGTGTCAAGGAGATGGTTCTCTTGATATATTCTTTCTAGCTTAAAAGCAGATAGAGCTATCCTTCATTAACTGGAGTCACACCCTTAATTAACTTTACCAGACCAGAGTCACTTGGAGGTCCTAAAGGCCCTTTTCCCTGCTCTGTGTCATAACTTAAACAAAGCAGACCCACAATGTCACTAGGTCCTACAATAACACCTTCTGCCTTTTTTTCTACCTCTTTCCTCAATAAGATTCAGATGGGCACCCAAAATATCTGACTTGGGAGAGAGGAACCATAAATGAAGGAAAGATCTTGTGTTTATCTCCATTCTAATTCCTCCAATCCTCTTTAGGGATTAACTCTCTTTATCTTACTCTGAACCAAAACTCTCATGAAGCCCCTAGTCATCAAAAGTGTGCAAGACCAGAATGAATCTCAGGAGCACTGGGTGTGGTTTTATATAGTGATGTAGTCTACCCTCTTACTTGAAAACGTGGGAAGCAGAGACTTAAAGTTTGATTAAATGAAATCAGAGTTGACTTTGCTCTCTATCTCTAGAAAATGTTTACACCAAATATGGAAAGCAAGTTGCTTGACATAACAGAAAAATACTGCCAAACAACAATGGAAATTGCATATCAATAAAAAACAAGGGTATATCCTTTGACAAATATTTTCAAAAGCTAAGAATTATATTTGCTATGGTAAATTCAATGCTCCAGATGCTAATAATATAGAATAGAAATAGTTAACACAGATTGTTGCATTTTAGAGCTATCTAAATTATCAGAACAAAAAAGTGAAAAACAGCCCAGGTCACTTAATCTGTATCAAGAAAGACAAAGTTTGAAGCAAAAATCTCCCTCATAGATTTCAATACAGTACATGATATTGGTAGTTTGATCATCTGAAATGGAAGGAAAGTCCATTCACTTTTATTCTGGACTACAGTTTGAGAAAAGGCCAAGTACATAGCAATGTGACATTTCTAAAGCCAGCCTAAATAATTTTAAGTGCCATCATAGAGCTACTGTAAACAAAGCATTGTAGAAGCTCTCTGGAAAAAACAGCATTCACCTATGAAGGAAATGAAGAAGCATAAATTAAAAGGCTCTCATTTTAAGTCCTGTATACCTGTCATAAATTTTCTAAAAGGTATTTGGTCATTTTTAGTGAATAGAAGTAATTTATATTTATTTTCTAATTTTTTGGAAGAAAGAAACTTCAGGTCCTTCTTTTGGCCACAAGTAATTTTGGATCTCATTCTCTAGCAGATTGAAGAGCTCCTTTTTCTGTGTTTCAAATAGAAATGGAAGCGGATCATTGAAGAAATTTTGCATAGGTTTCTCTTTTTATAGAGGCACTGCTAGGGCTCTTAGCTGAGAAATGGCTATAAAAAATTACAACCAGAAAAGCTGCAAGTCTACAGATTAAACACCGAAGAGGAAAAATTGTTAACAGTGCCAGTAATAATCACTGTAGGCAACTAAGCATTGAAGTTTCTCCAGGAGCACCTGATAAGACAATGTCAGCTGTTTCTGACTAGACAACTGTTTTCTCTGGGTCACGGATACTCAATTAAGAGAAAAGTAAATGTAAAGAGATCACGAGAAGGTCATGTATTGTTCATTGCCAGAAAGGCACTGATCATTTTTTTACATATGAAGGTGACAGTAGGATCCCCTCTTTCAGTTACATGGTTTTAGAAATGTTTTATTTGAAGTTTCATCTTAATAATGAGGGACATCTGCAAATGTAAGACATTTAGTGAGAACTTCTCTGCTCTAGGAAACTTGAAACAAAGTCACAATGTATCCTTCCTTCACTGGTCATTAGCAAAAGGAATCCAGGACAATGATTACTTAGAGTATTTTGTGGAGGAGGCCTCAATTTTATCAGATGTGAGACTGCCTTCTAATAATATCTATCAACATCTTTAGTCACCTGAAAATAAATTTATAAATAATATAACCTACTGGCACACATAATTCCTAAAGCATTAATGTATTGCTTTAATAGTTAAAGCAGAAATAAGTAAAAAAGTTATTTCTAATAAAATCCTTAAAACAAATATGGAGACAAAACTATACCGGAAAACAAATTGTGATAGTCAGAGGTTCCCACATATAGAAACACCATGTTTATGAATGAAGACTAATCCAAGTGCATTTTACTTATGACTAAAACATCGTAAGAAGCATTGGTATTGATGATGTGCTTTTCTTGAAATTGATTTGTTTTATTCTTGATAAAGTACTTATGGAAACAAAGTATAATATTCCATCATTTTACGTGATATTTACACTTCTAGAAAACTCAGGGTATATTCAAACAGTTCAAAAATGCCTTGTATTCCTGTAAAATGGATTGGATTCTTGGCTTAGAAAATTGTAAACAAGTTTTAAATTCACATGAATGTCTAGTGGGAAAATATAAATCCATATAGAACACAGAATGAATATTCATCATGTGTGACTGTCCCATGCATTCCAGGAAGTCTAGCATCACTGATTTCTGCCCACTAAATGCCAGTAGGTTTCCCAACCTTGAAGATATAAAAAAATCATACTCTAGGGAGCAGTAAACTTTGTCACCCCCTCTCCCTGTGGAAAACCACTATTTAGACAATTTAATAGAAGGACTTGGCACTTTCCTCATGTGATTCTTTTGTACTGGAAAAAGCAAAAGACCCTCCTTGCAAAATTAAATCATGATACACATCTCATGCTAACAATTCCAAAAATCTGATGTTCAGTCATGGTGTATTGACTTAAGCATTGAAAAGGATCTTACAAGTCAACTAAATCCAAGCCCCTCAATAAAGGATAAGGAAATTGAGAGCCATGAAGTGTTGGCAGCTACTGAACACAGACACGGTAGCTTTATATTTGTTTCTCACAAAAACTAGATGATGAAGTATTATTATTTCTCTATTTCACATCACCTTTATTGTACAAATGAGAAAACAGGTTTTGGTATGAGGCAGTAGCTCTCAGTTTAGTCTAACTCCATATTCCGTGCATTCTCTGCTACGTCTTCCTTGAACAAAATCCCCAAACTGAGTAGTGAGCCAAGACTTACTATTTCTGCAGGCTTCATAGCCTCAAATGTCAAGCGTTATTATGATGCTTATGCATTTCTCCTCTACAGGGTCCTCTTCACCCACTTCTCCTCCTGTTCCTCTGCATCAGGGGTTGGCAAACTTCATCACTGACACACTGCTTCCATTGAAACATATTATTGATGGATGCTTTTATGTTACAAGGGCAGGGTTGAGTAGTTGAGATAGAGTTTTATGGCCCATGAAGCCTAAAATATTTACTAGTTGGTCCTTTATAGAAAAAGTTTGTTGACTTTTGCTCTACATTAAAAAAAATGTATATACCATTTTCGTGTGTTGCCATCAGTATATACCATTCTTTTGGGGTTTTTTTGCCTCCGGTAATGCACTAATGAATGTTAATTACATAGTGTATTATTCTTTTTAGAATTACATCTGTATTTCTTTAAAAGTGCTTTTTATAAGTAGTTAATTAACCCAAGAAATGACTCTAAAAATGGAAAGTTATCATAAAAGGAGGGGAAAGAAAGAGTTCAGGACAAATGGACCTCTCATTTACCAAATAATTGTACACAGATGCCATCTATGGATAGGATGAGCCTCCAAGCCTCTCATTCTCAAAATTAAAAAGAGTTATCTGAAGATTTTTTCGGGATTATTTCCCATTTATTTTCCAGTAATTAGACTTGTGCAACAATGTCAGTTGGTAACAGGAACTATTTATTTTCTGATAATACCGATATCTGTCCAAATTAAAAGCTGAGAAACTTTGACAAATGAAAGTACAAAAGTTACTTTTACTTAGTCACATAACATTTTCTTTACCTAGTTCTCAAGAAAATGATATTATTTCCATATATTGAACATATATTTGAAAAATGTCTTTCAGAAAATAAAAAATGTAGTTAGTAGTGTAAGGGCCTATTTGGCCAGGGCGGCCCCACCTCGGTTGAATAGCCATTTTGTTGTTTATGCAGTAAGACTTAAATTGACCCTGCCCCCTGCCCCCCACGGGAACTTACTTAAAAACAAGTCCCGGAAACCAGTCCCAGGTAACAAAGCCCAAATACAAGGGTGGGTCAGGCCAGGTGGAGACATCCAATCAGTGGGGGGGTGCATACTGTCTCCCTAGTTACCAAGGACCAAGGAGTATAGGCCCCGCCCTCTGGGCGCCTTTTGGGTGCCAATTCTGACCAAGGTTATAGGCTAATTCAAATATCTACTAGGGTAAATTGTAATTCAGTTGGTCACCTAGCATGACTGTGCAGCTTCCTCTGTGTGTTACAATTTCATTGGCCACCTGTGCGTGGCCAGGCCCAACCACATGGCCTCTGCCCTTAAAAGCTAGTCTGTGAAGCAGAGAGAGGTCGCCCTCTCTGTAAAAGGCGCGGCCCTGAACATTCAGTTTGATTCTTGATGCTTGGCGCGAAATAAAGCTTTGCTTGACTTTTGCTTTGTATCAGTCTCGCTCCTTTAATCACGGACCCATTGTTGGGGGACCCAACATTGGGGACCCAACAGTAGGCAGGTGTGTCAAATTACCAATTTATTGCTTCTCAGTTCCAAATTCACCCTTTTTTTCCTGTTCTGTGTGATAACAAAGCTAGACCTCGTGAAACGCTGTCGGTACAGGGTGTTGGAGGGACACTGGAGGAGAGAGGTTTCTTCTTCCTGTTTATGTGAGGTGTGCTCATTTAGTTGAGCTCTTGCAGAGTGAATGGCTTTTTTCAGCAGTGTGCTGGCAGAAAGCAGCAAGTGGCACATCCCCAGCTTAACTCAGCACAAACTCTGCTTTGAATAGTTTCCAGCAGCAAGTTCAATGGCGCTCCTGCGGGCGCCTAACAAGTTCTCTGGATCAACCAGCTCATTTCCAGTAAATCAATAGCACCTCCCTTTAACATCCCTGCTGCTTCCAGGTGGTTTTCTGTGAGTTCCAATGGTGCCCAAGTCAGTATCAACCTAAACAGAGAGCTTTCCAGTGAATTTTATCAGTATCTTAAGAGATAATTCTCAATTCAACTGGACTCTCTCTGGCCTGGAACAACCCAGTGCATCTCCTCAACATCCAATGGGCTTTGACTATACTCTTTCCAATGATAGCGGAGTCCTAGCAGTGGGCAAGATCCTCTTCTTTCAAGTTTGTTCCTTCTTTGAACACCCTCCGTTAGTAACTTTTGTGTATCACTTAGGGCCCCTGTCCCTCAACTTTAGTCAGTTCCCCATTAGTCCAATACTCTGTCGCTATCTCTTTATACTAAATTGTCCTCTTTAAATTACTGCATGGTTTCTGTCTTCTGATTGGAACTTAGCTAATACAGCAGAGAAGTAAGAACAAACATTTTGTCTGATAAGCAAATCAGCTTTTTACAAGCATAAAAAACCCAGGGCATGAATAGGCTTTTGGTTAAGCCTTAAAATGAAGTTACTGAATCATTTGCTACTTCTGAACCTGATCCCTTTTGTGTACGAGACTAACTCTGGGAATTACTGTTAACAATGACGCTGGGGCAAAGGAAACACTCAGTTCTTTCAGCCTCCTAGAGAAAACAGGACGTAAGAGAAGCTTCCTAGTTTTCGTCTTTAGTATTGAAAATCTTAATTTGAGTTTTATTTACATCTTAGTTATTATTAGCCAGACTTATTTATATATTTCCATTAGAATCTTCTGACTTCCTCCCTCCTTTCCTGGTCCATCTCTGTAGGAAAGTGGAGACAGTGTTGCAGTCAGAAGAGATTAATGTTTCCCAAAACTCTACCTCCATGCCAACCCCCACCCAGAAGCAAAGTCAGTCCTGAGGAATATTGGTACATAGACTGTTTTCTTGGTTCTTTTTGTCTTTTTCTGTTTTGAACTGTCTCCTTTCCATTTCTTCACTTTATCCCCTCTAGATTCCCTAATTAGCTACCTCTTCAGAAATCTAATATTCAGATATTCAGAGGACAACTTTCATACTTTATTCTGTTTATTTGTCAGTGTCAGATGATACTTATATCTGGCCTCTATTCTAGGATAGTAGCTAATTTATCTGCATTTAAACATTTAGGTTAAAATTTCTTTGAATATTGTAAGTAGACAATGTGTCAAAATACAGATTTCTGGATCCTGTTCTAGACTTACTGCATCAAACCTGAGAGAGCCAGGATCCATAAGCCTGCATTTCTAATAATTTTTCTCCCATACTAAACTGCTGGACTGTTGATAACAGTTTACAGTGTTTTCCCCAAATAGATATTTGCATTTTAATATTGTAACTTCTAGTCCTAGATGCCATTTTCCATTGTTCTATCACAGTCTAGAATGGGGTATTAACCTGGACATTTAAATCTTTGTTATTAGGGAACTTGGAACCTTTGCATGAAGGTTTACTATAGACTTCTTTAGGCCTGAAAGCTAAAGTCCTTAGGCTCAAAAAGGCTGTGAAGTTGAGCTTCACAATGGGCTTTGAAAAAGTAATATTTAGGTTGTTCATTTCAATTCTAGGCAATTTGTTTAGGCATTCCAGGCACTTTATGTGGACCACTGTAATAATGAGGTTGCTGATATTGAGGACATCCAAAAGCTGTAAGGCTAAGGTGTTGATGTGTTCTTTATAAAAACTGATGACATCCAGGATAGAGATAGGACATGGAAGTAAGTAGAAATTGGGAGACAGCGTTGTCAATGTATTTAGTCATTCCTGGGTGGAAGTCAGTGTGGGATAGGAGATGTATAGATACTTAACATTTTCCTAAGTCTCATCACCCCTAGAAATGTCAACAATTGAATAATCCTTTATTAAAAAGAAATTATTTGAAAACTTTCTCTGACTTGTGTAAAAGTATTTTATTGTGCAATTCAGTGGCTCCCAAACATAGCAGGACCTCAGAATCATACAAAGTCCTGATTAAAAAATGTGGGTTATTGGATCCCACTCCAAACTTACTGAACAAGAATCTTAGAAGGTGAAGCCCTAGAATATCTATCTATCTTTTTATCTTTGTCCACTTTTTGACTTTTTATTTTGAAATTATTATAGGTTTACAAGTTACAAAAAAATGTTAAGGGAGATCCCATGTACTCTTCAGCCAAATTTTCCCAGTGGTAACATCTTACATAACCATAATGCAATATCAAAACTTAGAATATTTATTTTTGTTAACTCTCTAGATAAATGATTCTTCAGTTAGCTGGAAATTGAATAAATGAATGAGTAATTATTCAAGGAAATTAGTTAACTTGGCTATTTGTAATCCTGGAATATTTAGCAACCTAATCATTGATTCAGAGATTAGGCAGTTCATTCATTGCTCTGATTAGAGGAATAATTTAGCATGGTTCATCGAAATTCTTTAATTAGTAATCTCTTTCCTCTTTTGGGTGGGCTTTGTATCCCCTCATTCTATGAATCAGCTCATACTGAATGAAGTCTTTTACTCAAGTTTCTTTGTCACTTCCTACCAGTACTTTGCAGACTGATGGATGTAAGAGATATTGGAAAAGTGGATCTGTTTTGATCAGTACTATACTGGTAACTGTTGAAATCATTTCTTCTTTCTTTTGACTTTAATTCTCTCTTCAGAAAATTTGTCTCATTTCACCTTACTTTTTATTCCCCCGTGTTACAACTACTAATTAATAGTGGCATTAAATTAAAATGAGAGGAGAAGGGAGTTGAGGGAAATTGGAAGGGGAGGTGAACCATGAGAGACTATGGACTCTGAAAAACAATCTGGGGTTTTGAAGGGGCGGGGGGTGGGAGGTTGGGGGATCCAGGTGGTGGGTATTGGAGAGGGCACGGATTGCATGGAGCACAGGGTGTGGTGCAAAAAATAATGAATACTGTTATGCTGAAAAAATAAAAAAATTAAAAAAAAATAAAATGATCCCTTCCATGCCATAAATCACTCAACTATTAACTTAGTTCTTTTCAACTTAGTATAATTTTAAGCATTAGGAGACATGGATGCTAATCTTAGTTCTATCACTTGCTGATTGTTTGACCTTGACCAACAAACTCGACCCATCTGATTTAACATTGTTATTATGAGAATAAAATAGATGCCATCTTCCCTGATACTACACAGACTTAATTTTGTGTCATCCATAATACAATGTATAAATGATGCAATAAACTATATTATTGAGAACAATAATAATAATGGTTAGGAATTTTCAGCAGGAATTTCTTTGCTCTTAGTGGTGGAAGTTATGTTGTTGCTGTTTTTTCCTTTCCCGTGTATGTTTTTATTTGAACTTGAACTGGAAATTCTTCTAAACTTTATGTTGTACAATTTTGGAATACAGTTTGGAATGCTATTCAAATTATTTTTGTACTCATTCTCTTTCCTGTGTTATATAAAACATCCATTTATTTGGGCACTCCTTCTAGTTGGTGGTGATAAGCCTGGTGGCTCAGGAGTGGTTAAACTTCACAGAATGCCTAAATGTTACTCTTCTGAAAATATTCCTTGAAAGCTGGTTGAGCTGAGGCAAAAATCCCCTCAGTTAGCCTGTTAGAAAACTTTAATCTAGTTCTACTCTCAACAGCATTCTCATCATCCTCTGTGGGCACCACAGAGGTAAGTGGATGGTTTCCCGAAGCAACTGAGCAGTGGCTTGCTTTTGTGACTGCACCTCTGACACTCATTTGAGTTTCCCTCTGTAGAACATACCAGAAATTTGTCATTGCCACCTCCACCAAAATTGATATCAATAGTGTGAAAATCCTTGAACATCTCACTGATCTTACTTTAGGAAGAAGAAGCATTGAAAGCCCAGACACCAGGAAGGTGAGATGTTTGACCCAGAGAAAGAGAAATACCAGCATACAGAGCAGCATAAGATTAAGGAGAAAGCTGTGGACTCACAAATTCTGCAAAAAAGAAAAACTATTCCTCAACTGCAGGGCTAAATCCACTCTGTGTTTTCTCTCACAAGTAGAGTTGATCCTCAGAAACTGATGTTTTAAATTTCTTACAAAAACCTAATTAATAACTGATACAATAAAAGAAAAAAAAGAGGGTGTGTGTCTGGGTGGCTCAGGCAGTTAAGCATCTACCTTCAGTTCAGGTCATAATCTCAGGGTCCTGGGATTTAGCGCCAGGTCGGGATCCTGCTTAGTGGGGAGACTACTTCTCTTTCTCCATCTGTCCAGCCTCCCAGTGGTGCACTCTTTCTCTTTCTCTCAAATAAATAAATAAAATCTTAAACAAACAAACAAACAAACAAACACCAGGTAGTATTCAGCAAATTCATTCTTCTTTCTCTACTGCAATAAGAAAGGAGCTCCAGCAAAGACAGTTAGGTGGAATGCCCTTGTAGCTCAAGAATTTGTTAGTTTGTCTGGAGGAACATGTGAGTAATCTTTTATTCAACAGGACACTTCATCATTACCACTTATAGAAAAGACCGTATGCCCTGTTTTCTTTTTTCTTTTCTTTTTTTTTTTTTAAGATTTTATTTATTTATTTGACAGGGACAGATCACAAGTAGGCAGAGAGGCAGGCAGAGAGACAGAGAGAGAGAGAAGCAGGCTCCCCGCTGAGCAGAGCGCCCGATGCGGGACTCAATCCCAGGACCCCGAGATCATGACCTGAGCCAAAGGCAGCGGCTTAACCCACTGAGCCACCCAGGTGCCCCATGCCCTGTTTTCTTAAATGGATACCCCATCTTCCCTCTTGCATCATAGGTCCCAGGCACACTAATTCTATAAATGCCTTCCTGGTAGATGTTCTCATCATTCCCTAGAAATATCCATGATGGTGGGAGGAGAGCATAAGTGTTATGAAATGTGTACAATCAGCTGTATATCCTGTTAGGTCTATCTACTGTGTCTCTTAGTCCTGCATTTCACATAAAAATTCAGAAAATGCTTAAGTAGAAGTTCAGAGTAATATCCTATTTCTCAAGGTGAAATAAACAATAGAATAAAAGCAAAAGGATTTGTATAATATAAAGATCAGTTGTGGTTTTATTTTAATCCAAAATAAACATGAAGGAACTTTTATGAATATCCAATTTTAGATTCCTTCATTCAATAAATATTAGGTCAATTATTTCCAATATATTCTTCCATTTATGTATCCAACTGTCCTCAGAAATATTCATATTTATTTTTAAATCTTTACTTTAGGTGTTTTTATTAGTTATCTATGAATGTTTAAAAAGTTCCGTAAAATGTGGTAGCTTAAAACTACAAGCATTCACTAGCTTGACTCCTGAGGACCTAGGATCTGGGGTCAGCTTAGCTGGGTGTCTCTGGTTTGGAGACTCTCACAAGGCTGTAATCAAATATCTTCTGGGGCTACAATCATCTCAAGGGTTGCTTGGAATAGTATTGGTGGCTTTCAGATTCACTCATGGTTCTTGTGGTTATTGGCAGGCCTTAAGGGCCTCTCCCTCCACCCTCTCTTCTTCTCTCACCTTCTCTTTCTCTTTTTTCTTGGTGATAATTTAAATGTACCCTTTACTGAGACAAGTGGATTTCTGGTCTTCTGCTATAGTAAAAGGTAAAAGAGAGATGCTATGGTTTAATGGAGCATTTCCCAAAATGTGTTTTGTTAATATAAACAAATATTTGCTAAATAAACACACAGTACTATAGGAAATGATGCTGAGTTAAAGTTTTTGTTAGTGTTGTTAATTGTCAGACTTCACAGAATCTTTAATGTGTGCACTGTTTATCTCTGGAGACATATTCAGTATGGGAGATTACTCAAATACATTTTACTAAGAAACTCTTTTTACACAAAAATATCTCTTGGAATCCATGGGTCATTCTTTGAAAAATGCTGCTTTCGTATATTTTATCCTGGACAGAGGCCTAAGTCATATATTTTTTTTTTCTACACCTAAGCTTTACTCTACCTCCAGCCTCTAAATGAAAATAATAAAACCTGACCTTCACCATCCTCTGAGGGGATATTATAAGATTCAATAAAGTAAACATAGCAAAACATAAAAAAAAAACCAAACCCATATTATCCTTGCTCCCTATTGGATCCTCAATAGTAATACTCCACAGAGCAACATTTTGTAGTGCTAACTTTTTAAATCATTTAAAAGCATAAAAATCAAATCAATTCTAAAAACTACTAAAACTACTGTAGTGAATTTAAAATGAATTTGAGAGCAGTAGGAGACAGAGATACACAATTGCTTGTAACTGAGCAGGAAGGACCAAAAGGAAAGGAGACCACCTCTGAGTGTCCATCTTTTTTCTTTTTTCTTTTTTCTTTACCAGTTATTTCTGTTTCCCTGTTTGCTTTCAATTTTAGTTTCTTTCAGTGATTGCCTCAGGACTGAGGAGAAGGGTCACAGTGAGTAACTTTATTCTCCTAAAGAAGAGTACTCCTCTCCTGTGCCCATTCAAATCCTGCTGAGGAACTTTCTCTTAAGAGTCTTCTTTTTTGTTATAGGCCTGTTTATTCACTAATGAACTGACTGAAGTATCAGTTGACTTGAATGGGAGTCAACCAATACTAAATCTCTCGTAACAAGAGCTGAAAGTTGAATTTAAAGAATAAGTTTAGAGGTGAAAGTATAATTCTTATTGGCACTGTATTTGGAGGTGATGGCATGTTGTTTCTATCCTCACCCACCCCCCCACAGGAAGATTCTGAGCAATTCAATGAGATTACTTCAATCCTACCTTGACGATATCTGTCATCCATCAGAAGTGAGTCCAGTTGTAGCTCCGCTTATGACTGGGTACCTCATCTCTTCATCTTTAGAAATGAAGTTTTGCCCACCCTGCAGCGTTGTTGTAAGAACTAAATGAAATACCATAGATTCATCCAAGGGTACTTAGCAGGCTTTCTCTAAATGGTAGCCCTAGGTTTTCCTTTAGTTTAGATAGTGTTATCAGATAATGTACTTCAGGCCTAACCATTGGAGCAACTCTAAAATCAAACTGCTTTTTGACAATCAAAAGGTGGAATTCTGTTCCTTGCAGTTTTGCCCATTAATTTATGTAGTAATTCTTTCTTGATTAGTGCATTTTTCTTTTTCTATAAAGAGTTAAGACTATCATTTCATATGCTTATTATTCAAGTATGGGCTTCATTTTAATTTTGGTCTATTCTGTGTAGCAAAATAACCCTTCCACATGTGTGCTTTTTAAAAAAATATGTATTATATGTTGATTATTTACTGTGGTTTTTGCCCAGTTAAGGTATTACTAAACAGTGCTCTTGCAATAGACAAGGTCACATGCCTTAGGTGAGACGGAGGCTGTGAGCTGGACCTCCATCATTTATGGGGAGGATCTGAGGATGCTGGAGTTTGACTTTTTGTCCTGCCCCAAGGGCCAAGTATGTCCAGTGACTGTACTTATATGGTGGGAAATATATGCCATAGAGAGGTAAATGAGAAGATGAGAGAAATTACATAGATACTGACTTTGAGACATTGAATCTATATCCCAGCCATCCCCATGTTCCCGTTGTCCAGCTCTCCAAACCACTGAATCAATAGCATGCGTCGCATCACAGAGAAAGTATGGCCCAGCTGCAAACAGGAATGCATTGACTTTGGATTTAATAATGGAATTTTTTTCCTATAGTCTGAGAGCAAACACTTTTGATTATTACAAATGCCTGGCTTGCTTGAGAAAGTGACGATTTTCTCAGAACTCCAAGACAAACATTCAACTTGAAGAGGATCATGCAATTTACATGATGAAACTTAAAGAATAGGAGAAAAAGGATGCAGTGCAAGGACAATGGGAAGAGGAAAACCTGTCCAATTATTGAGAGATGGATCCTGAGAGAGACCACCGCCCTCCCCAACCTCTGCCGCCAAAAAAAAAAAGAAAAAGGATCAAAATCAGGTCCTATTGTTCTGATTTTCTCCTTAAGGACAAATTCCAAAGAAGAAATTAAGAATATCCAAGTAGGTTTGGGGATTCCAAATACCACTGGGGCTGGGGCTGATGCTCTGTCTTTTGGGCATGTCCTGGGAAAATGTAGTTTCATGCATTTGAAATATTGGGGGCATTTATGTTGCAATAGCTGAAGAAGGTATTAAACAGAGTGGCCCTGAGTGAAGTCTCATTTTGGTGTTGTGGTGAAAGCAAAGAAAAAATCTTGCCACCGCTCCTCCACCCCCCCGCCCCGCCCAATGCCATTCATAAGTGCTACATAAACTGGTGATCAATAGGAGGACTCCTTGAAACGATATGGAGGGTAGGGTGTGAGATGCTTGTGACTGGAGGCTAGGGTGAAATCCATGGACATCAGCAATAGTAACTGGATGCACTCTAAAGACCAAGCACAACAACCTAAACTCAAAAGGATAATCAGTGGTCATGTGATCACAGAAGCAGCCACAACAGAGGTTAACTTAGAAACCAAGCCGGATGTGATATATCACCTAGAGACTTGGATGTCCCTCCCCCATGTCAGTTTCATTCTGTACCCAGATACTGTATTTGGAAGGAGAAGATAAAGCATTTAAACCATGAGAGAATCTTAAATTTTTTGGTAAGAAGCTTTTAGAATACATAGGATATTAGTTCTAAAACTAAATTAAAATTTTGATATCTGAATGTATAATTGCTAAATTCATACCTTTCCTACATGCAAGAGAGCCATGACGTTGGGGCAGCTTTTTTAGGGTAGAATTTGTTTGACTTTGAACAAGAATCCTGAAATATGGAAAATTAGCCAAAAGCTATTAGGACATTCTTTAACTGATGTCTTTCATTTCCTCCTTGGCATTTTAATTTGTACACAGCTACCCTGTGTACCAGGGTAGCTGAGGCCTGAGTTTTAAAAGAGAATTTAATACCTTTCTATAGGCTACATTTTAGCCTGTAGGAATCAAAGCGAGAAAATGCAGATGTCAACAGTATAGTCTGTGGAAGCACCTTGGGAACTTCATTTGCTTAAGCTCCTAGAGCTCATATCTGTTGAGTCTTAAAGGGATTTGTATGTTGCTTATTCACGTAAGCCATTCTTTGATAATGTTCATGGTAAGGTGTCCTCTTCTCTAGCCATCCCACTATAGTCTCCTGAGAGTTTGGAAAGTAGAAGCCAAGAGTAATTGTAGTAGATAGATGGCCACAGGACTTGATTCAATAGGCAGGCTGAGAAACTGAGGTCCAGTTAGACATAGAGAGTCTGGAAAATAACAGACCAAGGCAGGCAGGCAAGATAAACTCCAGAAAGCTATGCTAATACAGGGAGAAGTAGCCAAGTATTAGGGAAGTCTAACGCTTACTAGATCCAACTCTAGCTGAGAGGTTTGGATAGTGAGCAGTGACTTAAATTCAATAGTACGCAAAAGGCTGTGGGAAGCAGTAACCCCTAATTTGCTTCTTGCTCAGCTGTAGAGATAGATTGAGTATGGCTGGGTCTGAGAGAAAAAAATTTCAGAAATAGATAAAAAATGGCATTCTCTGTAAACATGGTGAATGACTTCTTGTTTTATCGCAAGTGGTGTTCGTCTGGAGGCATGAGTTCATTTGCCTCCTGCTTAAAGGCAGACCTCTTAATGGACCAATATGATCCACTCTCCAGGTGAATTTCTGCAACACTTTCATTACTCTGGTTTTTGACTGGTCCCTGCCCTGTATCTATTCCCAAGGCTGATTAACAGACTTCTGCCTATTTGTCATCTCTGAAGCCCTTTGTTGGTCACTGCCTACTCCAGCTGTATTCTACTGCCAGGATATTATTTTCTTCTTGCTGTCACTCTCCGCAGTAACTTCAGCTCAGCCTCAAAGCTGTTTGTTATCGGTAGTCGTAAGTGGTAACGTGTTGTGTTACCTAATGCTTTCAAACTCAATGGTTATGACATTCAAATAAGATTTTACAGGAGAGGCCAGGAAAACGAAATCAGTTTATAAAATTGTTAATTGCCCTGTGATGTTAACAGATAAACATACTGGCTTAAAAAATTCTGTAAAAATAAGCTTTTTAAAAACTGGGTATTCAAGTGGTAAACATATCAGGGTCACTGAATACATCAATGACTGAATAGTGATAGCTTAAACTTTTAACTTTGCAGAGTTTTAAGGTACCTCTTTTTTTTTTTTTTTTTCAGAAGGACACTTTCTTAAAAGGTAATGTCTAGGGGCACCGGTGTGGCTCAGTCGGTTAAGCATCTGCCTTCAGCTCAGGTCATAATTCCAGGATGCTGGGATAGAGCCCCACATTGGGCTCCCTGCTTAGCAGGGAGCGGGCTTCTTTCTTTGCTGCTCCCCCTGCTTGTACTCTCTGTCAAATAAATAAAATCTTAAAAAAAAAAAAAAAAAGAATAATGTCTGTTGGCTACTCCTAACCCTCTTTCCTAATTGTGAAAGAAAACCCAACAGGAAGTTACAGAACTCACTGCTTTACTCTGTGCCAACTCCCTCAGACCACACAGAAACAACACCTAGGTGATTTGGCAGAGTTTTCAGACCTGAGGAGAGACTTGGCAATGTGACAAGCAGAAGGGAAGCTGACGTGGTGTCACTAGGCCAGGACAGAAAAGTGGTTACAGGCACTGCTACAGTGAAGGCAGTGGAAGCAGCTGGGTAGGAAATTTGTCCTAGTGGGTGGGGAGAGAAAACATGTTGGTTCACTTGATGTGAGGATAAAATGGAAGTTGGCATTTTAGTGAGTTATTGAGACCACAAAGATTGTTTGTGGATGAAGAAGAGATAGTGCTGGTATGTTGCATTAAATACTTGATATTGCCACTTTCTAGGATTAAGGCCATGTTAAAACAATGTCTACAAACTTTGTTTGGATTGAATCCCAACTTAAAAATATAATCTTCAAAAAAAAAGAACTAGATATAGAGATACCTTCTAGATTAATGAATCTTTATGTCTTTGAGGAAAATAGATTTATTATTTAAAAAAATTACTTTAAAGCAAGTTCATATGTTGGGTTAGGTAGATCTTATAAAGGCATAGCATTTTTGTTAATTGCAAATGTCTTATCAGATAAAGGGCTAGTATCCAAGATCTATAAAGAACGTATCAAACTCAACACCCACAAAACAAATGATCCAGTCAAGAAATGGGCAGAAAACATGAACAGACATTTCTCCAAAGAAGACATACAAACAGCCAACAGACACATAAAAGATGCTCAATATCACTTGACATCAGGGAAATACAAATCAAATGACAGTGAGATACCACCTCAGACCAGTCAGAATGGCTAAAATGAATAACTCAGGAAACAGCAAATGTTGACAAGGATGTGGAGAAAGGGGAACCCTCTTACACTGTTGGTGGGAATGCAAGCTGGTGCAGCCACTCTGGAAAACAGTATGGAGGCCCTCAAGAAGTTAAAGATAGAGCTACCCTATGGCCTTGAAATTGCACTACTAGGTATTTACCCAAAGGGTGCAAACATTGTGATCAGAAGGAGCACCTGCAACGCAGTGTTTATAGCAGCAGTATCCACAATAACCAAACAATGGAAAGAGCCCAGATGTCCAGTGACAGATGAGTGGATAGAGAAGAGGTTGTGTGTGTGTGTGTGTGTAGACACACCTATATTATGGAATGTGTAATTACATTGAAGTGGATGGAACTGGATAGTATTATGCTGAGTGAAATACTTCAATCAGAAAAAGACAATTACATGGTTTTACTCACATGTGGAATTTAAGAAACAAAACAGAGATCATAGGGGAAAAGAGGGAAAAATAAAATAAGACAAAATTAGAGAGGGAGAAAAAGCATAAGAGAATCTTAACTCTAGTAAATAAACTAAGGGTTGCTGGAAGGGAAGTGGGTGGGGGAATGGGGTAACTGGGTGATAGATATTAAGGAGGGTATGTGATGTAATGAGCACTGAGTATTATATTCAACTGATATATTATTGAACTCTACATCTGAAACTAATAATACACTATATGTTAACTAATTGAATTTAAACAAAATAAGTTAATAAAGAAGTAAACTTAATATAAGTTTTAAAAATTCATAACTCTACATTCTGTGGAATAGGATTAGTAATATTAGTAAGTTTTATTGAACACCTACTATGATCCAGGCACCATGTTTAGTGCTTTACATTTATTTTTTCTTTGAAGTTTAAAACAAAATCTGAGGAAGGTACCATTTTTATTTTGACTTAGGAAAAAATTGAGGCATGGAGAAGCTAAGACGACTTGTTCCTGTCACGGATATAGTAGGTACAAGATCCAGGATTCAGTTCTATATGTGACTCTATAGTTAACCCTGTTTAACTGGGATTCTCAGTTGCTAATCTAGTCCTCTACAAAAACTGTTTCCCAAAAGCAAATTAGAATCACAATGATAAACCACTACATATTCACCGAAATGGCTTAAATTTGAAATGATTTACAATACTAAATGTGTCAAGGATGTGGTGCAACTGAAACTCTCATATTTCACTGGTATAGTATTAAAGGGAGCAACCTGTTTGGAGAAGAGTTTGACAGTTTTGTGTATAAATAGCATACACTTAAACAACCTTACAATTCCATTCCTAGGTATTTATCAAGAGAAATGAAAATATGCTGGTGCACAAACATTCACATTAGCTTTGTTTATAATATTCAAACATAGAAACAATTCAAATGTCCATCAAGCAGTAAATGGATAAACCACTTTTGGTGGAAACATACAATGGAATATTACTCAGCATTGAAGAGGAGTGATTACTGATACTTAAAACGAATGGTTAAGACTCAGTATTATGACTAGCAAAAGAGGACAGACAAAAAAGTGCACATTCTGTGAAATTCTAGAATAGGCAAAACTAATCTTTACTGATATAAAGCAGATTAGTGAGTGACTAGTACTGGAAATATAGGATTAACTTTATATGGGCATGATTAAAATACTGGATGATACAAATGTTCTGTATCTTCATTTCATCGTATTTACACAAGTTTACGTATTTGTCAAAATTCACTGATGGAACCATAAGCTTAAGATGATCATAAACTCTATGTTTAAATTACCCCTGAATAATGTTGATTTAAAAGTTTGCTCTTTTTTATTGTTCAGTCTTTATTGCCTAGGAATTCCCAGGCTTTATTTCTTTGAACTTTCTCCCTGTTCCACCATGTATATCTGGGCAGGAATGAATGTATAGTAATATGTATTAATTTATTTATGAAATTGTGTACTTACCTGCTTATGAACTAGATTACTTTACAAAATTGAATTATATATATTTTTGTTTAGTGATTTCTCATGTTTGTCTGTTTAGTCTTTTTTTGCTGGCTAGATCAGTTAAAACACTTCATTATTCTAATTGTGTGAAAAACTATGCACTCTGCCAGAATTTTCAAAATATTGTGCATAATGCCAAATATTCAGATAGAAATAAAATGAAAATTTGAATAAAGCATTCATATTTATTGACTCTATATTAATCAAAAACTGCTTAAACCAGTACCTCACATAAATGAAACAATGGAGAAGTTCTTAATGGTGAGCTTGAAGTGTTAGCTCCTGAATTATCATCTAATCATCTCATATATATTGAATTGTAGTTTTTGCAAGTTTTAATTTCAGTTGAAAGTCAGTGTGCTGTCATAGGAAGAGTTTAAATGTTGAAGTCAAGTGGCCTGGTTTGAATTTGAATTCCAGGTTTACCACTTACCTGCCAGGTGACTACAGATAACTGCCTAAATTTTTGATTATCCACTAACTTAATTGAAAGATAGAGATAATTTCATTGGATTGTAACAACTAGGACAAGTGTTGGGCATATAACAGATATTAATATCTAATATCCACAATTCTTGTCTTTTATTGTATTAAATATAGTATAGTAAGAATCCTAGTTTTAAAATTAGAATCAAAGGTTTAAGCGTCTTTACATATTCACTGGCTTGGAGCCTGGGGCAAGCTCCTGGACCTTTTGAGTGATTTTTTAATTGATCATTTATTTGTGAAGTGGTTATAGTAATGACATTGGTTTATTTTGCAGTTTAAATGAGACTTTAAAAATTGAAGTATATATAATACCTGGTACAGAGTAAGACCCCATAAATATTAGTTTGATTTGAAATCCAATTTTTATTGGATCTCTCACATAAAATGTATAATTCTGTTCAATAGAATATTAAAAATACTATTCCATTCACCAACCATGCCTAAAGATAAGTATTTACACAAACTTAGCTTAAGAAAAAAGAAATACTGAGATCATAGACTGAGCTTTTCTTATTTTATCCAGATCTTAGATATTTTAAAAGTACAGCTAAAGAACTGGCCAGATAATGCAGAAGGCTATTTTATGATCCTGTGCTCCAAATGCTTATTTGTATCCTTTGTTAGATTTTTATGAAAGTCTAGAAGGTGGGAAACAGAAGGTAATGCAACTAATAATAGTACAGCACTGATCATTTCTTTTGACAGCACAACTGTTTCATCGTAACTTGGTTATTAAACAGATGAATTAAGCAGATGTCAAAATAGACTTGAAGCTCCAGGGATTTTAGCTCTGTAGAATAATGTTATAAATTATTCCTCCACTGGGAATGCTTTTTTCCAATTGGACACTTATTATCACAAATAATGAATAAAGAGCTATAATAAATAACAGATAAAATAAATGAACACATATAATGAAAAACAGATAATATTGTTTGAAAATGGCAAAGTAAACTCTTAAGAGAATAAAGCATAATCATAAAGCTATGTGTTCTAAAAAACATGAACATAGAAATATTAACACATTGTGGTGTAAAAGTGTAGGCAGCATCATATCTTCTAAACTTTTGAATGGGAAAAGAATATGTTGCTTGGCTTATTTGTCTCTGAATGTCAAGGCAGAAGACCAAGTGGACTCTACATTTCTGCATAATACTCTATTTGCCTATCTGGAGGTTTAATTATTCTGATTTGGGGATATATATGGTTAGATGTCAAGATATGTTGTCACCATCATGATTTTTAGTTAAATATGCACAGGCATGGGAGACCTTTTAATTTCCATAAACTCATTTTTCATATGTATTTTTTTCATTTTTCATATTTAGTTGAGGAAATAGCTTGTATCATCTTTTTTAAAATCTTGTCTGGAAAATTGAGTTCATTTCAAATAAAATGATGGAAGTAAAACCACTGGCATTTAAAATAATACAGGTTGATTCAATTAAATAGTTTAAATAAGAATTTAAACCCCATGTGTAATTATTTTCTAAAAAAAGTTACCCAAATAACAGCTTTCCTCATCATTCCTTTTACTGCCTTCTATTCTCTCTACATTATCAAAAAGATCAAACCATAGCATAGTTTATTAACACAGGGCAGTCTAGTTTGGTCATGAATAGGTTACAAATAATATAATTATAAAGAGTTAATAAATCATAAAGAGAAATGAACTCATCAGAACAAAATAACTGAATCACAACAAAACACTAGCTAGATAAAAATTTCTATGTGAGGAGCAGAATTATAAGCTCATTATATGGGGAAACCCTTTGTTTCATAAATCTGTGTTGTGTTTAATTACTACTTTCTATACAATATCCTTTCAACAATTGTGCAACTTTTTGAGAATAGTTACTTGCCCCAGACTTGCATGATTATAATATGGTAAAGTTTTTATTAAAACCAAAATATTCTGACTTTGTGTTTACTGTTCTTTTTATTAGGTTGAATAAAATCAAAATCACACAGAACTGGGAATGTTTATTTAACCAATAGATTGTTCATCTTTTTAAAAATAGAAACTTTATATTCATCAAGTAATTTTGGCAAGTTCAAATTTACTATCTAGTCTGTAGTGTATTGATTATGTTCATAAACATTCACACTTAGCAAATTTACTTTTTCCTATCTCTATTTCATATGAGAATGCTTGATATTTGAGTCACTGGTCATATGCGAGTAATGGAGCTATATCAGTTAATTAAATTACCAATAGTGAAGTATCACAAAGGGCATGAAAGGCTTAACTTCCTGTTTCTCAGTTCACTTTAATGGTAAATTTTTATGAATTAACCCAACTATTTTCAAGGTTCAAAAAATGACTTTTAATAAAAAATATTGAAGACAAAACTTAATGAATTTTCTGTGAACAATCCAAATATAATTCAATAACCCTGACTTCTGACTAATTCCACAAGAATTTAGGACATTGGTATAGCAGATAGCTCTGCATGTTTACCTATCCAGTATCCATGTCCTTTTCTTCTGGTATAATAGCATCTTGACTTTCCTTTGGGAACCACCTTCCCTACTTTTAGTCTAGGCTCCAGAGCTGGGCACTCCAGGGCTGGTCAATGAAAATCCTTCTGGTGTTCTTTGGAAAGAAGAGCTCTTTCTCATACTGGGTTTGCAAAGATGAAAGGAGCTAAGCCTAAGTTGCTGGGGCCATGTTGTTAACAGATGGAGAGAGCTTGCCAATGAACGAAATCAGCATGGAAAATAGGAAAGTTAAGAAATGGAATAATATAGATTTCTAATATTATATTTTCAAACCAAGATTTTACTTTTGGACTTTAGTGAAATGAGCCAACATTTCATTCATCCATCCATCCATTTATTTATTTCATAAGCCTGTCTGATTTGAGTTTCTGCTACATATAATTAGAAATGTACTGATTATTACGTGTGGAAGGATGATGTTAGTGCTTCACCATGACTGAGTTCAAAGTTAACAACTTTGAGGATTTAGTGAAGGTATCCTGATCTCAAGTACGTATTAGGGCCTTAGATATGTTGTTATGCAGAAACAGTAACACATTTACTCAACCATAGCTTCTGGTAATGAGATATATGAATACCTAAGCTAAGTGTGCTTGTTTGGCATTACACACACACAAAAATAAGGGGGTTTCCTTTAAAAAGAGCAGATGAAGTAGAGAATGATTGAAATATATGAATTAAGGATCAATCAAATCTAATGAATGTTATTTATAATCAAAATTATATGAGGGACCCCTGGGTGGCTCAGTCAGTTGAGCTTCCAGCTCTTGGTTTCCACTCAGGTCATAATCTCAGGATTGTGGGATTGGTGGGGTCAGCTTAAGAGTCTCTCTCCCTCTTCCTCTACCCCCTCCCATTCATGCTTTCTCTCTCTAAAATAAATAAACAAATCTTTAAAAAATTATATGAGATTTTCTTTAAATGTAGGTCCAGGGTTACTCTTTGTATCAACTAATATGAAAGCAGTATGTTCCCCTAAATAGAGGCCAAAACTTTTTTTAGAACATATCTTTAATTTCTCAGGTCAGTAAGAAAGACTTGTTTCTTTAAAAGTGGCAACCTTCTTTGATTTCTAAGCCTGTCCTCCCTCCCTGGTCTCCCTCCACAAACATTTATGGCAGTCTCATCTGTGCCAGACATTGTGTTAAGTGTAAGAGAGACAGGAGTGAACAAGTCTGACATAATCCATTTCTTATAGATACTTCTTAATTTTATCATAAAGTTGTTACAGAAAAGGTAGAAAGGAGTTGTAAGATCTGCCAGAATTATAGATGCTTCCATTCTCTAGGCAAGATCATGTTGTAGGTATTTTATGCCAGACAATGAGGTAGAAACTGCATAACATCATTTGTATTATTGCCAGGTTAGGAAACAAATCCTTAGGAAGCTTCTTTGAAAAAAAAAAAAAAGGTGGAAGTTTAATTTATGTTTTATTCCCTAACAAATTGAGCGTAGTAACAGCTCTATCACTGGCACTGCTTCTGCCCTTCCCCAGAGACATCCCTTTTCAAGTATCTGAAAAGTCCTGCACTCTGAAAGGTGGCATGGCTCACTTGGTCATAGGGATTGACGACAAAAGTTGACCAAGGTACCCTGAAAACAAACAGGCAAGCTACCAAGAAAGGGGAGGAATTCTGACCTCTTCTATTACTCTTTTTAGGGAAGAAATTTTGGTTTGGGTGACAAAAAACTCACAACTTATTTTTAATGAATATTGGTACAGATAAGCAAATTTCATCTACTCTATTAAAGTAACTTAAAAGACAAACACGAAAATAGGACTGCCAGGCAAAATGAAACTTGTTTTTATAAAGGACTGTAGTGTGCTTTGTTTTTTCTTCCTCATTCAATATGTAAGCTATTTCTGGAAGGGTCATAGTTCTTGAGATAGATGGTTGAAGGATAGCAGACACTAATCATGATGGTCAATCTCAGTTTCCTTTGGTAGAAAAAGTACCCTTTATATAATGGCGTAAGGGAGTTATGTCCTTTGTAAAGGAAATTTTCCAGGATTTCAAGGGCAATCAGCTCATGCCTAGTGAATGGTAACTCCAGTCCCTTGACTAAATCTATGCTAATTAGCCTCTATCAAAGCCTTGGTTAAAATGTGTTTGCCGATTGCTCTGTTTACTTTAGGACTTCTCAGATTATTAAATACGTTAATATAAATAGTCAGTGTGCAATAGGGATAGTATGTAGAATTTCCCCAAATTATTTGACCAATGACATTTTTTCTTCTCATGGAATTTATTAATACTAGTGTTCCACAGAATGAACATCATGAAGTTAGGTGCTGATCTAGAAATGAGCATTTTCTCTGCTAAAATCAGTCAACTGTTTTTATTTCAAAAAGTGTATTGCCACATTTAGGGTGAAAATTAATAGACTATATGAAAGCAATGGCTTAGTTTCTTTTTTCTTCTCTAGTTTTACTGAGATATAATTGACATATAGTACTGTGTAAGTTTAGAGTATACAGTGTGATTTGAAAATGGTCACCCCAATAAGGTTAGCTAAAACTTCTATCACCTCACATAATTACCTTTTGTGTATGTGTGTGTATGGTGAGAAATTTAAGATTTACTCTGTTAGCAACTTTCAAGTATGTTAACTATAGTCTCAATGCTATACATTAGATCCCCCAGAATTTACTCATCTTACAAATGGAAGTTGTGTACTTGACCAACATCTCTCTATTTTCCCCAAACTGCAACCCCTGGCAATTACCACACTGGGAACCACGACAACCAACACACCACAGAAACCCACTGTTTCTATGGGCTTGACTTTTTTTAGACTCTAAATATAAGTGAGATTTTTCAGTATTTATCTTTGTCTGATTTATTTCACTCAGCATAATGCCCTCAAGGACATCCATGTTATCCGCAAAGGCAAGAGGTCCTTTTGTTCAAAGTTTATATAATATTCTGATTGATATATATATATATATATATATATATATACATATATACATATATATACGCCATATATATGTATATATGTATATATATATGCCGTATATATATGCCATATTTTCTTTACCCATTCACCTGCATACAAATACTTCGGTTGTTTTCATGTCTTGGCTATTATGGATACTGCTGCAAAGAACACAGGGGTTCAGATAACTCTTCAAGAGAGTGATTTCATTTCCTTTAGAGATTATATATATATATATCCAGAAATGGGATTGCTGGTTTACATGATAGTCCTTTTTGAAGAACATCGAGATTGGTTTTTATAGTGGCTATATTAACTTACATTCCCACCAAGAGTGAACAAAAGTTCCCTTTTCTCCACATCCTCACCAACATGTGTAATCTTGTATCTTTTTAATAATAGTTTCTAATAGGCGTGAGGTAGTATCTCATTATTGTTTTGATTTGCATTTGACGACCAGTATCATTGAAGATCTTTTCATGTATTTGTTCACCATTTATATGTGTTTGGAAAAATGCCTTTTCAAATCCTTTGCCCATTTTTAAAAGAGATTGTTTCTCTCTCCCCCCCCACCAGTATTGAGTGTGTAAGTTTATTATCTATTTGGGGTATTAACCCCTTATCAGATAATATGTTTTATAATTATTTTCTTCCTTTACATAGGTTGCCTTTTCATTTTGTTGATTGTTTCTTTTGCTGTGAAGAAGGATTGTGGTTTGATGTAGTCTCATTTATTTTTGCTATGTTGCTTATGCTTTTGGTGGTAACCAAAATATCATTGTAAAGTCCTACTTCAAGAAGGTTTTTCCTTATGTTTTCTTCTAGGAGTTTTAAGGTTAGAGTATTAATCCATTTTGAATTCATTTTTGTGAGGGGTGTAAGATAGCAGTAGTTACATTTTTTTACATGTGGAAATCCAGTTTTCCCACCACATATTCAATCTCTTTATTGAAGAGACTATCTTTTCCCCAGTGAGCATTTTTGACTACTTTGTAAAATATTATTTGACTGTATATACATATATTTCTTTCCATGATCTCAACTCTGTTCCATTGGTCTTTGTGTCTCTTTTTATGTCAGTACCATACTCTTTTTATAACTATGGCTTTGTGGTATACTTTGAAATCAGAAAATGAAAGTTTCTTAATAACCATATAGAAGAGACTTTAATTTTGTTAAGGAACCCCTTTCTTTGGGCTGTTTCTAAATATCAAATCCACTTTTTAAAGATAAAGATTTGGGGGGGTGCCTGAGTGGCTCAGTTGGTTAAGCGCCTGTCTTCAGCTCAGGCCATGATCCCGGGGTCCTGGGATCTAGCCCTGCATCAGGCTCCCTGCTCAGTGGGGAGCCTGCTTCTCCCTCTCCCTCGCTGCTCGCCCCCACAGTCAGATAAATTTTTTAAAAAATCTTAAAAAAAGAAAGATAAAGATTTGGTTTTCACTTCTGACCAAGATGGAATGCCAGGGACCAATATCTTCTCACCTGCCTAAAGCTTATGACTTCGGGTAATACTGCACCTGTACTCTCTCCCACGTCCCCCACACCAGAGGTGTAACATTTTCCATATCTGAAGTCTAGTTTTTCTGGAAACATAAGACAAGCAGCCTTCACAACCTCCACACTAAAGCATTCTGCAGACTAGATCTCTCTTTCTTCCTCCCTTCCTCACTGGAGTGGAGGTAGGTGAGAAGAGGTCAGAGGTCAAAGCTGGGGCAACCCATAGTTTCTTAAACAGTAGATTTGAACTAATGATTTGTTAAGTGGAGGAATAAATGAATTAATAACAATAAGGTAATATTTTTGACTTTTATTTTTTTTGTTTTTGCATTTTCGCCTTGTCCTTTAACCATTTTTTTTTTTTTTTTTGGCTATGATAAACACTGAGGATTGTCCAGCTGATAGTCCATCATGTACACTTGTACAAACATGCAAACCATGAGCGGGTCCTCAGAAATTCTAGCCTCCCTTTCAATTTCTGACCTTTGTCATTTCCTCCTTCTAAAATATTATTGGCCTTGCTTTTCCCTCACCAGCTCCTAACCTTCCTCCAGATATCGGCTCAGATATCACTTCCTCCAGGAAACCTTACTGCTTAAGATTGGGATAGATGATCCTTTAATCTGCTCCCAAAATACTCCCTGCTAACATTTACTTTAGATTCTGTGTTGAAATTGCCTACGCTTTTCTGATTCTCCTATTAAATTTTAAACTCCTCTGGGCAAGCACCGTTCACTCTTGCATACCCTGTGCTTAGCATAGTGCCTGGCAAGTGAAAGCTGCTCAAAAATATTCTGGTTATTAGTCCCAGGTCACACAGCTAATGAATGGCAGATCTGTGATTCAAATCCAGCTTTTCATGACTTTGGGGCATTTGTTTTGTCCTGTGCTGAAAAATACTACCTCTTACTCTCCCACATACGCACCTAAATTCATAGCTACTAAAAATCTAGTCTTAAAAGTATTGCACGGTACAGACTGACTGTCTTTGTCAGGGAATGATCCACAGCTCAAGTAAATTATTCTGAATACCTTCACTGAAGTGTGACAAAAGTTGGCACCACCTTGGTGTTTCTACTGCAGCGTGTTCTGCCGGAGGAATAGGCCCTGAGGCATTTTTCATGTGATGGAACAATAATAATACCTACAACCCAGCCATTTGGAATGAATAGGCCATGGGTGAATTGCACAAAATGACCTCTCCTGATTAAGCAATGTTATTCCATAAAATATATGTAAAAGTTAGCAACTTTTTCATTTAGCTTAAGAGAAATGAACTGTTTTGTGGATGTTTCTAATAATGGAAGAAATTGCATTTTAAATCCTTTCACTTAAGTATATTTTAACTGCATTTTCATTATGTGTTGTAAATTATAACCTATCCGTACTATAGGACAATGTGTCTTTCAGTCTCAGCTGCAATGATGAATTATGCAAATGTCTCTAAGTGTTATTTCTTCTTAATCATTTTGATCTTCAGCTTTTAGATTATGGTAACATTATAGGCTGCTGCAGCTGAAAAGAGAAAAGAGAATTTGATAACAATTCCTACAGCTGTACAGTGTTTTTTTTATACCCTTGTTACTGAGAAAGTTTACTTATAATTAAGGTGGCATGGGCTGAACACATAATTATTCATTGTAGTTATTCACTCTTTTTAATAGATTTGATGTCTGAAGGCCTTAATTGCCAAGTATCTACCTAGAGCAGAGATAGTCGAACACATTGTGTTTTAAACCAAGTGAGTTAATGTTTTTAAATAAAGAGATTTAGCCTCAAAATATGTTATTTCTGAGATCTGAAAAATCACACGATCTGGGATAGATGCCTGTGCAGCACGATCTCCTGGATTGATGGAGCTGCTGCCAGGCTCCTTTCAGGCACAAGTGGCTCTAGTCCCTCACAGCCACACATTTCCTCCTTTCATGTTATCTCCTCAGCTTTCTTAGCATTGTTTATTTGCTTTTTGTTTTTGTGTTTGTTTTTTTTGTGTGTGTTTTGTTTTGTTTTGTTCTGTTTTTTAAGTAAGCTTTATGCCTGGTGTGGGGCTCAAAACTCACGGGCATTGATTTCTTTATATCTGAGCTAAACTATTCCTCTTTGAATAAATAATAATAACTGTCAATCAATCAAATGGATCCAACAAAACCTATTTTTTAAGATCCATAGCTATTGAATTCTTAAATCTGTAAGTGCTGGGGAGCACTTTTTTTTTTTTTTTTTTAAGTAAGATGACACCACCACTGTAATAAGTGAAATTTTGGTCAATATTATTTTGTATATGACTTAATTTGGTTCATTAAGAATGTATGGGACATCTGTCTGTGAAGCCCTGAGGATATAGCCATCTTCTTTCAAGGAACTTACTGATCTTCTCTACCAGTATCAGTCAAGTCTCAACAAACCAGCTATAAAACTTTGGATTTGGGGTAGGATAGGCTACAACCTATTAACTCAAACAGAATTAGAAGAATTCAACTTCTAAGAACTATTTAGAAAAATGTTAATTCATAAATAAAGGTCAAAGAATTTTCACCAAAATTAAAGAAACATAAATCCTTAAACTATATTTCTTACCCCCCCCAAAAAAACCCTAAGTGTTTTATATAAGCATTTTTCTTCTTGGGGAAAAAATGGACAGTCCTTGAAAAATAAGGTTCACTTGTGCTCTCACTGAGCATAGTTGTAGAAAGTAGGTCATTGCTTTCCTCACCAAATTAACTAAATATGTTAGCCCTTGAACTTCAAAAAAAAAACAAAAAAGGAAGAAATTGTTAGTACATTGTTAGTACTCGAGCAGTCATGGTGTTCATGGATCTTTTCCCTAGTTAGGAGACAGCTGTTTACATGCTCTTTGTCCTGCTTTACTGCCTTCTAAATACTCCAGTGTTTCTTCTACTTTCAAGACAGAAGGGCACAGAGATTTGCCAATTCCTGGCACCAGCTCTCCTGGCTATAGCCATGGCATGGCATTTTTATTTTAGACATTTTCATTAGTTTGATCTAATTTTCTACAATTATGGCAACATAAGGAAATGAATCCAGGATGAATAGACAGAGTTATAAATTAGTTACCAAGCTTGAAGTAAGTCTATCAATGTATTTTTTACTCCTGAACTGCTTCTCAATCTTCTTTAAAAATCCTGTGGTTCTAACAACCAGTACCTCTTCCCTATAAGATGGTACTGGTCTCATAGGTAAGTAGAAATTATATACTTACTTGTTTTGTCCTACAGCCATGGTGACTTTCTTGAAGCCTCCGACAAACTCCACACACAAGTCAGTATTTTTGCTCCTGAAGTTCCCTCTAAATGAAATCCCAGTACCTTCTTTCCATTCAATGATTTCCTAACTTTCTCAAACTGTAGCACCATTTCTGCTTTCACCATTCCATCAGTGTATCTGCTTTAGCTGAAATTCCTAAGGAGATGCACATTACCAAAAGCAATAGATTCTCCTCAGTCTTTCTCTTCATCTTTCTGCAGACTCTTCCTTGGAACTGCTGTTACCTTGCGTGACACTACAGTCTCCTAGTTTGTTCTTCCCTTCCTACTTAGTTTCTTTCACAGATTTCTCTTCCTCTGCCTATCCCTTAAATAAAAGAAAACACACTTTATTTTTGGAACTTTCATGTACTTATCTCTTCCTGGAGTGATGTACTACATACTTCTATATGGAGACACATTCCTATGCCACCAGCTCTCAGAGCTGTATCTTTAGATCTTTTTTTTTTTTTTCTTTCCCCCAACTTTTATGTCCCACCTTTGAATATACACATTCATTTACCTGGAATACAGTACTTCAGCTTCAACTCACATTTTTTGCATCCAAGCCTAATCCTCCTCTTTTATTCCTTATCATTGGTAAAGACTACTTTTCTTTATCTATGCAAACATCTAAGCTAAAACCTGGGACTAATCCTGATCTGCCTTCTCTTAATAAGGAGTTCAGTCATTTACTCCAGGGAGGTGGAGAAGAGTTACAAAGACCATAGAGTTCTGCTCCAGTGACCTGCTCCATATCATGCCTGCTGCCTTCTGGGTATAGGCTCCCAGATTTTTGCTTTGGTGATGTAATTATTCTTAGGATCTAACCTCAGGCTCCTTCCACCTCCACTGAAAATCTAGTCAGTGATTTCTTAAAATGTAAATCTGTTCTCATTACTCTCAAGAACAAACAGATGACCTTCTACAAGCTCATTGCCTGTAACAGAGGTTTAAAAAAATTTTTTTTAATAAATAAAGGAAATGTTAAGTAGAAGCCTAAACAGATAAAAGCTAAGAAGCTTTTCCTTCCAGCAGGCCTGAGAGGACTCTATTCTATAACTTGAAAACCACCGGCCTATGATATAGAGTTCAAATTCTTCCACATAGTACACAAGACCCTTTCTGTTCAGTCTTCCCCACCCTCACACTTTCTCACCAGCTCTTCACAATATTGATTGTCTTGCCTTTCCCTAAACTGGTCACTTTTGTTTGTGGCCTCTGCTGTTTCATATCCTCTACTAGATGCCTGAATGCTCTGCCTCAACTTGTATGACTTATAATATCTGGATCATCTTTTTGAAAAACTGTGTCCTCAGTGGCATATCTCAGTGTTCCCCTGTCCTGCCTACACCCTATATCCCCAGCAGCATTGATTTTTCTTGCTTTTGAGAATGGCAATATATATATATATGTATATATATATATGTTCTCTGTATCTCTCTCTAGATAGAGATAGATAGAAAGGTATAGATAAAAATATATAAATATATTTAATATATATAGAGAGAGGTATAGAGGTATAGATAAAATATATATAAACATACATAATAGAAATAAAATATATATAGTTTAGGTATACTTCTATTTTACATATACATTTATTTTAGGTTATTTGTGAATCAATTAATTTCTCCCATGATATGAATTCCTTGAAAGTGAATTCTATACTCATCTTTGTATTCTCAGTCTGTAGCAGAATATTTGGATCAAATTCAATATCTGTTACCCTTTATAGTGATTTTAGGTAATTTTCCCTTTTCTGGATATATTACTTACAATGTCTAATCCTTTTCCTCAGAAGCACAAGCATACTTATCCCCTTTAGCACAGTTCTGCAGTATCCTACCATGATTCCTTTAGTTATGATATCAGTATGTACCAACTAAGAGTTTCATGTTTTTAAATTTTCATTTAAAATTTTGGAAGTTTTTTTAAATCACCCATTCATTTGTTAATTTATACAATAAGCACTATCAAGAACCTGTAGTGTAGTAGGTACAGAGAAGTGAAGAAAAACAGAGGGAGAGAAGCAGAGATATCCATTTTCCTATGTTGAGACTTGCTGTCTGTGATGATAACTTTCAAACAACACATTAGGGAAACTTTGAAGAGAAAGTAAGTTCTAAAGTAATCGAAACAAAAATTTAAAAATTTTAATACACTAATCCTTAGAGCACATGGTGAAATTTAAGAAAGGATCGACTTCACAATTCTGCCTTTACTTTTAATATGTCTGCCACATTAAAGTCATTATGACTTAAGAAGTGTATACTTACATGATGCAAAACTATAGCCAGAATTCATTTTCTGTCTAAAACTTCTATGATGTCTTCCTCATAGTAAGCAAACTATGAGAATTTCTTCAGTATTTCATACCTATTACTTATATATTTGAACAAAGTAGTTTTTCTTATCTGAGTATAGTTGATACACAATGTTACATTAGTTTCAGGTATATAACTTAGTGATTTAAATTCACATATTATGCTATGTTCACCGTAAGGGTAGCCACCTGTTACATTGTATTACAATGTCCCATTACATTGCTATTTATAGAACAAAAGTGTTTTTATCCATTTTGGCAGGGGAGGTGGGGCAGGGAGTGGTTTGGTTTATGTGACTGTAAGTCATTAAACTGGAAATTAAGGATTATTATTATTTTTATAAAAAGTCCTGAGTTGGTTATTTAAAAACAAAAACAAAAACAGACCCTCTGATTGAAGATAACTCATGGCGGGCTGCTAAAGTCAGGTGATTTCTTGCTTAGAATGTTCAAATTTGTATTCAATACACATAGAAAACACTTGGCTTTCCATGGACTGGTTTGCATTTTTAGGAAAGGAAAAGGGAAACTAATATTTATCAAATGTCACTTATGTACTAGGACGATGTCAGATGTTTTTCCTTTAATCCTTTCAACAAACCTTGAATCAAGTAGAAGATGGATGTCAGTAGGAGTGGAGTAATTTCCCAGATTCTTCACTAGAAATTAACAGTCTGATTTAGAAATCAAAGCTCCAGAGTCCATCCACACTCCTCTGGGCAGTATTGCCTCAGACACAAATGTTCAAGGCCAGTAATAAATAATATTACTCAAGAAAATGGGATAAAATAAGCCATTTTTAAGTGATAACACTTCCGGCCTGACCTTCTTGTTGCTGTTTATCTCAGTGGCGCATTCTGTATTTGTAACTATGACTCACTTTTTGCTATACATAGCTCATTTCTAGTTCTTTCCTAAGGCTGTGAAGTTTATTAGAATTGTTTTTATGATGCAACGTATAGGACCTAAAAAGTCTACTAACTGGAAATCAAAACTTTTCTTTAAGATTTCTTTATTTGAGGGCACCTGGGTGGCTCAGTGGGTTGAGCCCCTGCCTTTGGCTCAGGGAGCCTGCTTCCCTCTCTCTCTCTCTTTCTCTCTGCCTGCCTCTCTGCCTACTTGTGATCTCTCTCTCTGTGTCAAATAAATAAATAAAATCTTAAAAAAAAATTTCTTTATTTGAGAGAGAGAGAGAGAGAGAACGTAGGGAGAAGGGGCAGAGGGAAAAGGAGAAAGAAACTTAAGCAGACTCTGTGCTGAGCATGGAGTCCATCACAGGACTCAATCTCATAGCCCTGAGTTCATGACCTGAGCTGAAACCAAGAGTTGGACGTTAACTGACTGAGCCACCCAAGTGCCGCAATTGTCTGTTCTTTTAAATTATTATGTGTTTTGTGGTTCTTAAGGTTTTCAGAAATCTCCCATTCTTTGGTGCTTTTATAGTACTCTCTAGTCCAGCTTTTGTATATTATGCAAAGAGATTTGCTGTTCAAATATAAGATTGCTGTTAAGTTAGTTCTAGAGCAGAATATAATCAGACTTGGAACCAATATGAAGTTTAATACTTTTTCATTGAATTGGGAATTTCATATTACAATTTTATTTCAAAGCTTTAAAATACATTGCAATTGGCATTTTAACAGTGGAATACTGTGTACAAAATTTAAAAGACCTGGGTGCCTGGGCGGCTCAGTCAATTGGGTGACTCTTGGTCTTGGCTCAGGTCTTGATCTCATGGTCATAGTCTGAGGCCCATGTTGGGCTCCATGCAGGATGTGGAATCTGCTTAAAATAATAACAATAATAAAAATTTTAAAACTTTAAAAATTCAAAGAATGTATCTATTACCCTGATTTCCATTATTTTTCTTCAGATCATATTAAAGATTTTAGTTATTCAGACAGTAACTAAGTATACTTCATTAGCCCTTATTCACAAAGTTACTATAATGTCATATATCTATCATGGAAGTAAGATGGCTACAAATTTTTCTTAGCCACACAAAAAAAATAAGAAAACTGCAACTTGTACTTTTCAAGTGAAGGGAGCCCATTATTAAAACAAATTGCAATCTGAATCAATGGAATAATGAAGAGGAGGAAGTAGGTCTGTATTTTACTATGCTTACCTTTATGTTTCCATAAACTTCAATAAAACCTAAATTAACAATACTTCAAATTATAAATTAATAACTGAATATTTGAAATAACTTATAATAAACAACTTTACTATTTTCTACAATTTTAAATAGATACTGCTTTGAATTCTTACCAGTTTTATTTTGCAGAACAGAGAATCAAAAGAGGAAACTCATATTTTTATAATTAGGACCAGAATAACAAAATTATGTCAGTGCTTATCCTGTCCTCTCTGCTAATCACTACTAACTTCCTGGGTGTAAAAATTTTTAAAGATATTAGCTATTTCCCTACTACTATTCTTCTCATTCCCATCCCCCATAACCCTATCCTCCAAAACAATCAAAGTTTGTTAATAGACAGCAAGATATAATCTTTAGTGAACTGAATCAAATACAGCAAAGAAAAGGCTTTTCTTGTCATCTGTGTGATCTGACATATATGAAAGCCATACTTTCTCTCTACAGTCTCACATTTAGTGGCAGAACAAAGTCTAAAATCTAGATGTCCAGACTGATATTTATGCCACACGACACTGTTGCTTATACTGAATTCAACCAATGATTTTTCCATAGTTTGTGCTATGCTTTTAAATAGATTTCATTGATGGACATTGGGGATGATATGTGCCATGGTGAGTGCTGTGAATTGTGTAAGACTGATGAATCACAGACCTGTACCCCTGAAACAAATAATGCATTATATGTTAATAAATTTTATTTATATCTATATCTCTATATATGTATAGAGATATAGATATAGATATAGATTTCCTTGACATTTCACAGATTTTAAGGGATATTCATTCAATTCCATGGGTATTTACTGAGCAACTACTACATGCTAGAGATACAGTTATGACTTAAATGGACAAATTCCTTGCTTAAATTCAAGTAAGGGAGATGGACAATAAGTAAACTGACAAATCTGTAATGTAGTAATAGATATTCAAAGCAGTGTAGAGATAGAATATTTTGGATAGTAACTTTGTGAATGCATTGTTTGACTATATTACTTTTTCAGGTAAAGATGGAATTGAGACATTTTGGGGAATATATTAACAAAAAGTATGCTTTTATCAGTTTTGGCTGTTGTCGCGGCCGGCGCGACAAATCGACCAGGAACGTGAGGGTAAGAGGATGGTGAAAAGAACTTAAGAGACAAAGAGATGGGGGCAGGAGGAGCACTGAGGAGGATGTCCAAGAGTGCTAAGTTTATTCAAAGCATTAAAGCCATATATATAGTGATAGGAGAAACAATACACCTGTGTCTAGTTAAACAACCACGAGTTCCCATAATAAGTTTCACATTTAACTATGAGAGACCTCGTGAGGCCAAACGGCTGATGCTAGTACAATTGTTCTGTATTGATACAGCAAACCTGAAAGTAATTTATGAGCAGTATTAGGGCAGCAAGGACCAGCAACGAACTTTTGACCCCAACCAAATTGTTCTCATTTGTTTAGCAAGCATGTGGGAAGTCACGTAGGCGAGTGCACAACACATAGCACAGATCCTTTCTCAGTGCTACTCAACTTTTCCCGTCCTAAACCTTTTGTTAGGTTATTCGGACTTTAAAGGAGGCACAAGTCAGGGCCTGGTTTGGTCCTCGTCTCAAGCCTTATTGTGGCCTCCCACAGGCTGTTGTACTTAATTTGGTATATTCACATACTCATGAACTACATACTCATAAACTCACATGCTCATACACACACACAGAGTGAGTGAGTTAGATGGGCATGACAATGGCTTTTCTGATGAATTGTTAAAATGCTGTTTTTAATACAAACTCATCTCTTTTCATTGTGAGTGTTGCCATTCTCTTTTACTCCAGTTTATTTCATTGGCATTGTGATCTAACAGTGTAAACACACCTAACTGTTGAGGCAAAATTTGAAAGGCCAAAATATATAGAATAAAATATAACAGAATGACTCAAAAAAACCCATAAAAAATCACTAGGGTCTCTTTAGTACAACTGTGAAGAAACTTTTCCCATTCCTGGGGAATTCTAGTATACTGTGGAAAAGAAAGGCCTCTTGCTCCCTCTCATCCTGTGTTATCAGGAAAGAGTAATGAAGGTATTCATAGCTTCTGATTGGCCATAAAATAAGTGGCAAATGTTTTCTTTTTTTAATCTCCTTTACTTTTTTCAAATCTGAGAGTTTCCTTCTACAACTAAAGAAGAAATATCAAGTTGATAATGATAATAGCTAACATCCAACTAATATTAAGCTATCATGTTCTTAACATTAGCATTAGGATATACTAATCACTAATAACTATGCAAAGAACTTTTCATGAATTTTTTTTTGAGTGAAAACAAAAACTCTATGAGTTAAACATTGTTATGTCCATGTTGTGGGTAGTAGTCCTAAAAAGGTTAAACACCTTTTTCAAGGTCATACGTATAATCAAGGGAGTCAGGATGGACCCTAGTAATTGGACTTAAATCTCAACTCTTAAACAAAAGCCATCTGTGTGAATCTTTTATTCTGACAAATGAACTTGTGAGTCAGGTTCTAAGTGAAAATTGGGAAAAAAATGAACGGCATGCCATGAAGCACAAAAATCTCTGAAGGTGCTCACTGGTCATGATCAGTAAAAAAGTACTCGAGTGTGGTGAAAGACTATGGTTTTTCTAGGTATCTGTCTACTTTTCCTGAGGGTGATCCCCATGAGCACAACAGAGTTTTTGAACACAGAGGTTGATACAAACAGAAACCTTAGAGAAAATTAGATAATTTTTTTTTCCCTACAGTATTTTAGACAAGTACTCTTGTTAAAGCGTCTGTAGGGTATGTTTGGAAAGACCAGGGAAAAGCCTCACAAATATCAACCAAAATCAAAAGGGTACTTGTGGTTGGTGGATACCTGCCACACAGATTATATAACATGACTTTCTGGTCTCTGCTTCTTCTTCTGTCTCTTGTGGCAATTGAGAGTGAAATTATTCACATTTGCAGACACTTCCTTGATCATGTATTTATTCATTCAACCAATATTTATTGCATACCTACTCTATGTCAAGCATGGAGCTACAAAGTTATGGTATATAGAAGTGAAAGAGCAAATTCCTACTTTAAAAGGGCTTATGGAATGTTCCTTCTCTCCTTCTAATAATCATTAATAGATATAAAAGTAAATCATATGCAGTATACTACTTGGTTCTGGTCTATAACCAAAAACAAAGGAAAATATTTACTTGAGCTTGTGTATGAGACATTCTAAAGAGGAGACAAAATAATCAAGTAAACAAATATGGACATATTCTGTGAGAGAAAATATTAGAATGTTACACTTTATGGAGGGTAGATTAAGAAAACTTCTCTCTGAAAAAGTGACATATAAGATGAAATGGAAAGATGAGGTAGAGGCAATCATGGAAAAAGCCAGCCAAAAAGAGTCCAGACAAAGGAAATGAAAGACTTAACATGGGAAGTAAGAGAAATAGGAGGAGGGGAATTTAATGACTTAATATAGATTGAGAAAAAAGATAGTTATTTGCAGGGCTGAGAAAACCAGGTTTTCAGAGACTTATTCCTATGATTTCTGTTTTATTTTCCTATTTCCAAGACAGTGACAGGAGCATTAGATGGACCAAAGGGCCATGAGGAGGAAAAAATTCTTTTCAAATTTTAGCTGGTCTTCAAGATGCTAAGGGAAAAATTTTATTTCCAGAGAATTAATGACTCTTCATAGAGTAATATACCAAGGTAAAAATCTTAAGATACACATTCCTTACTTGCATAAATGTGTTATTTCCCGACAGTTAATTGAGACACTGTGATGGTAGATTTGTTACTAAAAAAAAAAAAAAAAAAAAAAAAATTTGAAACTTCAATTAAAAGGCTTTATTGAAAATATCTGTCATGACAATACCCCACTTAATGTTTCAGAAAAGTCATTGCTGAGGTCAATATCTGTGGAAAAAAGTGACATAATTTTTGTTTCAACTCAAAAATTGCAGAAATAAGTTTTCACTAATGATTAATTCCTTATTTTAACAAGGTACTTTTTTAGTATTGTCACCCTAAGATACTGACACCTCATTACTTGGCAAATTTATATGGTTTTCAGATCTCTGAATTGTCTAAAGAAGACTTTGTGAAGCCCTAATTCACTCAGTTTCATTATTTATATGACTGATTAAACATTAAGTCAAGAGGGAAGCACTAACAATGTGACTGAAAGTCTGTGGTTAACTGCTAGGTTGTCAAAAGAATCCAACACACACATACACACATGCGGTCACACACGCCCACACACATCCTTGGGGAGACACACACACAGACACGAAACCATATTTTCATTGAGCATAGGAAGGACAGGACATTCAGAGGCTCAACATTACTTCTTCATGCTCATACTAGATGAGCCTCTGGTCAGAATATTCTACAATTCTCCCCCCCCCACCCCGCAAAGATTTATTTATTTATTTTTGTGGGGGGAGCAGCAGAAGGGAAGGGAGAGAATCTCAGGCAGATTCCCTGCTGAGCACAGAGCCTGACACAGGACTCAATCCCAGGGCCCTGAGATCATGACCTGAGCCGAAATCAAGAGTCAGATGCTTGACTGACTGAGCCACCCAGGTGTCCCATATTTTTCAATTCTTCAAAGGACACTGGAATGTCCCCAAATTATTCCATGATACTGCCTTGTGCCTCTCTGCTGGTGAAATTGTTTATTATAGGGGACGAAAGAGGAGCACTCCCTGAAATCTCATTCTCATCTCTCCTTTCTTTATAGACCCGTCAATTTCATTTTCTCTGATGCCTAATTCTCTATATCCTTGGTTCTCAAGGTGAGGTCCATGAACCAGCTACATCACCTGAGAGCTGGCTTGAAATGCAATTTCAAACCCCACACTAGACCTGCTGAATCAAAATCTGCTTTTTATGTACATTACATCATATGTACATATATATATATTATATATAAGCATTATATGTACATTATATGTACATTACAGTTTGAAGCTCTCCTCTGCATTTAAACAGGCACAGATTTACCCTATTGACAAAGCTATCATCAGACATTGCCCCTCCTCTTTGCTCTAATTACATTTTTCCTGTCTTTTGTGGACAGACTTCCGTGTGCTGCTTCATATATTCTGATTCCTTTTTGCTTTCCTCTCCATAGCACCCTGTATTCATGTCTAAATGTAGAGCACACGTAAAAGTCATTGCCCGTCAACATCCTTTTACCTTATCCCACCTAGCTTCTACCATGGGGTTCATACCCCTCTCCCAGGGTATAGGATGCATCCAGGTTAAGTCAAATAGTCAACTATGTTTCTCCCAGCCGGGATGATTGGTACCTACAATGGGATGGGCTTGTGATCACTTAGAGTGAATGAGGAATAAGAGACTAGCTCAGGACTCCAGAAATAAACTCTTAGTTTATTTCTCTGAGACTTCAAGATGACAGGATGTAAGTTCTGGAGCTCCTTCCATCCTTCCAACCTGCTGTCTAACCTAGACCATCATGCTTTGGTCCTCCTCCAGCTGTGCTTCTTACCACCAGTCAAGGAATCTCTAAGGCTATGGGGATGAATCAGGTAGAGCCCATGACATCCTCTTATCTGGGAACCCAGGACTCTGGAATTCACTGTCCATTTGACTCCCAAGTCTGCTTGCCAGCTTTTTCCAGAAAGAAAGGTGCTCCTGCACTTCTTGAGCTATTTCCTGAAATGTATCCTGTGCTGTTAGTGTATGTACTCTTAGTCTGAGCAATGACCAGGGGAAGTTTTCTATGAAGGGTGTGGACAGAGCTTGCTGCTATGGACTGTGTGTTCACACAAGTCTGTCAGAATCCCGTCATGTGGGCAAGGTGGGGCCAGAGACGAAGGAAGAAACAGCTACTGACAGCCACCAATATTCATTTACTGTTGGTAGCTTGAGACCCTTCTGCACATCTCTGCTCTGGAATGCTACCGATGACTTCTACATTGCCACAACTTTCCCTCTGTTTTCATTTTCTTTGTATGCTCTCCCTCATTTAGCATGATTGACTACTTTAGAACTTAGAAAACTCAATTATGAAGTATCTGTGCTGTGTACATGTCATAAACCTGAGTGTCAACCTAGACTCTTCCCTCCCGCTCAGGTCTGGTCCTCACCTTTAGGTCCTTCCAATTAAAAATTGTTTTTAATCAGTTACATCTTCATCTTCCTCACTGTAGATGTCATGTATTGTTACCTCAGTAGATTTCAAACTATTCTCATTCTCCTCAAATGCACCTTCTGCACAATCATAGGATTGATCTTCTAAGAGGAAACTAATTATATATTGTTTCCTATTTATTTATCACCAGTGGTTCCTCTACACCTAATGAATATATACAATCCTTATGCTGGCTTACTAATCCCTTCAACCTCTTCAACCTTTTCCCCTTGCTTACATGTGCAACCCACTTCATTCATTAACCACATATTTACTGAGTGTCTCCTTTCTGGTAGGCAAGACACCATGGTAAATAAGATAGGGTATGTGCTTTCAAGGAACAGTTAGGGCCAAGTTGTCTGTAAATAAACATTTAATAAATAAATAAACAAAATAAACATTTAATATGTTTATTGTACATATATATAATGTATATATAATGTACAAAATAAACATTTAATAAATATATAAACAAAAAATATTAGTATACTTTGTTAACAGAATGAGAATAGTTATTAGCTAGAAAATTATAAGGGGCTAAATTATTCTATGTGGTTTGTCTGGGAAAGTTTTCTAGAGATGTGACATTTAAGCAGAGATCTGAACGGCTAGAACACATGTGTACCAGAAGTGCTGCTGAGTAAATCTTCTCATGACTCAGAGTGCAAAGGCCCCAAAAGACCTCAAACTTGGTGATTTCTCAAACATGCCAGTCCATTTCAAGTCTCGAGTGGCTTTGTGCGTACTGGTCCATCTGCTTGGAAGGCCTTGTCCTTCATTTTTCCCGGACAGTTACTACTCATCTTTCTAGTTCAATCCACTTGTTACCTCCTTTGTTAAGACTGTTTCCACCACCATCGTCTCGCCAAGCAGATGGAGGTGTTCCCATCTCTGTGCTCCCCTCTCCTTGCATGAATTCCTACTTTAATAATTCTATCATGGTATTGGAATTCTCTTAAAGGCAGAAAGCATGTTCTATCACCTTGTTTTTCTAGAGTCTTGCATATATTACTCACTCAATGAGTATTTGTTGGAGTGGATGGAAGAAATTTTCTTTTCAGACTGTCTCATCTATTCAAATCCCCATGCCACTTTGTTCTAATTTTTTTTTAAACTCCTGGACATCCTTATTTTTCTTCTTAATGGGCTCTTCTTTCTTTTTCTCCTCTAGTCTTTATGATTCACTGGTGCTGAAGACTTAGAACCTTCTAGTTTCGAGATCCATTGAATTCGCAGAATGTCAATAACCATTTCTGTGTTGATTTAAATTTTTTATTTTCAATAAGATGTTAGTATTTTCTTAAAAAATTATTTAGTCATATATTTTCAGCTGACTTTCATCTCCTTGCTTTATTCTTTATCCTAAATGTCTTAAATATTATTTAGAGAGAAAAAAAACCAGAGGTATTAGGCACAAAAATCGAAGTCCGTATGTATTTTCAGGAATCCCTGGTGTCTAAACATGTGATAATTATCAAATAGCTTTGAGTCAGACATCCTAACTGCTTTTTAAATATGTCATTTAACTTTCATAAGCATCTTATAAAGCACTTTTATTACTTCTATTTTACAGATGGGTCTAATGAGGCTTAGGGAGATTGGAAATTTGCTCTCAGCCACCAGTCAGCACTGGAGCCTGGATTCCAACTCAAATCTTGTCTGGTTCAACATTCAACCAGTAGCCTAGAAGGACACACAGAGTGTGTTGTAAATATTAAGCATTTTATGACAATTCTTTGCCTCCTCAGTTTACCATCCTATAGCTATCTTTCAAGTAAAGCTAGGAATGCAATTGGTCTTAAATTCCTGCAGTCATTTAGTAATGGGATTTGTATCCAGCCCTTTACTGTGTGTGTGTGTGTGTGTCCTATAAACAAGTATGTATATTTTGTACATGAAATATCTTTCTGAATCCAGCCACAACACTTCTGTGTTTCTTGCATACACTGAAACATTTTTACTGATGAAAAGGACAAGAATGGGACTCAGACTGCGGCTTTGTATAATTTTTTGTATATAAATTAGGGAACGGAAATTTGGAATTCATTAAGACTGCTAAGAGAAGTACATTTTGTAAATCAGACAATGCTATAATCAGGCTTCAGGAACACAAAATGGCTTCTTCCAGACAATGTTTTTGAGATTTAATATGTTTCCCCTAGAAAACTGTACTAAAATGGGAGAGCAATCAGATTCCCTGGCTGATTAACTACTTAGTGAGCTTCATAATTTCACGTTTACCTTCTCTGCAGGCAGGATAGAGGCTTCTGTTGGGGCATCCTAGCAGTTGTCCTGTGAGGAGAAAGGTGATTAGGCTCAGTTACAAACCATAGTAATTCAATAACAATGAACAATTATTAAGACATTGCCATCACATGCCAGCACACTATTGTAGAAACTGTACGTATATTAAGCTCTGTTAACCCTTGCAAAATCCTACTGATAGAAGTATTAGTGTCATCACTTTCAAGAGGAGGGCACAGGAGAGGCATAGAACACAGGACAGGAACCAGGCAATGCTGTGCCAGCACTCTGCCTTTGACCATTCTGTCATTTTGCACCCTCCCCCATATATAAAGTAGAAAAGACAAGTATTACTAAGAAATTAAGGTTGAGGTGTGTAATCTGTAAGGTCACACAACTGTTCCACAGCTCTTCTATGACATAAACTCACTTTAAGAGCAAATACTACCCAGGCTAGAAATTGCTTACTTCTGAGTAGAGAAAATGAAAAATCCAAAGATGAGTGAATCACCTAATGGAGAAATCAGAATATGACCTAGGAAGTGTGACTCTTACTTCCTAGATTTGGCAGTAGACCAGCAGCTTCTTTGGGGTCTAGTCCTTGCAAGAGAGAGCCCCTACAGGCAGAGCTCTCCATTGAGCCCAGTTTACCCCCACAGTTTATCAGGAGTGTCAATGTATTCTGTGGGATTTAACTAAAGAAGAAAATGCTGCACCACATCATTTTACTCAAAGCCCACTAAGAGTTACTAGGCAAACAACTGCTTTGTCCCTCACTGCCCTATGTAAGATGGCCTCAGGCATGCTCAGAAAATATACCTATTTTCCCTTTTTTTGCTCCAAGGAGGTTTTCTTCGCCACTTTGTATGCAGACAGAAGGAAATGACCATCCTTCCTCACAAAATGGATTTAACTAACATTATATCCTTACTGTTATTTTGGCTTAGTTGCTAACAAACCATTGTATAAGAAGATGGGGGTTCACTCACTTACTGAGAAATATTTATCTCTACTGAAGTACCTGTAACATTTAATGGGATGGACTCTGGGGCCAGACAGTTGTCAAATCCCATCTCTGGTCTTTACTGTCTGTGAGATTGATCAATGTCGCTGTTTCCTTATCTGTAAATTGTGGCTAACAATAGTACTTGGATCACAGGGTTGTTATGAAGATGAAATGCCTGGCACATGGGGGCTGTGTTAGAGTTAGTGTGTTACTTAGTGCCTGCTCTGTGGCAGACAATGTTGTAGGGACTGGGAATAAAGTCATAATCGAGGGAAATTAAAACCTTCCACTTCCCATGGCCTGCATTCAATAATTCTAGTGAGAAAGATATTAAGCATCAAGTTCAGTATACATTTTGATTTCAAGTTATGATTTAAATTACATAATAGGTGTCCATATTCATATGTTTAACAATATGGTACTTTATATTAGATAATACTCTAATGTTTCAGGCACCTTCCACATCTCTTATAATCATTTCAGTTATTCTTGGCCCAGAACTCATTAGTTGTATTTATTTTGAGTCCTCCCCTAAATTCTAAAAGGCAAGAAACTGAGACTCAGAGAAATTCACTGACATCATAAGTGGTGGAGATAAAATCCAAACCTACATTTGTATCACTCAGAAGTCAATGTCCCATAATGCTCTATGGTGCCTCACAACCCTGACATACGGGGAGGGAAATCACAACCATTTCCTACTGAGAAAAGTGGGACTCAGGTAAGTGTTTTGGATCAAGGTCAAATAGGTTAGTAAGTGGAAGAGCAAGGACGTGAATCTAGGTTTTTGGATTGTCATTGTTTTATCTACAGTAGCAAAATTGCACAATTCCACAAACATTTGAAGAGTGGTTGGAAATTCTCTCTAGTACCTCAAACCAAACCACTCTCAAACTTTATTGTTATTATTCATATCATTCTAGGGTTTAACTATGTATACTTTAAAAATCCCTATAGAATGTACCTGAGTCAATTTTTTGGAATGGGAATGTAGCTTCTCAAATCAACAATGTTCAAATAGTGGTTAGTTTCTTGGATCATCCCACAAAAGTCTTAATGTTTAGGGGCATGAAACTGCTATGTTAATGAAAGCCACTAGATACTAATGATTTGATAGTTTCTCTGGATTTACATAAAGTAAGTTTTCTTTCTCAGTTGATGTTAAAAGTCCTGGTCAGTTGGGAAAGGAAAGATGGAGGATGATTATAGTGAAGGATCACTCTATCACCTGATGGGTCATTTGTCAGTCAGGAAAGGCCTGCATTTCATTTTCTGAAAAAAATCCCATAATAGAATTAGTGGATGTTTCTAACTTTTGTGTGAGACAATAGCCATATTCTCTACAGTTCTTAATTATTAAAAACTAGCATGACTCAGTGTATGCAGTCAGTGATCTGTCAATTCCTTCATGTTCACCTCCCCAAAGAGAATATATATAGAAAGATTTTTTGGAAACAACTTTCAAATCTAATATTTCTCTGATACTCTCACAATCTCAGTGATGTTGGAAAACTTGGCCCAAAGAGAGAACAATAGGCAAATCAATATCAGCAGCATGAATATAAAAGGAAATTGTGTGGTGACACCACAAACTGTCCTCCTAAGACTGTTAAATTGGCCAGAAATATTCTTTTATATTATGTGGTTTACCTTTTGGAAATACAAGCAAATGTATCCAAATAAGTCCCAGAGCTCTTTCATTTTTCAGAACTTTTGCTTTCATCTACCCACCAGTGAATATGAAAGGGACTTTTCTCTGTTTAGTTTCTTCTTTGGAATCCTAAAGCATTTCCCTAAAGTGTTTTTGATCTCCAAATACTTTTCTTGAAAATCATTTTTTCCCCTTTTACTAAATGGTTCCTTTTAGCCACTTATACAAAACGTTTATTTAAAAATATGCAGTATTGGGGCACCTGGGTGCCTCAGTGGGTTGGGCCTCTGCCTTTGGCTCAGGTCATGGTCTCAGGTTCCTGGGATCAAGACCTGCATTGGGCTCTCTGTTTGGCGGGGAGTCTGCTTCCCCCTCTCTCTCTCTGCCTGCCTCTCTGCCTACTAGTAATCTCTCTCTCTGCCAAATAAATAAAAAAAAAAAATCTTAAAAAAAATATGCAGTATTATGGTTTCCAGAGTATTGGAACTTCATGATTCCAGAAAAGTTATATTAATGTCATCATGTTAAAGCAGATCAATATTGAATGAAGAGCACAGAAAGCCAGTGTCCAGCCTGACTCATCTATTACGAAGATTCACTTAGATACTTTAAGTCTCAGTCTATTGCAGCGCCTGATACATTGTTGTGAGTTATATGAATAAATAATGTTGTATGAATTTGCAAAATAAAGGTAGTCTATGGTGTTGTATGGAATAATTGAATCACTATAATGTATATCCGAAATTAATAAAACACTATATGTTAACTAACTGAAATTAAAATAAAAATTAAAAAACAAAAACAGAAACAGAAAGGTAGTCTTAGTCCTGAAAAACTCTAAGTAATCTGTCAATGTTAAGGATCTCTTTTTAGATTCTACACCAGCATCTTTTATCATACCTATGAGTGACTTGGACATCATTTAAATCATGTTCAATAGGACCTTTCTTAGATAATTAGCAAACTATTATTCTTCTGCAAAGATGAATGGAATTGGAGCATTTTATAAATTTAATAACGATAAATTCATATATAAATATAAATATTTTATAGGTACAGATAATATATGCAAATAACATTTTATAATTACACTAAAATTCATTGATTAGGTCTCTAAGATGTTCATGCTGTAAAGTGCTAAGGGAAATTCAGAATAATTTAATTATATACAGTAATTAATGTGAATAATATCCCCTTATTTTAGTCTCAAACAAATCTGATATTTTGTCTTTCTTACATATATTGAAATTATTTTACTCATGTTCATTTTAAAATGTCTTATAGATGACACAGGGCCTTAAACATAGATTTGAATCTTAAAAAAATGTAAAATTTCTGCTGCTTAATCCATTATTAAAGAATTGATTATGTAAATACAAATGCAAATTTTACCCTTTAAGTGGAAAGAAACATTATTTGTTAAACAGCACTTAAAATTCCACTACAGGAGCTTTAGTAATTTTAAAGAGTTAATATATGTCTAAATTGGGATAAATTATTTCCTTCTTACTGGCAGCGTCAGTCCCTAGGATGACACCAAAAATTATTGCCTTGGGATTTAGGGTGACACATTGCTTTAATCACTTGTGTGTGGGACTGGTTAATTCCATTGCCCAGAAATACAGTGAAATATGCAGGCCTGTATTTATTTAATATGGCATCCATGACTTTAAACTCTGCCTTTGGAAATTCATAATTTTCTTTTCAAATGGAAAGGCGGAAATCACTGTAACTGTGTTTCGGTTAATTATTCTTTTTCAGCAGTGGCCATCTGGATATGTGTCTAGACTCTACCCTAAGTATCATCTTAGGGGAATGTCCATGACATATAATTTGGAAAGGATGAGCAACTGTGCCTCTTTCATTAGTGAGGTTATCACTAATAATCTCATATACAAGTACATTTTTTGCAAAAACCTTCTCTAATCAAAAAAATTTTTCTTTAAAGATTTCCCTGGTGAGAAGAACCTCATTTCCTTTCCATTTTGGGAGCAATCTTAACGAAAGAGGTAAGTCTTGTTTCCACTAAAATCTAGTTTACAAAAGGAGAATAAAATTTATTATTCAGTCATACATTCATACTATGGTTAGCAAACATCTACTGTATCCCAGACACCATGCTAGCTGGGAAAATAATGGTGAAGAAACACAGACACAGGCTCTGGTTTCATGAAGTTTACCTGAACAATAAACATGAAGCTTACCTGAGCAAGAAGGAGACATCTGTTACAGTGAACCCGAGGTTTTGGGGTTGTTTTTCAGTGTGGTATGATCTAGACCATTGTGACTAATATAAGTGTTAAAATCTGAAAGATCAAGAAAGATAAAGATTGAAAAAAAGTTCATTGATTTAGAAAAAAAAAAAAAATGGCCATAAAGAGAGCTTTGATGCGAGCAGGATTCAGACTAAAAAGGAAGGACTGAGAAGTTAGAAAACTGATAGCAAGAACATAGAGGGAGATTCTGCCTAAAGCTTGTCAATGATGAGGAGCAAAGATTATCACAGCTGCTCAAAATGGTGTAAATGTTTGCTGTTTTTGTGAAATGGGGGAGACTTAACAGATGTGTGAGTAAGGAAAGGATCCTGATGAAAGAAAGAGGTAGAATATGAAAGAAAATTACAAAGGAAAATAAGAGATAATTGACACTGAATGTTTCTTTAAAAGGCAGGAGGGTTATGGCTTGAGAACTACTAACAGAATTAGGCGAAGTTTAACAAGTGATTCTTGGTTCCTTATGAAGAAAATCATTTATTGGAGGAAAAAAATGTAACTACTTATAAATAAAATAAATAAATAAATAGGTACATAAATAATCCAAAATGAGTGAATAAGAGACAATGAAACCTTTATTTTATTTAGCTTACTTCATTCTTCTGTTTTGATCTCAGTGTTATTTGCAAAAGAGAAAAATTCTTACTTCATCCTCTTTGTTATGAGACTTCTATATGTTTAGAACTAGACCTAGGCAAAACTCTAAGTAATCAACTTTTAATTTGGCTTTTTCATTAATTAGACTCTTTCACGTTGCAAGAAATACAACAATGAGATTGTGTTGAAAGGATAGGGAACAGTGAAGGGGCACAGGAAGTCGTGGTGACATTTGTATGATCAGGAAGAATCCAAACATACTTCAGGGTATAACTCTTAGAGTACATCCACTAGAATAGATTCTTTTTTTTTTTTTTTTGAAAGATTTTATTTATTTATTTGACACAGAGAGAGATATATATATCACAAGTAGGCAGAGAAGCAGGCAGAGAGAGATGGGGAAGCAGGCTCCCTGCTGAGCAGAGAGCATAATGCAGGGCTCCATCCCAGGACACTGAGATCGTGACCTGAGCCAAAGACAGGGGCTTAACCCACTGAGCCTCCCAGGCGCCCCGAATATAGATTCTATGAAGGTATATATTTGTGCCTGTTTTCTTCACTGCCATATCCCCAGCTCTTAGAACAGTCCCTGGCACACAGTAGACACTCAGTATTTGTTGAATGTAGGAATGACAAACAGCTCACCTCACCTTGCCATTAGAAATGGGTTTCTCATGCTTCCAGTCTCTGTGATTCTGCCATTCCTCTAACTTTTCTTTTACTTTGTTTCTTTCTGTTTCTCCTGTCACTGTCAATCACCAGCCCTGCACCCTACTGCTCTCTACTCCCACAGTCTCTGGATATTACTCAAGCTTTTGACTATTTTGTGGTTTCTATTTTCCATCCTGTCAAGGTGTTTATCTTGGTTTTGCAACACTCCAAAGCCTGCAACTCGATTTTGAAGTTTTTCATTTGCATTCCATGAGAGAGATGATTTAATTGGTTAGTTTTTTGCTATCATATATATATGTGTGTGTGTGTGTGTGTGTGTGTGTGTATATATATATATATATATATATATATATAAAAATTGGGCATAGCTTTCATGCCAGAGTACTTCATAAGACTTCTGTTAAGCTCTGTAGTTTTCAAATTTGCCTGCAGGAAGAAAATAGTCAAACATACACACAGACACATGCACACACAGAAATGGACATATTATGAAAAAATACTGACCCCTTTTATTAGTTTAATGCACTCAGATCTATTCTATACTAGTTTATTTTCTTCTATTCATCCATGCCATTTATTCTGTCAATTCTGTTCTGTTTCACTTCCATATACTCTATTTCATTCTAAAATTTTGGAGAATTGATTCATAGCCCACAAACAACTCAAACATACAGTTTGAAAAACTGAGATCTAGCTTGCATATGGACAACTTCGTTTTGGACATCAATTTTCAAACCAATCATCTATGATCAGTCATCTATACTCAGGGCAGTAGAATCATGTGTTAAAGGCAGGAAGAACTCTGTGGCTAGATTCTTTCATGAGAAGGGAAAGACACTCCTTTTACATGTAGATGGGAGATGCAGTTTGTATGGTATCTCTGGTACAGGCAAACTCCTACTTTTCCATATAATGCTGCCTTTATGCTTCCCATACTCTACCCATTTCATAAACCAACCCTGCTAAAATGTTTACTGATGAATCCTTGCAGTGGGAATCCCTCTAAGGTATATTTTCATTTTGATATTGTCTTTGTTTTTTGAAGGTTTTATTTATTTGAGAGGAAGAGAAAGAGAGCAAGAGTGCAAGAGCAGGGAGAGAGAGAAGCAGACTCCCCACTGAGCAAGGACCTGACATGGGGTTCCCTCCTAGGATACTGGGATCATGACCTGAGGTGAAGGCAGATGCTTAACCAACTGAGCCACTCAGGCACCCCCTCCTTTTTTTTGAGCATATAGTAAGCACTCACATGTTTATTACTGTTGTTACAGTGTCAGGATTATTGACTTTCTAATGGAATGGCAAAAACTGTGGCACAGCAGTTTGGGTCCTAACTCTATTTGCTATGCCTGCATACAGACTTTGTGAAATAATGTTGAACCATCTTTTGTAGCCCCAGGAGGTCTGGAAATTCAAAAACTGAATCAATCTAAGACAACTGATTATTACTACTTCAGAATATGTTACACAAATTAGAATGAAGAAATGGTGGTTTCCCTCATTGGGTTTTCTTTCTTTCTTTTCTTTTTTCTTAATATTTTATTTATTTGACAGAGAGAGAGAGTACAGGCAGGAGGAGCGACAGGGAGAGGGAGAAGCATGCTCCCTGCTGGACAGAGAGCCCGCGACATAGGGGTCGATCCCAGAACCCTGTGATCGTGACCTGAACCAAAGGCAGACCCTTAGCTGACTGAGGCACCCAAGTGCCCTGCTCATTGGATTTTCCTTTTTCCCCCCTCTCTTCCTCCCTTTTAAATATGGTCTTATTTAATTAATTTAATTACTCTTGAGAACAAATCACTTTTAGAACTGAATCATGAATCTCTCAGAATTAAATAACAGATGCCATCCCAGAAGCAGGTGATGATTGGGGGACCCAGGGCCTTTCTTTATGCCTCTTCAATTATATATCTTCTCTTAGAATTGGTTCTATGTGCAAATAAACATATTTTCTCTCAACTTCAATGGAAGTCTGTATAGGACCCAGTTCTAAACTTAGAATACTATATAGAGAATTTCCTGAGGTGGTAACCTGGTATTATAGCCTGAGTAATGACCCTTCCACGTGTCTACTTCTTAATCCCTGAGAACTGTGAATATGTTACCTGACATGCAGGAATGACTGAGCAGATATGATTAAGGTCTGTACTTTGAGATGGTGGTGGGGGCAGGGGGATGGGGCAGATATCCAATATCCTGGTCTTCCCAGGTGATCTCAGTATAATCAATGAGTCCTTTGCAGAGATGCTTTCCCAGCTTCTGAGAAAGAGTGAGAAAGACAGAGAAGCAGAGACAGAGTCAGATGGTGACAGAAAAAGGCAGAGAGATGGACAGATAGAGGCACAGAGAAGGAGAGACAGAGAGAAAGAGAGAGAGGTGACGACAGGATTAGAAAGATGTCACTTGAGAAGATTCAACCTGCTGTTGCAGGCTTTGAAGATGGAGGAAGAGGATCTAGGCTAAGAAGTGTGGATGGTGTCTGAAAGTTGAAAAAGTCAAGGAAATGGGTTCTCCTCCAGAGTTTCTAGGAAAGAATGTACTCTTGCTCATATCTTGGTTTTAGTCTAGTGAGATTCATGTCAGCCTCCTGACTTACACAACTATAAGATAATAAATTTGTGTGGTTTAAACCACTAAATTTGTGATGATTTGTTATGGTGGCAATTAAAAAAAATATATACTCAGAATGATATTGTTAGCACCAGCGGATTGTGTGGAAATATAAGCAGCCAACCTCATATAGGCTCTGACATCCCAGATGGGAATCCTTACAGAATAATAAGTGACCTAAAACATTTCTCCTTTGGTATGTCAACCAAAACACTGGATTTTTTTCTATTTTTTTTTTTTTAAGATTTCACTTATTTATTTGACAGACAGGGATCACAAGCAGGCAGAGAGGCAGGCAGTGAGAGGAGGAAGCAGGCTCCCCGCTGAGCAGAGAGCCCAATGCGGGGCTCGATCCCAGGACCCTGGGATCATGCCTGAGCTGAAGGCAGAGGCTTTAACCCACTGAGCCACCCAGGTGCCCCAACACTGGATTTTTGTACCTTGTAGATAATCCTGTGTCTCTATAGAATCCAATCTCTTAACCCACTGTTGTTTAATACTTATTAGGAATATGCAGAAGAAGAGGCTGTATTCCCCGGATATGAACTATACTGCTACATTATTGCAGAGCTTCAAACTGACAGAAAAATTAAACTATTCTTGAAAAACCCCAATGACGGTCTCTGCAGCACATAGCAGTATATGGATGAATATTAACATTTAAAATGTTTTGTGTCTTCTTTGTGCAAAACTTAAAAATGTTCAAGAAACATATATAGTGAAACATATTATACAAACCATATTAGCAGATGAATTAGGATTATTTTGTCTTGGCTTCTAGATTGTGAGGTTTGCACACACACATAACTATTAAATGAATGCACAAAATCGCTATTTTAGTCAAAGTTCTACACATTCTTTGGATTTAGTGACAAATATACATGTATGTACTTTGGAAATTTTCTGGGAAATATGTAAGTTCCAGGGATGTTGATATAAAAAACAGTTGAAGATTTTAACAAAGAGTGATGTTGGTATAAAAGTGCCAATTGCACCAATAAAAATATAGATGAATCAACAAATGCATAACTCTTTAGGTTATAGTTAGGAGGCAAGTAATCCATAGACGTTCCAGCAAAAGCTGCACAGAGGGTCCTCTGTTGTTGAGTAGTAGCAAAAGGGCAGCACGGAAACATCTTATGATCATGCGAACAGTTGGCACATGTTTTCTTGTGTGTTATCCTGAAAGCAGTGAGCGAAAGAAAACAGTGATGAACTTCTCAACTTCTCAACTTTTACAGCTTGGTTGGGGTCAATTTATGGATGAGTCATCTTATGGTTGAATAAAGAGTCAGAAAGATGTAATGAAGGAAAATATGAAATTGTAAGAACAATTTGGCTCCTTTTCTTAATCTTGGGAAATAAGATCAGTCTGACCGAAATTAACTTTGGCTGTAACATTTTACTATGATTTGAGGTATTCACTGAAATTAACTGGTAAATGGCACAGTTATTAACTGTTTTTGGAAAGTTACAGTATGATCATGACTCAGAGACAAAGTGACCCAGAAAACGGATATCACAGGCAGCCCAGGGGTCTGAGAGTCAATAATAGTGAAAGACAACAGAGAAAAAACTCCTGGGGGAACTTTCTTCTAAGCTTCAAATGTGGCCTTTCTCTCCAAGATAACCTCATACTGGGAAATATCTGAGCATGTGGGGAATATGGCTGTTTCCTATTACTTTTTCTGGTATATTTGTCCTACAGAGACCAAACATGAGTGACATTTAACATAGGTCATTGAAGGATACCAAGAAAATCCCCTTTTGATTATTAAGTAACACCCTTTTTTTGTGTGTTTGATTTTCCCCTCTGGAGGCAGGAAATCACTAGCTATGCTCTCTTACTAGATGTAGAGAGGGAATAAAGCCTAAATTCTAAACAGCTGGAGAAAAAACTTACCTCTGCATTAATAAGCAACTGACAGCTTCCATGTAGTTAAAGAATTTTAAAGTTAGAAGGAACTGTAAGCAAGGCTTCCTTATTTTACTGGTCAGTTTAATGTAGGTCAACAGCCGCTGTGGAGTTTTGGTATTTAGAGATGAAATAAGTTCCAGTCCTTGATCTGATGGAGTCTAACAATAATAGGGTAGGCAGAGGTACTCTCTGTGTCATTGAAGTAAGAATTGTGTTAGGTGTATGTATCAGTTGGAGTTTTTACCTCCAAGCAATAGCAAATAAGTTTGATATAAATTGAAAAGCAACACACCAAAATCCCTCCCATAATTTCTAAGGGGTTGCTGGAAAGCCAGAGCAGCAGCCAAAACAATGCCATTGGATAAATTCATTGTTTTTGCTAGCCCAAGAAACCACAGTTTGCATGATCAACATCAAGAGTCCTAGACCCTACTTTCCATGACCATTACAGCCACATTCAGTGTGGGCAGTGTTTACACTACTGCCTCTGTTCACGAGAGTGGATTCTCCCCTATCCCTACTTCTTTGTGTCCCCCGTTCCTAATTCCAGCTCCCAGATGGCTGTGTCTGATTAGGTATTCGGACTGCTCTGCTCTTATCTACCAGGCTGGCTGGGTCGATGAGTCATTGCCGATTCAGCTTCCATGTCAACTGTCACTATTAGAGTGTGGATGTAGTGAAGCAGGTTTTAAATGAGGTCGCTGGGTGGTGGACACTGGGGAGGGTATGTACTATGGTGAGTGATGGGAATTGTGTAAGACTGTTGAATCACAGACCTGTACCCTGAAACAAATAATACATTATATGTTAATAAAAGATTAAAAATTTTTAAAAAATTAAAAAATTAAAAAATTCACAGTTTAGTACATCACAGTCTTTAGCTTAAATAATTCTTTGGGTGGCTCCTATTTTATTTTCAGTTTCTTCTTGTCCTTATTCTCTGGTTTCTCTTCATGATTGTACTTGAGGGTATGGTAGGAGGAGAGACATAACATTATGGTATGGAAAAAAGAAGGGGGCCTGAAGTCCATGTCATGCTATCTGGGTCTTGTCTGGCCACCTGCTATGGAGTTATCTGGTTTGATTCTGGTGTTTGACCAATGGACCTTTTGGGAACATTGTACAAGCATGGCAAACATCAATGGATGATTTTTACCATTTTTCTACAGTCACAAAGGCACAGTGTAGCCTCTTTGCCTAACCCCTGGCTTCTGCATGTCCACTGGACCTCTTGGCACCTTCACATCCCAACACTTAGGGATGTAGGTATAGTTAGTACCTGGTTAGCAATCCCAACTGGGCAAAGAAAGCATACAGTAGTGTAAACTGTGTGACTGAACATGGAGCCTCTGCTTCCCGTATATTTGACTCTTCAACAACTACCAATTTGTTTCTACTGAAGCATCCCTCAGAGTTCCACTCCACCTTTGGCTTGCTTCCCTGGGATCAATAGGGTTGGCTTTCCATACCCCATTTCCATCTGTCAGGAAATAACGTTTGTCCATATTCTACTTATATTTTAGGTACAATAAATATTATGGCTGCAAGTGATCATGGTTTCATGGGTAAATGAAAACATCTTGGATTAGTGTGAAAAAAAGTCAACCCAGTGAGACATCTCCATAAATTAGAAACATGTAAGGGGAAAAGTAGGGGCAAAGAGATCAGAAAAGAGATTTTTAAGGAAATGACACAGCAGTATATGCTGACCATCAACTTTGTGCCCAACTTTAGATCATTTAGATTATGGTCCCATAGGCAGGCTAAGGGGCTGACAGCCTTTATGACATGATAGAGAAGAGTTAGGAAGACTTTCCATTCCAGATAACAGTCACCTTCAGCAGCCTGCCTTTGTGTCTGATGGTTCATAGAAGTATCATTGTGTGTCAGCAAGATCTAGAAGGTTCACTTCCTCCACAGTGGCTGACAGCTAGAAGACAGGGTAGCGTGTGGGGACCAAGAAAATCCCATAGTAGCAGAAGTTTAAGGAACTAACAAGTGGCAAGAGACTTACCTCCCTTGGGTGAAAGAGATTAATGATTAGGAATTATTTAAAGTAGTCCAAAGTTCAGAGATCTATGTTGAGAGCCGGGAGATTAGATTATAGGGGAAATGAGTCAGAGATGCTGGAGTGATCAAAATCATAGAAGAAGGCAGGGATGACTGTCCAAGATGCAGTCATGGGGCTGAGGGCCAGTATTTGGAAGCTGTTAAGAAAGCCAGGTGCACCACATGAAGCATAGCCATGAAACAATTAGTGCTGGTCCATGAGAGACTTCATTTCAGGCACTGTCAGGAGTTAAACTGATGGATTTAATACCTTACCTTTCTGTAAATAAAGATTATGGAAGCCACACCAGACTAGACCACAGAGGGACTCGGATAACAGTACTCTTTACATGAATTTGAGAGTTCTTTTAAAGTAAATGTTTGTTTTCTGGGACAGATAGAAATGATACTGGTATTGGGGCATCTGGGTGGCTCAGTCACTTAAGCATCTGACTCTTGATTTTGGCTCAGGTTCTGGTCTCAGGGTCATGAGATTGAGCCCACAATGGTCTCCACACTCAGCAGGGAGTCTGCTTGAGAGTCTTTCCCTTTGTCTCCCGCACCCCGTTTGTGAGTGTGCACTCTCTTTCTCTCTCTCTCAAATAAACAAATCTTGAAGAAATGGCTTTGGTATTAACATCCAGCTTAGAGTTGATATCTCACTATTCCCTTCATTGGTTATTTATCTGAGTTAGTGAAGTAGGAATAAAATAAGGTGTTGCCTTCTTACTAGAAGGTGTTGCCTTCACACACACAGACACACACACACACACACAATCAAGGAAACGAGGTATAAAAACTGTTAGGAGAAGACTAGAAAAAATATTATGCAATTCATAAGGAGGGAGAAAATAAATGACTGGAGGAAGCTACTTAAAGAAGAGTGTTTTTTCAATGAGCTTTGAAAGAAAGGAAAGATTTGAACATTTAAATGTAGGCAAAGAATATTTTAGGGAGAAGAAACAGCATGGAGAAAAAAAGGTCTGTAGGGTCTGGGGAAATGGAGAGCCATTTGTTCTAGAAGGAATATAAATAGCAAAAGACAACTTAGGTTCTAGTCAGAAGATTGAAGGACCTGTGACAAAGGCAGATAAAATAGCACCCTTTGGATTGTGGGACCACCCAAGGGGATACTTCAACAGAATTCTGGATGGGTTAAGCAGCATGGGCACATGAAGCCGCAGGGTTCCTTAGGGAGGCAGCATTTAGAAAGAGTAGAGAGAAAGTGCAGAAAAGGGAAAGAAATTTCTCCTTTGTCACTTTTACACCATCTCCTTATTTTTTTTTTTTTTAAGAGAGGGAGAGGGGTAAGGGCAGAGAGAGAATGGGAGAGAGAGAATCTCACACAGGCTCCACACCTGTCATGGTGTTCCATCTCATGACCCTGAGGTGATGATCTAAACAACAACAACAACAAAAGGTTGGACTCTTAACAGACTGAACCACCCAGGTACCCTACCATCTGCATATTTTAGGTGGATCTTCCCATTATGTTTTGGAGCCCAGGGCAAGCCAGGGCTTGTCTATATCCATTTTCTGGGTTGTGTCTAAGAGGAAATGAAAGTCTAGAAAAAGATGCTGTATGAGCAAATGGAGGAAACACATTCCTTGGCTTTCTTTTCTTTCTTTTTTTTTTTAAACATTCTCTTTTCCCAGAGTTGCAAAGAAGTGAAACAATCATTGCACCTTTCATTTTACCCAAGTTTTAAAAATCCATTTTTCTTTTTTTTCCCTTCAATTTTCTTGTCCTTGAATTTCGAGCCATCAGAAATAATGCTAGAATATACAGAAGGAAAACACAAAATCAGAAAATGGAAGGAAATATCAAAAAGGGATTCCATTTTGCTCACATTTTTGAAAGCACATTAAAAAAAAATCCAGGGCATTTCTGTCAGATGAAAGGTCAAAGATCTCCACTGTGTCTGTCATACCTCTGAGTGAAGATCACAGTGCTGATGTAGGAGAACACCAGGGACACTCTCATTCATCTGCTCCACCAGGCAGTGAGGCTTCCTCAGCTCTGACTCACTCAAAGAGAATCTGGTGGGGCAGGTTCCACCTCTGCAGGAGGATTTATTTGCATGAGGAGTTTTTAGTTCTTGTCTACACCTTGGCAAACATCAAACCACTTTTGTTTCCTTTTATAGAAATAGGTCTATATTTACAAATTATTCTTACATATTCCCACCTGACCTGACTGTTTTAATGCTTTGCTTTACTGTTCTGCTTTTTACTTATATACCCTTTTCCCCTAGAGTGAAACTGTAACCATCCACCCTCTTCTCCTGGTTTCAGGTGAGGAGTCTGAATTGTGGGTATTGTAGTTCTTTTGCCTTTTAGGGTTTCTGGTTGGGCAACCTTGGAGTCACAGTGGGAGGACTTCTAGTCCCAGGTGGCTCTATAAGCAGCAGTTCAGCCACTACACACAGAGGGAGACACATTTGAAGAGAGTCCTGGGTTTTGGTAGAGTGACTTCCATTCACAAAAATGATGTTCCTGAACTGAAGAAGCTGGGGTTCATTTCCACAATTGTAAGTGTTATTCTTAAAAAATTAATATCTTTTCACTACTGTTATGTAGTGAAACTAGGAAACCACGTAATTTCCAGAAGAATTGAACAAACTAAATGCTTCTTCCAGCCTAAGTCCTGCCTGGAAAGAAAAAAGGGAAGGTAACTGATATTCAGTGATTTTGTAGGACATGGTTTAAGAATAAACTTTAAGAGGCTAGAATGATAACTCGAGAAATGATCTAGAATAAAATAATTCATAAAAAGAGGAAGAAGATATGCAACATTCAAAGTCAAATTAGAAACACACACACACACACACACCTGTTTCTGGCTTGCTTCATATACATAGATGGTTGAAATCCTCTGAAAACTTTTAACTGTTTCAAAACACAACCAAGTGAGTTGAAGACTGTGGGCCCTGAAGTCAGATAAAGTTGAATTTGGTGGCTCCACTACTTATCAGGTGTGTGGCCTTTGGTAAGATGTTTCACCTGGTCAAGCCTCAGTTTCCTCATTTGTGGAATCGGTATGAAATCTACCTCATTGGGTTAATAGGATGAAATTTGCATCATACTAAGTAGTTGATTAGATAATAACTGAAGTAGGATAAGTTTGACTTTTTCCTAATTTTCAACTAATCTTCAAAAACAGATTAAATAAACTTTTTAATGTGATAAGGTGATTCCACTTATATGAGGTATTAAGAGCAGTCAAATTTATAGAAACAGAAAGCAGAATAGTGGTTGCCAGGGGTTGGGGAAGGGGAAAATAGGAAATGTTTAATGGGTGTAGAGTTTCGGTTTTGCAATTTGAAAATGTTCTGATGATTGGTTGCACACAATGTAAATATACTTAACACTAAACCATATGCTTACAAATGGTCAAGTTGATAAGTTTTATGTTGTTTTTCACCACAATTTAAAAAAATAGATCAAAGAGCATGTGGTCAAAATTCTGGTACCTCCAATTTATTAATGTGTCCCTCACTCTTGAAAAATGTCTAAGTCCATTTTCAGAGGATTGATATTGGATCACCTATGTTAGTATCTGTTTTTTACATTCCAATAATTAATAGTGATGATGATGAATTTCTGGTATATTCTTGAAGTTGTCTCCACCTTAATGGTCGTCTTTTAATACTCTCCTTAACTTAGTTATGTGATTATCTCTAATTCATAATAGTGATATTCAATATGATTTTATGGGTACTGTATAGAATCTAGGAATTAAGAAGTCATAATTATTAGCTATATTTCAATTGCATTATTTATTCAGGTTTTCTCACCTTCATTGTAGCTTATTTATAAACAGATTATTTTTATGTGTCTGTGTCTTAGAAATAACAGACTGTCAAGACAGGATCTGTTAAATGCCACGTTATCTTAAAATGTATTAGCTAATTTGGAGGACAAAAGGCAACTTGGAATTCTCTTGATTTGAATCTTGGAACTTTGTCATTGTGGAACGTCTGGAAAATCCGTTCTTGAAAGACCATATGCATTCCTAGCTGTCTATTAAGACTATCCCCTAGGGTATTTAGTGATAACCAAAGGTCATAACAACATGTGTTTGTGAAGAGTGTGCAAGGTTTTACAAGTAATACACCACGTGAATTTAAATCCTCTCGGAAGCTACGTCAGGAAATCCAGGTAACATCAGAATGAAAATACAGCAGAGGGAAAGCTGCAGAAGTACTTGATAAATACTTGCCAAAAGAGACCACTGCTTTTGCTATTGAATGCTGTCTCTGCCCTACTTTGTCTAGGAAGTGTCGTTTATTTATTTAACAACTACTTCTAGCAATCCTGCAATGTTCTCCCACTGGGCAGGACCCTGGAGTTAAAGTGACTGAGACTTAGTCCTTGAGGGGATCCTGATCTACTCTAAGAGAAATGTATTCATAAATAATTAAAGGGACGAAGTGCTAATCCACTAATCATGCCTACCATTTGTGGCATCACCCTTCATTAATTCCCACTCCTTAGAATATGTGATGCTTAATATCAGGGGATAAAAGGAATGCCATAAATCTTTGCTTGAACTGTCATCATTGGAGATTAGAAGATATAAACTTCCAAACTTTTATCTGAGCCCATCAAAAGCAGAATGGAGTGAAAAGACATATACCCAGAATAGCCGAGAAAGGGGAGGCCATGACCTACTGAATATTAAGAGGACACCATGGGAAGTGTGGAGCTTTAGCCAGACCTGGAAGGCAGAAAAAAAATGAAGAGCCTATCTCATCTAAAGCAGTATTCCCCAAACTTCACATGGATGAAATGATTTTAGGAAATAGATAGAATGGACAATCAATAACATTGAGTAATGCTGTGAGGAAAGTTAGTATGTTTTTCAAATTTCTTTCCATTTTTCAAGGACAGAGTTTTATTACTGTTGTTGATACAACTTCAACTAACACTCTCTTCCAACGCTTGTTTTTAATTCTCCTTTGTAAGAATTATAGAGTAAGTAACAGGGTCAATGATTTTAGCAGGCAAGAGGTATTTAATTGTAACTTAACTTTTAGAATAACATTTATTTTTGTATGTATTGCCTATTTATTCCAATAGACACTGTTTTTTTCCATTTATGATACTGCTAGAAATGTGTTATTTTTAAATACATAAATTTTTATTTATACTTATCTTTATTTTAAATAAATTTGTATTTATCCTTATTTTTTTTATTTATCCTTACTTTTATAATACTTATCTGAGCTAAAATCAGAGTGGATTTATAGAGAATATTAAGTAAAAAATAGTTCAGATCATACTTGGTAATGAAAAATCATGAAAAGGTGCCAGAATGCATGAAGTTTGGGAAACATTGAAATAGAGGCACTGTCAAATACAAAAATTAGGAAGTGAAATGGAATCAGTTATGTTTATGTATAGCTTGGAAGGAAGGACATTGGTATTCTATGAATATCTTTGGACAATGGTGCTGGAATAAGGTTGATTGTGGAAGCTTTAAAAAGATCTGGACTTCAGCTTCTAGGTGGTATCCTGACCCAGGGACATGGTGAAAGTTGTGCTTTAGGAAGATCATCTAAGGAATGGCTTATAAGAGGTTTGGAGCAGAGGGAACATGAATTCAGGCAGAGTGCTTTGGGCATAGGTCTTAATAATCTGAGCATGGATGAACAATGGGTGCTGGGGATGAAAATGGAAAAGAAGAGAGGGATGAGGAAGCCATTCAGTAAAAAAGAAAACTAAATAATAATTATAAAAAGAAAGCCCCCAAGTTGCTCTTGTTAAGTTTGGTGGCCTAAGAGAATTCCAGTGACACTGAGACAAAAGAGAAAGAGCTAGCATTTGCTGAGGAAATAATCCTTTCTGCTACAGGTAATTTGAAAATAAGATGAATCAACCTTTCAGTGGAAAGGGAAGCTGTGTTGTTAATCACATGGGACTGGAATTTTAGAAAGCCATCAAAGTTGGCCAGGAAAGTGGAGACAGCAAGCACATCCCTCCTTAAAATGAAACTTAGCCCTGCTCTTTTTCCTGTCCCACTCAAGTACAAATGGAGAAACTTCAGCTATCTAGGGAAAGGGATGGAGAGGAGGTTGACTATTTCCTCCTAAGATTTTATTTTCTCTGGAGAATTATCTCTTAATTATTGTAGTCATCATCTTGCTCAGAGATGAGACTCCTTTATTGGGTCTTTCATGAGAATATCTTCATCTTTAGCCAGGAGAATAGTTACCAGGTTTGATTTCTTTGTATTTTAAAGTGGAGTTTTCTGTGTCTTCTCCTTTTACTAAGAAGGGCACTTCATTTAGATGTTTCCCTAATATGTAAAATACATGGTAGATAGATATTTAAGGATAGGCAGATATCACAAAGATTTCCAGCTTAAACAATAAGATATTAGAAATTAAAAAAAAAAAATACAGCACTTTCCCTGATCCTGTTCTCCACTTTCCCACCTCAGAGGTTGCTACTGTCCTGTCTTTGTACATTATCTCTCCATTGTATGCATTTATTCTTCTATCTGTTTTTATTTGTGTTTTTATTCTTCCTGCCACTGTGTGAATATATCCACAAACAGTATATAACATTGTTTTGAATGTCTAAAAATTTTTTATATAAACATTAGCATATACATTATTCATCTGCAACTTGCTCTTTTTTCTCAGCATTGCACTTTGGAGATGAATCCATGTTGATTTTGTAGCACAACTTATTCATTTTCATAGCTGTGTGGTATTTTGCTATCATAAGTAACACTATAATAAGTATTTTTTACATATGCACTTGGGTAGGAATGTAAGAATTACTGTAGTGACTGTTTCAGGGAATAGATTTGCTGAGCCATAGACATATGCATCTTCAGTTTTATGAGATACTGATAATAAATTGCTTTCCAAAATGTTTATAACACATTTTATTCCAGGCCAAAATGAAAGAGAATAACTGTTTCTCTCCATTCTCAACACACTTATTTCTCTCAAATGTTCTAAATAAATAGTCTTTCCAGATGTAACTGAAAACCAGACACTTGTGGCATCTGAGCATCCAAGATATTTTTGGAACATTCCAATCTCTAAAATATAGTGCAAAATTTGATTTCAAATCAACTTTCTTATTTTTCAGCCTATGTGAGAGACTAATAATAATGATGATGATAATATTAACAACTGTTAATGTCATTGAATGCTTACCATGGCTGTCCTAAGCACTTTAATTACATTGTCTTATTTAACTAATTTGGGGGGCAGATAATGTATTATACCAATTTTAGAGATGAAGAAACCAACTCACAGAAATACTGCAACCACAGTTGGTAAGTAGGGTTGGTGGATTTAATATTTACTCAGTCTATTCCAGTTAGGACAGGTGAGAAAGGATAGGTGGGAATAGACCGGAGAGAGAGACATTAAGGTATCATAATCCTTAACTTGCAAAAAGTTAAAATCTAGTTAATATTTAAATTACATCAAGAGAATATTAAATTTAATTTAATTTTGCCTAGGAAAATTGGAAAATGACCCTTATAGGTTATCAAACTTTACTGAGCCTTGGAGATGAGAGAAAAGAAGTAAAGAGGCAAGAAAAGGAAGGGAGTGGCTTTTTATAAAGTATGAGGAAGTAGAAAATAGGAGATATATTTGGTGAAGTCAATTTATCTAATTAATTCAACAAATAATTTCTGAACATCTGTACTTTGTGGGGCACTGAGCTAAGTTCTGGGATATAGAACTGAACAGGAAAAGCATCCCTTCCTATAGACAGATGTGCTTGGAGATTTAGTATTTGGGGAACTGGGGGCAAAAAAACAAAGAGAATAAGACTGGAAAGACAGGTTGTGTCTAATTACAAATGATTTTCAAATGTTGGTCCTAGAAATGTGTACTTTTTTCTGAAGGCAGTGAGGAATCAGTATGAGTCACTGTGAGGTGAGTTGCATTATTTGTTAATTTATTCAGTAAACATTTATTCTGCCTGTGCTTTGCTTGTGCTGGAGATGTAGAGATGGCAGAGCTCATATTACAAAGGAAGTGACAAATAAGTATATAAAATTGATAATACAGTGTGAGAACTAAAACAGGGTTTTATACAGGATAGAGATGCCTAACTCAGCCTGGAAAAGTGTAGTAAGGACTGGGAAGGCCACAGTGGGAGATTGTCCAAGGTGGTTTTGGGATAAAGAAAATTGCTTGAAGAAATTTAATAACCGAGTTTAGACTTTTTTTTTTTTTTTTTCCAATTTGAGTACAGTGGACATACAATGTTACATTAGTTTTGGTTATACGATATAGTCATTTATGGTGTGCTCACAAGTGTGGCCACTGTCTGTCACCATGCAACCCTATTATATTACCACAGACTAGCATGTACCTTTCATTCCTGTGACTTACTCTTTCCATAACTGGAAGCTTGTATCTCCCATTCCCCTTCATCCATTTTGCCAATCCTCCACTCCTCTCCCCTCTGGTAACCTTTGGATATTCTCTGTATTTATAGGTCTAATCCTGTTTTTGTTTGTTGGTTTATTTATTTTGTTTTTTAGATTCCACATATAAGTGAAATTACATGGTATTTGTCTTTCTGACTTATTTCACTTAGCATAATGCCCTCTTAGGTCCATCATGTTGTCACGCATAGCAAATTCACATTTTTGTGGCCAAGTAATGTTCCTCTGTGTGTGTGTATGTGTGTGTATACCACACCTTTATTCCTTCATTTATGGGTACAGTCTTTTATAGAATAGCATTTGTTTGCTTTTTCTGGTTTCAAAAGTGTTGAATGTTCACTGTAGAAAACTTGAGAGCCACGGTCATTCTTAACAAGGATGTACATCTTTAAGATTTGTGTTTTATGTATATCCTCCCTTTTTATGACTGTAACAGATATTAAGAATGAGTAGTTGAAAATATTATGTGATCATTTTAGTTCACCCAGTAATAAGTGTACATTTCCATGTCATTGTATATCCTTAAATAACATAATTTTAAATTGTTCATTTGTATGTGATAATTTATCTAGTCCTTTAGAATTAAAAATATCTTTCTCCACATATTTGAGTAGTGCCACATTGAATATTGTTGTACAAAAATCTCAGGACATATCTGAGTACTTTTAAAGATAAATTTCTAGAATTTGGATTATAGGTCATGATACCCACTAAAACTCCTGACCATATCATGCAAAAGAAGGAAAGCCCTCACAGAATACTTAACAAGAAATTGAATTGATGAAACTTGAATTTTAGAAAGATCATTTTAAAAATATCATATAGGAAAAAATATATATATCATGTAGGGAGAACAAGAAAGATTGGAAGCAGCAGGCCAGTTAAGATTTATTGCAGAAATCTAGGTGAGAAAAAAATAGAGACTACACAAGTGAAGCCACATTAGTGTTGGAATATGGCAGAAATTTTTAGAGATATTAACTGGGTGAACAGTGGTGTCCTTGTTCCCTTAGATAGGGAAGGCAGAATAAATGGAGTTGGAAGGAAAGATAGGTGAGTTCTTGTAAGGCTAGTGGATTTTGACCTGCCTATGACTATTTATTTATTCACAAATAAATTATTTAAGCAATATGACAGATCTGGAGGTTTTTGAAGATGGCGGAGAAGTAGCAGGCTGAGACTACTTCAGGTAGCGGGAGATCAGCTAGATAGCTTATCTAAAGATTGCAAACACCTACAAATCCAACAGGAGATCGAAGAGAAGAAGAACAGCAACTCTAGAAACAGAAAATCAACCACTTTCTAAAAGGTAGGACTGGCGGAGAAGTGAATCCAAAGCGACAGGAAGATAGACTGTGGGGGGAGGGGCCGGCTTCCGGCAAGTGGCGGAGCAACGGAGCACAAAATCGGGACTTTTAAAAGTCTGTTCCGCTGAGGGACATCGCTCCAGAGGCTTAACCGGGGTGA